>NC_135894.1:66463384-66915884 GCF_964194155.1 Cetorhinus maximus
TCTCAGATTTGACAACTCTGGGATTAGTTGCAAGACCCCATTAAATGTGCACGATTTTTTTGCCTAAGCGTGCGGCCTTATCTAACAAGCCCTAAAGCCTGATTGCTGACACCAACAGAGCCTGCAAAATGGTAGGTGTCTTAGTTGTTTTGCGTATTTGTATCCCTGCTGTTTGAACCTCCACCCCACTCAACAACTCTCTCCCTGCCCTCCCACAATTTTCACTCTAGGGTCGCCCCAAGTGTGAAACATTAAAATGGGGTCACAGCAGAAAAAAGTTTGGGATGCACTGGCATAAGGGGAAAATATGTAAAAATGTCATATCCTCTTGCTGTCAGTTTGGGCCATTCAACTTTCAAGGCTGCAATTCTTAAATAATCTTTTATTAGATTTGCACAGATGAACCACAGTGAAAATCTGAATTTCATCATTGAGTTAGACCATGATTTCTTGAGATAATGGTATAGCTGAATTTTCACTGAATATATATCATTGAATTTCACTATAATTTACAAATGTGCAACTTTTGCTGTGATTTTAAGGAGTTATATTGAAAAAGAATTGTGATTGTACGCTGGTTTAATGATATATGCTAAGTTTCACTGAATCTTACTGTCGCTTGCAGAGATATTGCTCTACATATCTTAATTGTCACATTACAATTTGCTGAGATATAACTGAATCAGTGTCTTGTCATCTTGTGACTCACTATGAGACAGTAATCGAAGCATAACTGATATCTCATCCAGTTATATAGTGACTCAATGAAATTTAACTAAGATCCCACATAGGCCTATTGTGATTTACGCAGGCAGCGTTTGGATCTCACTTAGCCCTAGTGATTTACCAAGATTTATCTGAGACATGACACTCACTGAAACGTTATCAGCTATAAGATATCATCATTATCGACTTACATTGTGATTTTACTGAAATCTCACTGGTCCCCACAGTAATTTCTGAGATAGAACATTGATCTCACTAAAGCATACAATGATGAACTGAAGCCTCAACTGGATCTTAATTAATTACTGCAAGACTCAGTGAGATGTAAGTGAGATTTCTCATTTATGTTGGGATTTACTGAGATATAGCTAAGTCTTGCATTGTTTACAAAAATGTATCTTTCTTTCTCTACTGATACACTTCATTTAAT
Organism: Cetorhinus maximus; assembly: GCF_964194155.1. Taxonomy (NCBI): domain Eukaryota; kingdom Metazoa; phylum Chordata; class Chondrichthyes; order Lamniformes; family Cetorhinidae; genus Cetorhinus; species Cetorhinus maximus. The sequence continues at coordinate 66,464,541 of NC_135894.1, forward strand.
ATCCCACTTAACTGATTATGTCATACTCATGATTTTGTGTTAACAACCCAACATAGTTGTGGGATAAAAATCATATTTCATAGCTCTTCCTTAAAAAGGTAATATGAACTTTAATGATTTACGTGAATCAGTTAGATTATGTTGAGTTATGTGACATTTCATTGTGTCGCACTATACAGTATTGAGTTTTCATTTGGCTCCTATTGAGCTACATTTTGATGTATTAAGCATAGTGATTTGCTAAGTTCTCACTGAGTTACACTGTTCTGTACAATGATTGAAGAATGAAAGAACATGCTATAATATAGAGTTATTCACGTCTCAAGATGTCCAAAGTGCTTCAGAGCGAATGAAGTATTTGAAATATAGTCTTTGTTGTAATTTGGGTAAAAATGGCAGTAAGTTTTCACACAGCATAGTTCATAAAAAAGCAGTGTTAGATGGTCAAGTAATATTTTTTGAGGGGTTCAACAAATCATTTGCCTTAATTATATAATGAAGTTCCACTATGAGAGATCTCGTTGAACACTGTTGTGGTTTTATTAAAATGTAACTTCTCCATGTCACCATATTTATTAGCGCCACATGATTTTAATAGACAATAGAGATACCGTATTGTAAAACAAAATCAATAAACAGCATTGTGTAAGCTGGTAATGCATCATTCGCATCTCTCTGGCTAACATGATTTATTGAGATGTGGCTGAATTTTGCTGATATTTACTGGAATAGAACCAAGGTCTGACTGAGCCTCACAATTTCTAAGACATAATTGCAGTTTCTAGAGATGTGAATGAAGGTCTCACGGTCTATACAACAACAACTGCTTGCATTTATATGGCACCTTTAACATAGTAAAACATCCAAAAGTGCTTCTCAGGAACATTATCAAACAAAATTTGATAACAAACCACACATGAAGACAGGTGACCAAATATTTATTCAAAGAGCTGGGCTTTAAGGAACATCTTAAAGGAGGAAAGATAAAGAGAGAAGTGGAGAGGTTTATGGAGCAAATTCCAGAGTTTAGGGCCTAAACAGCTGAAAGCATAGCCACCAATGGCAGAGCAATGAAAGAGTGGAGGTGGACAAGAGGCCAGAATTGGAGGAGCACAGAGATCTCAGTTGGTTGTGGGGCTGGAGCAAATTAAAGAAATAGGAAGGGGACGAGGCCCTGGAGGGATCTAAAAAAGGATGATCATTTTAAAATTGAGGTGTTGCCGGCCCGGGTGCCAATATAGGTCAGTGAACATGGGGTGATGGGTGAATGGAAATTGGTGCAAGCTATGATACGGGCAGTAGAAACTCAGTGTGCAGTATAAAGACAGCACACAGAGATCAAAATCACATTCCAAAGCCCTGGCTGCATGACTGAGTTACATTATGATTTATTTATTTTACATTGAGTTATGCAGTAAGTTAATGAATTGTGATTGAGCTGCATTGCGAATTTCTGAGTACTCACTGAGTCACAGTAATCTACTGGTTTCTCATCGAGTTACACTGTGATCTATGAAATACTCATTTTCAAACAACGTAGTGCACTCAATTCTCACTGAGTTCCACTAAGTACTGTTATTGCGTTACAGAACTCTGTGAAGTATTGAATCTTATTGCTTTATTGTGATGTTTTATTAGATTACAGTAATGTTGGGAATTTTCTTGGGGTTTCTCCAACTCTGCCAGCGAAGTTAGCGACAGAAGCCCCAGGGAAATAGTCAGCACAAATTACTGGAGGTACACCATGATGTGTTGAGTTGTACAATTAGTTTGCATCAAATTACAATGTAAGTTATTGAATTACACTCAACTCCACTGAATGCTGATTGAGTTACACTAAAATTAATTCATTTTTCATTGTCTTAGCTTATAAACACTGAGCCCTCACTGAGCTCTCCTTAGATTACAGTATGAGTTACTGAGTTCTCGTGGAGTTGGTATATATTTCCAGTGTGTTTGAGTATGACTTCTTGAGTTCTCAAGTGAATTACACCCTAACTAACTAAATTCTCAGTGAATTATTGCTGAGCTGGCATTGTGCTATATTGAAATATTCTGAGTTCTCAGTGAGCTACACTTTGACTTACTAAGTATTTATTCAGTGGTACTGCAATTTACTGGAATTTTATTGCAGTACATTATGATTTACTCTAACAATATTGCATTATGATATTACATGCTCAATGAGTTTCCTGTGATTAATGTAAATTCTATTCATTTTCAGAAGGAGCAGATTCTGCCTGATGAGCTGGTTTGACTTTTTTGAGGAAGTGGCATCCCAAGTGGACATTGAATAATCCTTTGCTAGAGCATATTCAGACTTCTTGAAAACCTTTAATAAGGTTCTACATGAAAGATCATTAAACAACTTAATGTAGCTGATATATCGTGTAAAACTTAGAGATGGATAATGAGCTAGCTGAAAGAGAGAAAGGAGAAGACATTAGTTAGGGAAGTGATGTTGGGCTGGGAAGATGAGCAGTGAATGGAGTACACCACAAGTATCTGTGCTGTGGCACCTACTGTTTTTGATCCAAATAAATGACCTAGGTTCAGAATATTATTGACTGATTTAATTAAACTGTGAATCACAAACGTGAGAGACCTCACTGTTAATGTCATGCAATGAACTCACAGGATGGGACATCCAATCACTTGTTTGGCCTTCTTATAACCTTGTCCCAATTCCAAGGGCTTTACCATTACATTAAGACAGCAAAGGTTAGTCTGGATGAAAATGATCCAGACTTAAAGTTTCTTTAATGCTATTCTCTTGCTGGTGGACAGTGTCACCACTTGTTCACATCTGAAATCTAAAGCGAACAAATGAGTGGTACTGTCTACCAGCAAGGGAATAGCATTAAAGAAACTTTAAGTCTGTCTCATTTTCAACCAGACCAGCCTTTGCTGTCTTAATGGAATGTTAAAGCCCTTGGAATTGAGACAAGGTTATTGTAGTGTTCAATTGTTCTGTGTTTGATTGTGCAGTCTGTTTACTATTGCTGTTCACTGTGCTTGATTAGTTAAGCCTGGGTGTGAACTCTGAGAAAGGTAAACAAACTGTATAAACAGCTGGAAGCGAGGTCTGTAAGCATGGAGAGGACATTTTTAAAAAACTCTTGTAAATTAAGTTCCTCTTCTTCTCTTCTCCTCTTGGTATCCCTCCATCTTGAGAGATGATGGACTGCACTCAGGGTGTATGGTCACTTCTGTATTGAACATCATCTGTTGTGGCTGTAGAGGCTGATTCAGGAGTGGCAGACCCTTCCGCAGCTGGCACAGATGAGTAGCGTTGGCCCGAGGTCAACTGATTTTTTTTTTTCTTCCGGCAGGCTCTTTTTTTTTCTGGTCATTTCTTTTGCCCTCTGCTTTTTCCACGCCCTTCCTGACTGCTTGTCTCCAGGCACTCAGGCCAGCAGTGAAGACTTCCCATACATTAACTCAGATCCCGATCAACTTGAAGTCTCACCTGCAGACATCCTTGTATCGCAAATGTGGGCCACCTGTTGGCCTTGTGCCAAAAGCAACCTTGCCATAGAGCATGTCTTTGAGGATGTGACCACCATCCATTCAGCTCAAATGACCTAGCCAACGGAGTCACCACTGACTCAAGAGGGCAAACATGCTGGGGATCCCTGCACGCTGGTGTACTTCCATATTTGGCACTCTGTCTTGCGAGGAGATGTCTAGTATTGGTCTGAGGCAATGGAGGTGGAAGCTGTTTAGCCTCCTTTCCTTTGTAACTCTTGTATATTTTATACCTTGGAGCTATGCAGAAACGATACACCAGTTTCTATGTGTGTAGGAACTTTATTTTTTATTTATTCTTTGGCAAATAAAGTTTCTACACACATAAGGTCGAATCTTCCATTCTAAAGTTTAAGTTCGGTGGCGGGCGCAGAAGTTGGAGTGATTTCCGCTGGGAGGGGTGGCTGGCTGACTATGTGCAGTCTTGCGCTGTTCAGCTCATTACTTACACATCCATGTGGAGCATGGGGAATCTCATGGCGGGGGCAGGCAGGAAGTTGCTGACCCCGCTGTTACCTTATGGGCTCTAATGTCCAGATGCCATAATTAAAGGGCACCCAGACAGCCATTCACTCACTGCAGGACAGGAGCTCCAGATTTTGCCGAGACCAGGTTGTCTCAGAAAAGAAAGCAACACGGGGCCTCATGGTTCAGCAAAGCCTCCCTGGAAAGGCAGGAGATGCTGTTTCCTGGGATGGCAGCAGCAGGTCCTCCCTTCTGACAGAGTCACAGTGAAGGTTAGTTTCCATGGGGCCCAGCACAGAAATGCCCAGCAGTGTCAAAAAAGAATGAATGATATGCTGCACTCTGCCAGGGCAAGTGCACTGTCTGCTCACTGGAAACTGATGCTCATAAGGGCATCTGGCAGTCTAAGTGTGCGATGTCACACAGGAGTTTGGGTTGCAGCACTCACCAGCAGATGGGACACCTGCACTAAATGTGTGCCAGCCACTTCATGCTCTCGATCTTCTATCAGTTGCAGGACATCCTGCTTCTTAGTCACTTACTGGGCAAGGCTCAGCAGCTGCCATAGGCATGCATGCTCCTGAACTGCTCATGCAACCCTTGGGATAACAATCAATCTTTCTGTCTTTCTGCAGGAGAAGGCCCACAACAAGTGGAAGTGGTACCAGACCGGAGGCGGAATTCCAGACATTTAGCTCCTCACCCCGTATGAGGAGCAGGCCACAGAGATTGCCAGGGAGGAGCAGGACCATGCCTGTGCTGAGGGCGAGATAGGACTTCCCGCAGGAAGCCAGTGAGGATGCCTCCAGTCTGTGGTTGTCAAGTGTGCCCAACAGAGTGAGACATTTATTAAATTAGGGAGCCTGCTTAGTCAATCACTAAATCTTTGTTTTCTGCATTCCAGGAACCAGCAAGAAAAGGCAGAGGCCATCAACTCGGACCAGCCACAGAACCTGTCCCAACCCCACCTCTGAGGAAGATGCCTCTGAAGCCTCAGGGGATGCACCATCACAGTCCTCCACCAGCGCAGATACACACAGCTCGGTGGGTCCACGTTCTAGAGCAGGCTCAGGGTCACAATCTGGTGAGTACTTCACAGGCACGGGTCCACAGCTGGTGGAGGCAATGACAGCCGAGGTCTCTGACACTCAGAGGATTGTTGGAGAACAGGCCCCTGCTCAGCCCCATGCAGACGACGAGCCTCTGGAGCTGGACCTAAGAGACATGTTGGAGATGCAGAAACAGGCAGAAATGCCAGAGGCCATGCGCAGACTGGACTGAACACTGGAGAAATCTATTCACATTCTGTCTGCTGTCATGGCTCCAGCATGTGAGCACTTGGCTGCCTCCATGGAGAGGGTGGTGGCTGCCTTGGAGACTCAGTTCCAGCAGAATGCACAGTGGCTGCTGGATACACGCTTGGACCTACACTCTATCACTCTAGGTGCAGTGTAGCAGTGGCTAGGCAAGAGTGGGACGACACCTCAACTTCCCTCCAGGTGCCCCTTCTCCTCAAGGAGTTAGGGAGGTGCAATTGGGCACCCACAGAGAGGAGCAGCACCAGCCAGGCACACTGGGGTTCATTACCAAGACATTCCAAGGGTGCCCTGCTGCTCCACCTCCCCTTTGCCAGTGACTCCATCACCTCCAGCAGGTCAGGCCAAGGAGGGTGCACCTTCACCTGTGCAGGAGACCCTTAGCAGGCCTGGGCCCACTAGGCCTCCAGCCACCAGATGACTCCCATCAAAGTCATCACTGTCAACAGGGCATAGCAGTCAGCAGGTTGCCTCCACCTTAGCTATGGATGTTGGGGCTGCACCTAGACGTAGCGGTAGGCAAAGAATAATTAAGAAGTATTGAAGCCACAATGGGTGGCACGAGTGTACAACCAAAATATCTAGTTTGGCACTTGTAAAGATATATTCACTTGCACAGTTTGGAAGTTTCCTGGATTCTATCTCGCTGCTAGTTGCTTCAATGGTCACGGGCATTTAAGGGCATGAAATTTGGACCCCCATCAGAGTCCTATAAAGAACTATAGATTCCGTTCTTTCACATTATCAACATAGTGATTACTCAATAATCCCACATATGCATGATTAAGCACAGGCCATCTTTTGTGAATGTGCTGCCTGACCACATATTATGCAAGATATTACTTGCAGCTCACCATGTTCTGACCTCTGAAAATGTGTTCAGCGAGGTCACTGCAGCTCCTGCTGCTGTTGCCCTGATGTGAGATGTGGGTGGATGCCACGAGTACTCAAGGGGAATTAAACCTGCTATGTGAATGGCAAAGAACACTGCAGATGTAGTTCAGCACTGAGAAAGTGAAGCTCTACACTGTCCACTTAACAGTAGAAAACCAGAGGCTGCTCTACATGTCTGGAGAAAGCTGTGGTGGGTACGTCTAATCATTAATGGCCTTCCTTGGTGATTTATCATTTTGAGCTAATATGCAGGCGAAGGCTGTATGTAAGAAGGCAATGGACAAATTAGCCTTGACTACAAGAGGGAGTTGAGTGTAGGATTTAACAGTTACGTGTGCAGTTGACTGAAGCCTTTGTCAGACCTCACATGGAGATTTGTTTGGTCTGTTCGTCTCCTTATCAAGGGTGGCAGTGGACCTCTCATAAAGGGTTTGTAACCGAAGTGCATTGGACCTCACTAAGGACCAGGGTTTTAGTGAATGAAATGAAAGAGAGATGAAGGGGCCTGTATGCTGGACCATGCCGAGGACTGTGAGGCTTTCTATGTGAATCATCAGTAGCTCTAATAGGCCTCTGCAGGGTCCATGCAGGAGAGAAATTTACCTTGGCTGGAGTGTCCACAAAGACAGATCATGGCCTCGCACTAATGCTAAGGTCACATAGAACTGAGAACTGTAGGACCCTCTGCGATAGGAGGGTCCAGAGTGATTGCACCTCAGAAACTCACAGTGCAGGTGAGGGACTCTCAGTGAGTGGACTCCAGAGTTACCTCAAAACTCCTGGGCAGGATAAAGATGTCAAGTGATATGGGTTCACTAACAGCAAGTGGCGATCAGGGCCAGGAACATTATCTTCCCTCCTCAATCTGCATGAAGGAGCGTTCTCGAGGGGCCAAATGGTGGTCTCATGCTGCTCGTCCCTGTGGACCCATCTGCCTGGTTCTGCCTGAAAGAGCTCACTGCCAGGTCTGCTCCTCGATAGGTGCAGGTTTGAGGGTGGCATGAGTGACTGCCGAGGTTAGATTTGATTTTGCTCCTAACTTGCCAAGGACACGGACTTTGTGAGGGCATGGGAAAAATCTCAATTCTACTTAGAGGTACCCGAGGTCATGGGAGAGTGGTGTGCTGAGCAGGTTCTAATGTGCCCATTTAGCTCCAAGGCTCTGCACATTAGCATAGTTTGGTGCATGCAAAGGATCAAAGGAACAACAGGGCAGACAGTAACTAGTGCAATTTAATTCAGCTATCCTAAATCAAGCTACATTAGAACAAAGTATAATGTGCGTAATCAAAAAGGAGCTCAGGCCTTCCAGCCAGTAGAGGATAGAAAACCAATAAGTTAAAGAAATGTGTTGGCAACTGCCTGGAGGTATCTATCAGATTGTCACAGGCCTGCCTGCCGCTTTGTAGCCCTGTTATGGCCTCCACATGTGGCTTGGCAACATCCTGGCCCTCGTCAGCTCCATCCCCTTCACCATCCTCCTCATTAGAGAAGACATCTTAGTCCCCCATGTCTCCCTCAGCTAAGATATCCCCCCTTTGTAGCGCTAAGTTGCGCAGGGTGCAGCAGACAATGATGATCCTGGACACTCTCTGTGCTTAGCATTGGAGAGCCCAGCCTGAGCGGTCCAAACATCTGAACCTCATCTTTAGGGAGCCTGTTGTCTGTTCAATCACAGTGCTGGTAGAGGCACGTGCAGCATTGTTGACCTCCTCTGCGGACGATGAACTGGCATCATCATCCAAGTCTTCTGGGGGTATCCTTTGTCCCCAAGGAGCCAGCCCTGCAATCGCCAAGGTCTTTCAAAAACCCGTGGCAACTGGGAGTGGGTCAGTATGTAAGCATCATGAGAGCTCCCTGGGAACCGAGCACAAACATGCAGGATTGGCCTTCTGTGGTCACATATCAGCTGCACGTTCAAAGAGTTTCCTATTATTGATGAATGTGACTGGCTGTTGCCAGGGAGCTCGCCAGGCCACATGTGTGCAGCCAATAGTGCCCTGCACTTGCGGGAAACCTGAGATTGCTGAAGATCCCAACAGTCTTGCAGCTTTGCTTTCAGGATTCAGGCAGAATTGGACAAATTGGTGCATTCTGCTGAACAGGGCATCTGCCACCTCTCGGATGCACTTATGTGTTGCTGACTGGGAGATGCTGCACAGGTCCCCAATGGAGCCCTGGAAGGAGCCACTGGTAAAGAGGTTTAAGGCAGTTGTGACCTTCAATGCCACTGCTGTGGGATTCCCTCCAAGTCGTTGTGGCCGCAGGTCATCGTGGAGAAGCTGGCAGATGCTTGCAACCACATTCCAGGATATCCAAAGGCATCTCCGGCATTGCCTTTTGCTCATTTGTTGTAGCTGCACCACCTGTGATATAATCACGGTCAGGCCATTGCTCCCCATTGCAGTGGACTCTGTTCACCAGCATCCTGACTTTCTTGAGGCCCCGCTGCCTCTTGCTGCTCAGGCTGTTGTTCCTCCTGACCCTGTGCCAACCTGTGACTGGCCCTCCTTCTCATCTCTGGATGAAAGCCTATAGAAAGGCAGGACTGCCTGAAGCCTGTATCATCTATGCCCCAGTGGACCTGTGAACAAATTAAAGTGATAAATCTAGTGAGCATATGATCTACAGGTTTGCATCTATCTCAGAGTCACCAAGCCAGTGCTAAGCCCTGTGACTGGCCTCCGTCTAGCCCCACCCCACCCTTTCCAGGTGAAGGACATCCTGGAGGACCAGAGATGGGTGTTCTCCTGTTCATACATGACTGCGCATGGAGACGTTGCTATTTGACCAGTATGATGAGAGCCATGTGCGACAACGCTCCCTCTGACACAAGTCAGCTTGCCTCCACTACCCTCAAGACTCTATACAGAGACCATAGCCTTGACAGTATAGAAAGACTAACCTTGTCAGCCATGACCATTCACCCAGGAGGATGGAGGTTTGAAGTTGAGTGTTTGCTGCTGTCCACCAGCCGTGCCCTTTGGAGGCATCCACCTCCCTCCCTCCCCCCTTCATCCCTGCTTCTGACTGCAGCAGATGGCAAGTGGCACAGAATGAACAGCAGCTCCAGACCTTGCTGGGATCTCAATGTTAAGATTTGGGAATAAACCTGCTGTCATGTGGGCTTCACCATAGGGAGAAGAACACAACTGAGCATAGTTCTCATCCAGTTGCCTCATGACTAATAGGGTATCCCTTTAGATAGCCAAATGTGCTGAGCTTGAACTCCATCCACCTGAAAAGACCTTCCTCCCACTTCGAGGTATTGCAGTTTTAAATTGACTACATTGCTTTGTTGTTGCTGGAAAAATGGTGCGTGTTAGTTTTCAGACTCACTCCACCACCTTCTACTCTCCTCCTGTCACCCATCAACTTCCCCCTATCACCCTTGACCCACCCAATATCACCATTCCTCTCCCTGCTGTGACCCTTGAACCTCCCCCTATTACCCTGGACCCTATTACCATCCACCTCCACATGCCTTCCCTCACCTCAGGGCCAACACCCATTACCATATCAATGCTCACCCTGATCTCTCCTGTTATCAGAGCCACCTGTGACCACCCCCTCCCATGAAACCTTCACCTACCCAACTATCACCCTGGACCTGCCATCCTTCCGCATCCCACTCCCCCCTCTCACTGTGACTGTTCCCTCTACTCAGTACTCTCAGTTCAACAGCAAGGACCCCACCATCAATAGCACCAAACCCACCCTCTAGGACCATCTGTCCCCAACTATCCTTGTCCATAAGCATCCTCCCCCACCCACTCACAGGACCCCCAGACCCAACATGACCCTTCTCTCCATCCCATGTCCCTCACATTCCCTTTCTGCCTCCACCCCCTTCCATGGACGCTCTCTTCCTTCTCCAGACACTCTCCGCCCGCTCCAACCTTAGCCTGCCTCCAACTTCCAGCCTTCGTTCCACTCTACACCCCCCCAACCTTAGCTTGCCTCCAGTTTCCAGCTTCTGCTCCCTCCTACCCACCTCCCCCATCCAACCTTAGCCTGCCTCCCATGTCCAGCCTCTGCTCCAGCCTTTGCCTGTCTCCCGTGTCCGGCCTTTGCACAGCTTCTTCTACCGGCACCTGAAATGTGTCAAGTTGTGAGTGGTTCCCAAGAAGGCAAAAGCAGCATCTACTCACCTCAAAGTTGTGGAAGAAGTCAAGCTTGCCAGGTGCTTGCCATTTATATAGTTGTAAAGGTGAATGCTCAAAATTCTCACTGGCAAGAACTTAACGTGGAGGGGGACCCTAAATCTGGCAAGGTGGCCTTTTGATGAGCGTCCATGACATGCTAATACATGCAAAACAGCTTCCCAACACTGTTCGTTGGGAAACTTGACTCATCTTTAACCCGCCTTTAAAGTCCCAAGAACAGGATTCCTACAGATCATTCCACTGTTGGGAAACTGATTTCTGGCCTCACGCCAAATTAAGTTTTCCCCAGTTCGCCAAGCTTTCCGCTGCTGGTGGGTCTAGAAGTGTCCGCCCATAGAAACTGGTGTGTCATCTCTGCACAGCTCCAAGATATAAAATGTACAAGAGTTTCAGCAAGACCAAACAGGTGAGTGGAAGTCCCATCCTGTGAGTTAATGGCATCACACTAGCACTGAGGTCTTTCACCTTTGTAATTCACAGTGTAATTAAATCAGTCAATAATTTTCTGAATTCAGGTAAGTTATTTAGATCAGAAACAGTAGGTGCCATGTGTATCTTACCCAACTCATGGTGTGATTTCTGAGCTGCCCCCTCCAATTCCACTGCCATTATTGTTTGGTCTCATCAGCAAATTTCACTATTTTGAGTTTCTGAGTCATGGTCAATGGTGTAAATGAGAGACTGTAGTCGGCTGAACACTGACCCTCTGGGGAATCCCAATCAATCCTTCTCCCCACCCAGTCATAAATCCTCTAACAGATTATTTTCTAACCTCCAGCCAGTTTCTTTTCCATTCCTAGGGGTCCCCATGAGTCCCCACAGCTCTGAGTTTGACTAACAATTTTCCATGTGGGAGTTGTAGAACTTTTCACAGTCCATTTGGTATGTCACTTCCTCAGAAAAGCTGAGAAGGCTGGACAGGCAAGATCTACTCCTCAAAGTCTATATTAGATACTGCTTATCAAGTAATTACTATGTAGAAACTCCTAAATGCTTATACCTGATAATTGATTCTACCTTTCAACAATAGAAATTAGACTTCTGGGTCTGTTGGTTTTTTAAAATTCTTTCATGGGGTGTGGACGTTGCTGGCTAGGGCTAGGACAGCATTTATTGCCCATCCCTAATTGTCCTTGAGAAGGTGGCGATGGGCTGCTTTCTTGAACCGCTGAAGTCCATATATGGTGCAGATACAGTGTTAGGGAGTGAGTTCCAGGATTTTGACCCAGCAACAGTGAAGGAACGGTGATATAGTTTCAAGTCGGGATGGAGTATGGCTTGGAGCAGAACATGCAGGTGGTGGTGTTCCCATGCAAGTGTTGCCCTTGTTCTAGGTGGTAGTGGTTGCTGTCAAGTTAGTTGCCTGTGTCTATTTTTTTCTTCCATTTTGAATAATACAGTTGGCCATTTCTAATCTACTGATACCTCCTTGGTATCAAATGGATCTCTGTAAATGGTTTGCAGTGTCTGACTGACCTCTGTAGTCTCTTTCATTGTGCTGGAAGGAACCTCCATGGATTTGTATGTTGAAGTCCTTTTGAGCCTGTCCAGAACTTCCATCTCATTTTATATTGAAACATTTGAAACCCTGTCACTATCCATTCAAGTGGAGAATGTTGTTTCTGCAAGTGATACCTCAGAGAGTGAGAGGGGGAGTGGACTGTGATAGCAGTTAATTCCTTTCGATGGTGGTGGGGATTCCTTGCAACAACTGTAACCGTCTGCTGGGGTGGGAGCAAGAAAGGAAATATTTTTGTTAATGGTTGCAAGGAATGTAAAAGTTTCCTATCGCAACCAAAATAATTTCAGCTGACAAACTTTTTTATCATGAAATGTTCCCTTTTTTGCAATCATAATTCTAAGGAAGAGTATCCATTCTTAAACATTAATTTACAGCTAAACGGCAGCCTTAGTTGGGCAGTGAGTGTATAAATGCACTTTGTATTAATGAGGAAAGAACGTTGCATATGAAAATTGTTTGTCATGTCTTAGTGCTAGCTGGTCACTCTGAGTCACAGCTCGTGGGTTCAAATCCCACTACAGAAACTTCAGCAAAGAATATCTAGGGTGACACTCCAGCGTAGTACTATGTACACAGTGCTGCACCATCAGAGGTGCCATCTTTTGGATCAGATGTTAAACTGAGGTCTCATCTGCCTTCTCATGTGGATTTAAAAGATTTCATGACATTACTTTGGAGAAGAGCAGGGAAGTTCTCCTAACATTGCTAAAAATAAAATTATTACATTGCTATTTGTGGGGCCTTGCACTACACAAATTGGCTGCTGTGTTTCCTACATTACAACAATGACAACAATACTTCATTGGCTGTAAAGCATTTTGGGATGTCCTGAGGTTGTGAAAGGCGCTATATAAATACAAGCCTTTTTTTTCTTTCTTTTAAAATCACAATTAGGTTATAAACAATTCCAAATTAAAGCAATGCAGCTGCTCATTTTTGCAATGGCAGAGTATGCATTGATGTAGCTGAGGCTCAGTTACAGATTGATCAACAGAAATGCCACAGTGAGAATGATTGGCTGAAAAGGGTGGATGAGGATATAATAAACAAGTTTAAATTATCATTTACAGGTACAACTTTAGGGGATTCCGTTGGTTGCAGGCAATGATATTTGCGATTGAAGAGATCAACAACAGCATGAAATTTCTGCCGAATATCACCCTCGGATACAGGATATTTGATACATGCAATGCAGTGTCCAAAGGTCTGGAAGCAACACTGAGTTTTGTAGCCCAGAATAAGATAGACTCACTGAACTTGGACGAGTTCTGTAACTGCTCTGATTACATCCCGTCAACCATAGCAGTTGTGGGGGCAACGGGATCTGGAATTTCAACCGCTGTAGCCAATCTGCTGGGTTTGTTTTACATTCCACAGGTCAGTGCACATTGTGTAGAACACGTGTTTCTGTGTATAACAGCATGTGTGTGTGTGTGTGTGTGTTTGTGAAGGAGACTGCATGTTGCTGCACGCAACCAACCCTCTCCTTGTGACTATCATGTTTTATCAGCTTGGAGCTTTCTAGTCAAATTTAAGTTCATCACATCCTTTCTGTTCAACACGTAAAAACATAACAGATTAGAGCAATTTTTACATCGATATCAACAGCCTGACATTGTGATTTTATTAGTTGCAGCAGCGGCAGTGATTTTTAAACCTTTATCTAATCTATTCTCTTTTTCTTAAAAGAAAGTAGATACAGTAGTATGCTCCTTTCTGATTATAGAGCAGAAGGGCTGTGAAATAAATAATCAGAAATGGCCTTTGATCTACATAGGCTTAAATGAAATGGAATTTAAAATGCTGATTTAAATGTTAGCTCCCTCCTTACCTGGAAGTCTTGTTTCTACACAATACTCCCTTCAGTGAATCATAGCCAAAGGCAAACGAGTCTAAATAATAGTGGGGGCCATTTTAATCAACAATGGAATGGGAAATTGAGTGTGCTATAATGGCTGGCTAATTTCTTGTTACCCACTTTGTGCTATTGTCCAAAGCTAACCAAATGACCCTCAGTTATCCCAGGGCACAAGATCCTGTACAAGTTGGGATTCAAGTGCCTATTCTTCGAGTTACAAGATGAATGTTAATAAAGCCTTAATACATAAGGTAGTTTATTATCTCCTTTCAATTATATCTACCAAATATTAATATCTAATAGTTATATTAAAACTGATGGTTGTCATAATTACATTCAGATTACTGCACAATTATCTGAACTCAGTGGCACAGTAACTGTAAGGCGAGTGTGAGATGGTTGCTTTGGTTGGAGGTCATTTGACATTATAACCTGCTGATAATCGACTGCAACAGTTCCACTTTTAATGGTGACCTCATTACTGAGATCACTGCTGTTCAGTAGCCATAACAGCTTACACTTAACTTCTAGAAGCAGTTACTTCTTTGGTGACTTAGTACTTTTTTTTAAAAAAAGGGAGCAATATTGAATCTTATACTGACACATTGATTTATAGGATATTGTTCTAATGAGTACGCTGAATCATTTGAAACTGATTAACAGATAGATGAGAACAAGGTTATCTTATGCTGGGGGTGACATTTATAAGTAAGACTTCAATTTTTTGGTGCACACATTTTCGTGAATCTCTTAACTGTAATTCTGTCCTAGATATCTATTCTCAATATAGTGCATTAACGAAGTATCCTCTAAGAGTTACTGTTTAGCTGAATACATTTTTCTAGTCCATGGAAAAGATAGCTAATCAAATTTCAGTGATCATCTAAAGCAAGCAGGTTATTTCACAAAGACAGGCAGGAAACAATTGAAAGCCTGAGGGTACCAGAGCTCCTTGAGCGTTTGAAATGAAAACAAAGAAAATTTGGAAAATATTCAGCAAGTCTGGCAGCAACTGTGCAGAGAGAAACAGAGTTAACACTGCAGGCCAATGACCTTTCATCATAACCCAGAACTTGAAAGGTAATTGATTTGAAACGTTAGCCAAGACTTTACTGTTAGTGCAGAGACCTCAATGTCAGGAGGAAACGTGTGTCACTGGTACACACAGGTTAAGAGGCTGCCATCCTATTAAGGATCTGGCCTTGAGAGCTGCCGGCCCAATCCAAGGCTTGGCAGCTCAGCAGCGACACCAGGTTGCCTGGGGCTTACAGCAGGTAGGTGAAGACAAAATTTAAAATTATGGATCTGCCAAGTTTTGAGGGAAAGTCCGTCCGGGGAAATCAATGGGGCCGCGGGGCTACCTTCCCTGCTTGCAGGCCTTGCTTTGCCTCATAAGTTCTTACTCCCTGAATTGCCGCTGGGAGGTCGCCTCCATTTAGTGGTAGGCCTCACCCGACGGGAAGCTGCAAAATGCCGATGGCACCGTGAAATGACCCCTAATTAGGCCTTTTATTATGGAAATTGCCTTCATGGCTCCTTGGATCTGGCAGCCTGCCCGCTTCTGGTCTTACCATCAGTAAATTGACCCAACGGCGGGACCCTTGTTACAGTGCCAATCTTAACCGGCTTTCCCCGATTATACCGCCCCCACCCCTTGGCTTCCAGCCAGCTCCCAGGGCCAGTAAAAGTCAGGCTGTTAACTCTGTTTCTCTTTCTCCAGATGCTACCAGTATTTTCTGAGTATTTCTTTCAATTTCCGGCATCAGCTTTTGCCCTTGATGGTCTTCTTTTTTCTGTTATGTTCTGTTTTTCATCCACAAGGTCTTTATTATCCACTGGCATGAGTATCTGGGGCTTTAATTTTCACTTGAAGAATGATGCCTTCTATAGCGCAGAGTGTTCCTCAACCTCTGCAGAAGTGGCAGTAATCAGATTGAGAAAAAGAATTAAAGTAAAATCATTTTACTGCAAACTTTTTTTTATCTTGCTAGGTATTCCATTAGTCACTAGAGAAATCCTGATCCTTTCCTAAACTTTTCTAGACCCGTGGCATTTTCTTACAATTAATTAAAGCCACATAACAGAAACATTTCTCTTAACTATAGGGGTTGGATCTTAACTGTTCAACTCGCTGGGAGTGGAGTAGCCCAGATGTTTCAGCAACGTGTTTGTCAGTGGCTTTTTAACGCAGCCACTGTTAGCATCTGACTTCCCAACCAATTAGTGCGACAGAATAAGATGACAACCTGCGTGTGTATTTCACCTGAACCATTTAAACTCTGCTAGGATTAAAATAGAAAGATTGTCCAGGTGTTTGAACAGAGCAAGAAGCTTCAGCAACGGACTGATAGCATTTCAAGGCAGAGCCTCACTTCACCGATGCCTCTCTAGAGCTGATCTCTGGGCTATAAGGGTCCACAGGGAGATTCAGTTTCCTACCAACAGGAGGAAGAAGCCTGCCATAGAGGCCAAGAAAGTATGACTGGAAAACGTTCAGGAGGTTGGCAGCAGCACAATCCTGGAAACGGTGCTGGAAGAGGAATTGAGAAGCACTTTACACCTGTTAGTCGCCCCACCTCAGCCAGTGCTCCATATGTAGCCCCCTGTCCCAGTAGCCAAGTCTGCCCCTGCACAGGTGCAGCTGGGGCAATCTTTGGGAGGATCCTCAAAAACTCAAAGCCCAGAGGACATCAGCCAAGAGCATCTCAACAGCCAGAGGCAGGAACTGAGCAACCTGCATCTACTTCTCCTGCAGCCATAGGAGAAGCACCATATAGGAATTATTAAAAATGTTTTACAATCCTGTGGAGACCAATAATGTAAAAGAGCTGAACTTCCCAAATGAACTTCCCAAATGACCCCAGTGGAAGAAACTGATGGACTAGATTTCACCTTTTAAAACTTTTACTGTAACAATCAAACCAAAAATCAACATAAATTAAACATGAATTAACAGACAAATTGTGCTCAGTACAAACTATATACTAGATTTTAAATAGCTGTTACAACAAAGAAAGATCTCACAGATTTACTGGCAGCTCCTTTAGAATATATGGCATTAATTGCAGCCACAGAGCATCCCTCAGAACCCTGTTCCTCCCAAGCAGAGTTTCAGTTCCTTTATTCACGCAGGAGTTAGGCTTGAGGTGCCATCGGACTGCAGATTTACTACGCTCGAGTTCCACGGGTACAATGTCCACCAAAAGGCACAATTTTCCAGATCCTTCTCAACTCTTCTCCCCGAACCAGCCTTGTTAGTCTTCTTTTCCAGCTTTGCCATGACTTTCTACCTCGTCTCATACACACCGGACCGGAGTTTTCCTCCTGCCAGCAGAGGGAATCTTAACGGGCGGGATTGGAAAACTTGGACTGAGGCCACAAGTTGAAAAAACGCCGGCAGGAAAACAAGTAGCAATCTTCCCCTCAGCAACTCCATGGCGGATCGCCTTCTCGCTGGTGAACGTCAGGATCATAATTTACATGCCCTGAATGTTCATTAACAGGGCTAAAGGACCAGGATCTTGCACCAACGTGAAAACTTCCCATTGGTGGGAAATCAGACCGTTCTGTTTCCCAATCTGCAAAAGTGGGCGTGCACCTGGCGTGGCAGATCACTTTCACTTACCTGCCACAAGACGCTACCTTCGCCATTTACACTGCTCTCCTCCCAGCTGGCAGTATATCATGCAGCAGATGGCACGCACACAAAGGAAGGTGGGGGGTGGTTGGACCAGATGAAGGGAAGTTGGGGAGGGGAGGCAAGGTCCAAGGATTTGGGGGGGGCGGGGAGGTGGCATTCTAGGGAAAGGCAACTCTCCAAGGTGGTGGGGGGGTGGGTGTTGAAGGGGAAGGGCAACTCTGCAAGGGGAGAGTTGAAGAGGAAGGGCAAATCTGCAAGGGGGGGTTGAAAGGAGGGGGGGTATAGTGGGTTATAGGTTGGGTTGGTTGGAGTTGACATTGTGTTCTGGGGGCAAACTGAGGATGCTGAGATCCCAAGGGGACAGTCACAGTTAAAGGGGGAAGTGGGAAGCGGTAGGGTGGGAGGGTGAAGGTTCAGGTTTCCCGGGTGTATTGTTGGTTGGGAGTGTCATCGAGAGGGACAAGAAATGTTGCAGGGATAATGGAGTGTGCAGGGTCAGGGTGGGCATGGGAAGGATGATGGGTGTGGGCTCCGCAGGGAAGGAATGCATTTATAATGTTCTTGTTATGGGGTCCTAGGTGATAGGGGGAGGTTGAAGAGTAACAGAGATGAGGTTCAATATAACATGAGGGGGAAGTTGGTTGGTGACAGGGGGAGGATATAAAGTAGTAGAGTAGGTGCTAATCCTGATGTGTACCATCCTGACCAAGGCAGCTCAGTGGAAAGGCAATGCCCTCCATGTTCAAATGTAAAAAAGTCAATTGGAAGGAAGGTCCTCTTGGGTAGGTGGAGCTCAAGATCAGCACAACTGGACAATTAAAGGAGCACCCTAACAATAATGGGAACAATGATTGCAGCAGTCATTTAAAATCATAACAGTATGGTGAAGCTCACAAGGCAACAGGTTTGGCCCAGAGGGTTCTCAAAGCTATCAGATCCCAGCAAGGGGTTCAGCTTCCACTCCTTCTGAACCATAGACCCTCAGCTGCTGTCAGATTGAGGGATGAAGGGAGAGAGGGAGGTGGATGGTCACTAAGGGACATATTGCCAGCTTGCGACTGCAAACTTCCATCCTCCCGGGCCCATGGGTATGCCTGACAAGGCCTCGTGGATAGTCTTTCCATTATGACAAGGCAAACATCTGTCTGTGGACTCTCTAAGTTATGTAGGTGATAGGGTGGCTTCTCAAACAAAGCTCTCATCAGCCTTGCCAAAGAGCCATAGGTACATGCGGTGGCATGCATAAAGGGAAGGGAGACCTTGGTTCACCAGAAGGGATGGAGTGCAAGCTTACCTTGAGGCAACTAACAGCCACAAAAGATCCAGAAAGCTTCCAAACAGCGCAAGTGGACATATACTTACAAGTGCCAAAACTATGTACAATGATTGTATACCCATGCTACCAGTGTGAATTCAGAACTTCTTAACTTTTTTAACCCCACCACTTTGTCTGGGTGTGTTCCTGACATCTGCAGCAGAGGTGGAGGCAGCCTGCTGATTACTATGCCCTCTTATCTCTGATGACTTTAGCGGGCGTCCTCTGGAGGGCCTAGACCTGGAGGGCGCAAGCCTTCTTTGGGTCTCCTGCTCTGGGACAGGTGCACCTTCAGCGGTCTCAAAGGCTGGAGCTGATGGGGTCACCAGCAGAGGGGACTCGGAACACATGGACACTTTTGGAGAGTCCTGATGGAAGCCTGAGGCTTCTCTTCCCTTTGGGTGCCCAAGGGCCTCTCCCTGATTCCTTGAGCAGAAGGGGCACCTGGAGGGAGGTTGAGGTGCCCTGTCCCCCTCTCGTGTAGCCACTTCTAAAGCTCACCCGTGGCAACAGCAATGTAGTGCAGGTCTGAGCTCATCTCTGGCAGAAACTGGGCATTCTGCTGCACCAGGTTCTCCATGGCGTCCAGCATCCTTCCCATGGAGACTTTGATACACTTACATGTCAGAGCCTCTACATTAGAGGGCGCGCAGACGGACTCATCTGCCTCACATGCCACTCTGTTGAAGGCCTCTGACACCTCTGCCTGATGTTCCTCTGCATCTTGCTGGCACTCCAGCATCTTTTCCATGACCGCTTGCAGAGGCTCATCATCTGACTCAGAATTAGCAGAGGCCTCTTCTCCTTCAGTCCTCCAAGTGCCAGAGACCTTGGCTGTCACTGCCGCCACCTGCTGTGGACACATGTCTGTGAGGTGACCACCAGATTGTGAGCCTGAGCCTAAACTAGACATATGAGCCATAGAGGTGTTTGTCTCTGGGCTGGTGGAGGGTGCAGGCGAATGCTGTGACGGCTGTACAGGTGAGAAGTCGTTCTTGTCCTCTTCTGTGGTGTCCTGTGGGCTGAGGCTGACTTCAGGTGTGGAGGCTGGCCTCACCCTCTTCCTGCTGGCACCTGGAATGGAGAGAGGAGAGAGAGAGTGACCGTCTAGGCTGCCACCTACATAGCACACTGCCTCACCCTAAGGTTCTGAATTGCAGAGATTAGCATGCCTCCTCACTGGATGCTGGGGGAAGGCTGACCCCGCCGTCGGCACAGCCATGGTGTCTGTTCTCACCTGAAAGTTCAGCGACCCGCTGCTTGAATTGAGCAAGGGGTCGTAGCTCTGCCATCCCACCTTCTGTCTTTTCTCTCTCCCTTCTGTTGTGGGTTGTCTTCTCCTGCATAAAGACAGAAGGATGGAATGTGAGCAAGTTTGATGAAAGGTTCCTAATGCTACTAACTGAACTCCTGACTCCCCAAAGTCTGGCTACCTTGTACAAGACACAAATCAGGAGTGTGATGGAATAATCTCCAATTGCCTGCATGAGTGCAGCTCCAAAATGACTGAATACGTTTGACAACTTCCTTGACAATGCAGCCTGTTTGATTGGCATCCCGTCCACCATCTTCAACATACAGTTGCTCCAGCGCCCATGCATAGTGGCAGCAGTGTGTGCCAAAACTCACCAAGGCCCTTTTGATACCACCTTCTAAACCCATGAGCTCTACCAGCTAAATGGGCAGGGGGAAGCAGGCAGATGGGAACAACAGCATCTGCAAGTTTCTCTCTACTCCACTGCCCATGGCTGTCCCTTGACTGTGGCTGGGTGAGAACCCTACAGTTGCCCCCCTGACAGTACAGCACATGGACTGCAGGGGTTCAAGAAGACAGCATCCCAGCACCTTCTCAAGGTATTTTGGGATGGGCAACTAAAATGCCAGCCTAGACAATAATGCCCATGTTCATGACCGAATCACAAAATGAGAGCATTAGGCCTTCCTCAGTAAGGGAAAGTAAAATGAAAAGATTCCAGTGAATCATAGTAGCATCTTTCCATCCCCCAATGTCAGAGGGAGAAAATGGAAGTGCAAGGAGAAGTGACAGAGTACACAGTGCTAAATTCTCTTCACATTCCTAGCAGCTGGAAGATACATGAGGGAAATAGGCTAATGTAAATATAAGACCAATCAGTTGAAGGTTCACTTAACCTAGCAGGGTGGATAGATAATTGACCCATTTCCTGCACTGCAGGGCGGTCATCCTCTGGACCCCATGGGTGCTGACTGCCCTGGCGAACTCCTCCCAGGCCAGCATGGTGAGATGAGATGGCCCCTTGTGGCCATCCCTAGGAAGGAGTACATCCTGTCTTTCCTCTACAGCCTGAAGGAAAGTCTTGAGGGAGGCATCGCTGAATCAGGGGGCCAGAGCTTGCTGCCTTCTCCTCCTCGATGATATTTTCTGGTTCTCTGAAGGTCTTTTTTAAAATTTATTTTGTTCATGGGATGTGGGTGTCGCTGGCCAGGCCAGCATTTATTGCCCATCTCTAATTGCCCTTGTTCAGAGGGCATTTAAGAGTCAATCACATTGCTGTGGGACTGGAGTCACATGTAGGCCAGACCAGGTAGGGATCTACCTATCTCTAGATTTCCTTCCCTAAAGGACACTAGTGAACCAGATGGGTTTTTATGTCAATCAGCAATGGTTTTGTGGTCATCATCAGAGTTTAATTCCAGATTTTTATTGAATTCAAATTTCACCATCTGCCGTGGTGGGATTCAAACCCAGGTTCCCAGAGCATTACCCTGGGTTTCTGGAATACTAGTCCAGTGACAATGCCACTATGCCACCACCTCCCCTTATGTGCCTCCCCTGGTGTGCTGAATCACTAGCTGTCTGGGTGCCTTACAAATATGGCGCCCGGACATGATGGTGGGGCAGCCAACTTCCTGCCTGACCCATCGCAAGATTTGAAGTGAATCTCGTGGATGCATAATTAATGAGTTTAACATCATGTGATTTGGCGGATTTACCCAGTACGCTCTGTGACACGAGTCCCTTTGACCTCCTGCTCCTGCCACCAGACTTAGTCCCAGAGTTGAAAATTCTTTCACAGTCTCACACACACTGTTTCCCCACATCTATTGAACTGCTCACTTCTTGCAGAAACTGAACTCCATGAGCCCTGTGTCTGTTTTGACCACAAGCTGAAATTTGACCCCTCAGCTTTGTGTTTCTTCTTCCCAATCAGCTTCTGTTTCCCTCCCAACCTAAGCCATAGGTTTATTTCTCAGACGTCTGATGTCACAGCCAGGAATTCTAATTCACAATCTGCCTTCCAGGAAATCTAGAGTTTTGGTTTCTTTTTCAGTTAGGGACTGTTTCAAAATATACAAGCTTTGAAACCACAGTCAGTGCAGATAACAACTTACAAACTAGGGCTTGTCATAAGGAAGAGTAAAGAACTCTAGTCACACAATGATATGTACATGGATATTTAGCACAATGTCATAGTGTTAAGTTGCTGCTTAATTCTTCTATAAGATTAAAATTGTTTGTTTGCACCATTTCCCATTTTGGCCATTTTTCCCTCTGTGGTCTGTGGCACAACAGACCACCATCATTCTGGATACCTGGGCTGGTACTTTTTGAAAGATGTCCCAGGTCTGTCCAGGGACCTGAAGTGCAACTTAAGCATTCAAATTGCTTGTTTGATAGCAACTCTTGTGGTTATATCGCTCGACTGTATCCCTCCTGAGCATCATTGGCTGGCCTCCTTAGTGTTAGCAGCCAGGTCTTCAGTGGATAGCAGTAAGATAAAATAAACATTTCAGTGGATGGTGTTTTTGTCTCCAGGGAAACAGCCACTAACTATCCTTGAGGTGTGAAGAGCTCAAGGAAGTTTGCCTGGTGCAGGATGAAAGTATCACGGCAGCTCCCTGCGAATCTTGGACAAATATGCAGGAAGATCTTTTGGTGCTTTTAACACAAAATCTTCATATTGATGGAGTGGAAGCCCTTGCAAATGACAAAGATTCCAGCCTGTTCTGGAAAATGCCTTGGTTGCCACACGTGTGCAGTCAGTGACTCCCTGACCCATGGGAAACCAGCCAGAGCCGCAAAGCTGAGCGTCTGCTCATTCCGAATGGCCTCATCGGTTGTGAAGTCCACATAATTCCCAATCCTGGCAAACATGGAGAAGCATTTGTGGACAGCGGTTTGTGATATTCTGTAACTCTCTCCTGCAGACCCCTGGTAGGCGTAAAAGATGAGGAAATTAAGGTGGTGACTTTTACAGCCACGGGCAGTGCATGTCCAGCAGGTCCACTTGGTAGGATCTTCTGCAAATGTCAGCGATCACCTGTGAGATCCTGAGCCTCCTGAGGAACTGGTGTTCTGACATGTCCAGGAAGCTGACCCTCTGCCTGTAAACCCTGTGTTGGCGGCATCGCCTCCTGCCAGCTACGCTAATCCCCTCCCTCCTGTGGAATGGAAGGTGGGTGAGGTGAAAATTGCTGCTGCCTTTGCTCCTGCTGTTGCTTCTCATCTAGGTCCTCATCCAAGGTCCAAGGTGAAGATATATAAGCAGTACTCATTTTGAACTGATGTTTGACAGTTGGGAAGTCATAACAGATGCAAAAAACTCCAAGACGTAGAAATTACCTCCAAAGTATTGGAATTATCTCCAAGGTAGTGAAAGCATATTCTCAGAGTAGGCCCTGACTGTGAAAGCCTTTTAATTAGACAAGGAAGCAGGTATGAGGCCTGAGTACTTACAGGATTTTCTGCCTGTGAGGTAAAGGGGAGAACCAAAAGGGAATCTGGGGAGGCTGAGTGGAGTGTAGTTTTCAACTGTCGAGAGGGGAGAGTAGAATGCCAGCACGAACTGAGTGGCAACTTGAATTGAAAGGCAGAGGGAGGTTTGTGAACCCACAATGTCACAACCAGAATCTCCAATGAGCATCACTGCTATCCAAGGTCACAAGATCAGGGGACCTCCCTTATATGAAGTAAAGATGTTTAATTGAAATGGGACGCAGCATTTCAAATATTCCAGGGAGCTCTCCCCAGCATTTCCCAGCTCCAAAACTTGCCATAGAGGGAATTTGGAAGGAATGGGTATGGTTTTAAGTTTGGTGTTGAAAGTCTTGACTGAAATTCCCCTTTGGTAAATAAGTTCTAAATAAAATAATGAGAGAGTACTCAGCAGATTTCTTTGCTCTTTACAAAAAATTTGTGAATTTTCATTGTAGATTTCAGAATGCAAAAAAATGCATCAATTAAATTGCATAACATATTTGGGAATGTATAACCTCCATACCCCACCTAGAAAATAAATTTTATGTCTTTCATCTGCTATTTGCTCTGATATGGATTATCGAATGTTTCCGTTACAAACCAGGCCCCACAGCGTAATTATTAGTTTTCACATCATAAATTTATATTCAAGGCAGTTTTTGAGTTCTCTGCCTTTTCTTGATGCTATGTCCACTTTTTTGAAGTTATAATGGTCAGTATGTATGCAAATTTTCAGTTCACATACATTTAGAATTTTGGATTAATGACTATTCAGCTAACACATGTTTCTATTAAAGGTCAGTTATGCCTCTTCAAGCAGGCTGCTGAGCAACAAGAATGAGTACAAAGCTTTCCTTCGCACAATCCCCAATGATGAGCAACAGGCCACGGCAATGGCCGAGATTATAGAGCATTTCCAGTGGAACTGGGTGGGAACTTTGGCAGCTGATGATGATTATGGCCGCCCAGGCATAGATAAGTTTCGAGAAGAAGCTGAAGAACGGGACATCTGCATAGATTTCAATGAAATGATTTCTCAGCACCATACACAAAAAGAGGTGGAGGATCTTGCAGATATTATTCAGAATTCCTCGGCCAAAGTGATTGTTGTCTTTTCCAATGGTCCTGACTTGGAACCATTGATACAAGAGATAGTTCGACGAAATATCACTGGTAGAATATGGCTAGCAAGTGAAGCTTGGGCTAGTTCCTCACTGATAGCCAAACCAGAATACTTCCATGTTGTTGGTGGGACCATTGGATTTGCATTAAGAGCAGGACGTATCCCAGGATTCCATGAGTTTTTAAAAAAGGTCCATCCCAGCAGGTCCTCCGACAATGGATTTGTCAAGGAATTTTGGGAAGAAACATTTAATTGTTATTTCACTGAAGAATCCCTAACACAACTAAAAAATTCCAAAACACCAACCCATGGATTAGCAATGCAGGATGGCAATGCTAAAATGAAGCATTCCACAAAGACAAGGGCGCGACCTCCATGCACTGGAGAAGAAAATATCACGAGTGTGGAGACCCCTTATCTGGATTATACTCACCTTCGTATTTCATATAATGTTTATGTGGCAGTGTATTCGATTGCTCATGCACTACAAGACATCTATGACTGCAAACCTGGGAAGGGCATTTTTGCGAATGGATCATGTGCCGATATAAAGAAAGTTGAGGCATGGCAGGTAAAGAAAATTAATTATTGTACCTATTAACTTAATAGAAATTCTGTTCCAGCGCTGTCCAGTGTAAGAATAGTTAAAGGGTTAGTTCAATAAAATAGTTATTACATTTGTGAATAATGCTAAACTGCATGGTAGGATCAGGACCTCAGAAGAAGAGGAATAGAATGAAAAATGGCTGATCAGTCTAATATACTTGTTTCTTCCTCACCTACATATAATTTACTGTAGCACGTGTTCACTGTACCTACTTAATCTCCATAAATACTCTACTAATCTATTATTCAATCCTGATGTATGTCTTCCACAGACTCACTCCTGTGATTCTGAAGCCTGGGAACTATTGTGTCTGATTATTTCATCATCTCAATTTATACTGCATCACCATAACCTTTACTTCCATATCCCCAAATAGTTAATTAGTTATTTGACTGACAGTCACTTTTCCTGGGAGTCTATTCCATATATTTAGTACATTTGTGGATGGTGGGAAGGCTGCAAAGAATTTCTTTGAATACTTTTGTCACCTGAAGTGCAATTGTGGGGAAATTTGATTGGCCTGATGTCAGGCACGGGGATCGCCATTACCCCACACCCCATCGTGTTGAAGCAGGCAGCACTCAAACTTTGTGCTGCCTGCTCACTTGCATGTGTAAAATGTAAATTCAACCCAATGTAAAATGTGCTGGTAACTGGCTAAATGCTCAGCAGGAGGACCAATTGTGTACCTGGCTAGCATGACGCAGAGCTAGCCTGTGCCTCTTCAAAGGGCACTCCTGCAACTTCACTTGCAAGAGTTGCTTGAACGGCCACATGAAGGTTTTGGTGGAAGGTAGAGCCAACAAATGGCAGGCCAGAGAGAGGGTTGCCAGATTTTCAAATGCAGCATTGAAGGCTTTAGTGATGAAAGTCAAAAAAGAAACAGAGCCACCATGTTTCCACAGGGGGACAGAAGGCTCTCAAGGCATACCCTGTGAAGGAAATGGGAGCAACTTGATAGGGGATTCAATTCCCAAAGTCTGGCACCAAGAATCTGGTTGCAGTGCTGGAAAAAGTTCAATGACCTCACACAGGCGAGCAAGGTCAGCAAACCTTCAAAGCTATCTCCTTCCTACCACACCACCAACTTCTTACGTTAATTGATGTACCACAATCCTATTGCTCACCCATCAGCAATCGGGACTCATGCCTAACATTCAAATGCTCCACCTTACCCTTATACATTTATCAATGCTGCCATGTCATGCATCCACCTCTTGCAGCACCCAAATAGCTCCAGCTATTCAGCTATCAGGTACATCACCCAAATACATTGCAACACACTCACTGACACTATTCCCTCACTCTTATGTGACAAGGTCACGTCTAATCACAAGAACCAGCAGGGCAGGCACACCTGCAACTCCTGAGAGGGGGGGCTATGCTTTGCATCATGAGGATGGCTGTGACTGAGGCCATTACATCCAACATTGCCAAGAACATTCAGGATGACAGAATGTTCCTGACTTATTCCCCATCTTTTTTAAATTATTTGTTTATGGGGTGTGGGCATCGCTGGCTAGGCCAGCATTTATTGCCCATCGTTAATTGCCCTTGAGAAGGTGGTGGTGAGCTGCCTTTCTGAACCGCTGCAGTCCATGTGGTGTAGGTACACCCACAGTGCTGTTAGGGAGGGAGTTCCAGGATTTTGACCCATCGACAGTGATATATTTCCAAGTCAGGATGGTGAGTGGCTTGGAGGGGAACTTCCAGGTGATGGTGTTCCCATGTGTCTGGTGCCTTTGTCCTTCTAGATGCTAGTGGTCATGGGTTTGGAAGGTGCTGTCTAAGGAGGCTAGATTTCATATCCCACTTCACCCTCATCTTGCTATCTGGCATTAGGTGCAAGTTGCAGCTGGCGTGTCAATGATCCCCTTGCTTTCCATCCAACCCACTTCCCTCAGCCCAACTCTCCACATTTGCATTTTAGTTTTCAGATACCCTGAACTGCTGTCTGGCCAGAGAGCACAGCCTCATCACGAAGGGTGAAAGCAACACCAATTTTCTAAAGAAGCACCAATACTTGATCTGATAATCACAGCCATCAGCTCAGATACTGCTGATGCCTGTACTCTAGAGCGTAGTACAGAGTAGAGAACTGCACATGGTGAGTCACTAGGCATAAGTGGACTGCAGCCAGGACAGGGGAAAAGATGATTCACGTGTCAGTTCACTGGGGGGCGAGGTTGCAAATGAGATCTGCTCAGTTGAGGTGGCATACTGGAAAAGGCTGAATGGAATGCACACCAAGATGCTTGGTGCATTAACAAGGCCTCCACAGAGCCTTTTGTCACTGTCAAGAAGCATGGAGGAGTCCACCTCCAACTTAGCACAGGGTTTTGAGCGAAACTTGGAGGCCATCCTTTCTAGAGTGGAAGTGGTGGCCAACTTCATGCAGCACCTGCAGACCCAGCTGGTATGCATTGTCTGACATCCAATGTCTCAGTTTCCATTGCAACACAGGTAGAAGCCAGTCAACATCTCAGTCCTGCAGTGGAAGCTCAATTGCAATCATGAGATCCATGCTTGTTGCCATGCAAGCCCAGCTTGGTATAAAAAAAATAGTTCAGACTGCTGCCTCCATTGCTGTAGAGACCAGTGCTCCAGGTACAGGAACTCACAGCAGCCCAACAATCTGCCATTGTGAGGATTACTAGGATTGCTGAGGCGTTGTCTGTGGGAGTGGCAGTGACTGCATGGAGCGCAAAGCTGCTTTCCTCTCTTAGGTTGACAACATTTGTGCTCCCACCACCGCCAATCCGTCAATGCCCTTGCTGTTGCCTGTCAGCCAGTCATCCCAGACACCTGCCACCATTCCAAGGTAGTGCAGTCCAAAGTTGAGCGTTGAAGTCAGCAGCCTTCCATCAGCCATGCTGCAGCCACTTGGGTAGTGCTGAATAGGGGCATTAGGCCAGAAAAAGGCACTCACAAGACAGGCTCTAAGTGATTTTACAGGAGAAATGTATGTATTGTTGGATAAAGTTGATTTGGAATGGTTTTTTGGTGGTGACTTTTATTTTGGAATTTTTGGCCAAGAGGACACTGTGCTGGAATGTAGCAGACAGATTGAAAGGTGGGGATTTATTGAGCAGTGATGATGTGGGGAACCAGAGTCTGAGTCCTGCTCACAGACAGCTTGTTCAGTGCAAAAGGATTCCAGATGCTTCCTTTCTTCTCCCACTTTTTCCTCCTCCTGCAGTGCCTCCAAAGGCCTAGTGGCAATGGCTGCGCTCTCATGTAAACAAGGTTGTGGAGCACGTAGCACACCACCATGAGCTTAGAGACATATACGGGCAATGTACAAACAATCGAGGCAGTGGAACTGTTGTTTCAGGAATTCCGTGATTTGCCCCATGATATTTCTGGTGGCCACATGTCTCTCATTGTAGAGACACTAACCGCACATGGTCAGGAGCAGCCTCTGGTGCTTGGTGGTGGCCCAAAGATGGTTGGTACAGCAGACTGTCACAAGGTGAAAGCACCCTGGGTGCTGCTAGGATAGTGTGCATTCACCAACAGGATCTCTTGGGTATGATGGCACACCAACTGCACCTTCATAGAGTGCCAGACATTGCAGTTGGATATATTTCCACTAGCTTGGCAAAGCCATTTTCTCTCTCCTCCTGCATCCCACTGGTAAGTGAGAAGATGGTGAAGGCTCTGCTCCTTCTGTACAGGGAGACTATGTCACTTTCTTAATTGGGCGATGGTTAAAGAACTGTGAAACCTTGTTAATATTGTCTACTCCTGCCTGGAAGAATCTTCTGGAGTAGAAATTTAGAGCCTCGGTGTTCTTTACAGCATTGGCAATGCCATCCTTGCCCTGCTTTGTGGCTGCAGATCTGGTTGTAGGATGTGGCAGAGTTCAGTCATCACCTCCTTGGTGAAACTTAGGCACCTCAGCACTGCTCTTGGCTGAGGTGGAGGTAGGACACGTGCTCCCTTGGTGGGTTGGGTCTTCAGTTGAGAGCTCTCCTCCCCCTCCCTCTGCACGTAGATTTACCTTTCTGCTGCCTCTGTTCCATTTTCAATTTATGCTGCAGCCCAGGAGGAACTGCAACTATAGACCTCATGACCAACAGCAGGTTCTCCTGAAAGAACTTCCAACTCTTCCGACCTCCTTACCAAAGACCAGCATCACTCCCTTGTAAATCCAAAAAAGGTTTCAAAACTCCTCCAATAACATTCAACACTTAACTTTCACCAACTTTACAGGAGAAAGGAAAGTCAAAAGCGCCTCACCCGGAAGTCACATGGTGATCCCTTTGCATAATGCTGTTGGGGAGGGTCCTTTGTTTAGCTGAACACATGCTCAACTGGGAGAGATTCAAAGATGGCATTGATGGAGCCTACATGGTCCAAAATGGCAGTTTGTGTGCCAAATCAATGTTAGACACTGTTTAACATCCTGATCCACCCACTCTGCATGCTTCTCACACAGAGAGGGCATGCTGGCACTAATGCCCTTACAGTCAGGGCATGCTGCATGGACCTTGCCAGAAGTGGCTGGTAGAGATCTTGCTGACATTTTTAGAGTTTCAGACTTCTGTGGTACCAGGAGCGCTGTGGCACTGTGGAGTTGAATTTCATGGCCAATAACTTTAGAACTTTGCCATCTATATCTCTGTACTAGTTGTGGTTCACCTGCACTCTTGCTTCTGAGTCAAAAACTTGCAGATTCAAGTCCCACTCCAGAGACTTGAGCACAAAAAGCTGGGCTGATGTTCTAGCGCAGTGCTGAACTGTCAGAGGTTTCGTTGTTTCAATGAGATGTTAAACTGAGGCCCCCTTCTGCACTCTCAGACGCATGTGATAGATCCTATGGTACTATTTCAATGAAGAGCAGGGGCATTATCCATATTGTCCTGGCTAATAT
Source organism: Cetorhinus maximus (assembly GCF_964194155.1). Lineage (NCBI taxonomy): Eukaryota > Metazoa > Chordata > Chondrichthyes > Lamniformes > Cetorhinidae > Cetorhinus > Cetorhinus maximus. The sequence goes on from NC_135894.1 coordinate 66,494,589, forward strand.
TCGTCCCTCAATCAACATTGCAAAAACAGATTAATTAACATTACCACATTGCTGTTTGTGGGATCTTGCTATGCAAAAATTGACTGTTGTATTTCCTACATTACAATAGTGACTACACATGGGCACATGAGATTTTACTAAATGTATTGCAGCAAACATCTTATGACAAAGCTCATCAGTATTCGTGCATGATTTCTCCTTATACATCAGAATGGTATGCAGACTCATTTTATTTGTTAAAGGAACATATGTTACCGTGTCAGTTGTATATGACACCAACATGACAATGTACAGTCTGCTCTGGATAGCTCTGGATCAGGACGTGTGGCTGATGTTTCTTCTCTTTACCTATTGGACACGTTTGCACCATTTGAACTGAGTCCAGTGAACTCAGCACTCAGGGCAGAGATTGATCCTCTGTTCTTCCTGATCCATATGGCTCATTTCCTCACTAAGTAAAACCAACACAGGAACTGTCTCGGAGCTGGAGATGTTGAATCGCAAAAGTATATATTCAGCATTTGTTTTACTTATTTAAAATGATTGGCATAGTTTATTGTTAATCATTGATCTTGAGATCCTGCTTTGACTCAGCATTACTTATTTGGACTTCTGTTGCTTTTACTAGGGAACTGTTTGTCATTTCTGTGAAACTGGGATTCTGTAGCTACTTACTTATGCTTCAATTCTTGTCATTCCCCCTTTTTCATACAATGAGTTGTTGGCAGATGAGTCCCTGAGTATTGGTGCCATTTGGATAAAACATACTCCATCAAGGTGAGAACGGGTTCTGACGGTTGGGTTGAAGCACAAGCTGAAAGGTTTCCCCCTTCAATGGCCACTCTCCATGAAAGTACTGTGAAAATCAACCTTTTTCAAAATATATTCTTGCTGTGTATGCCAGGTAAGGACAGGACTTCTTATACTCTGCACCCAATGAGAATGGGCCATACTGTGTGGGGTTGAAAATACAGGCAGAGTGGCTCTCACTCGAGTGGGTCCAGCCTTGTCACCAATTTCACCCTCTCACAAACTTTGTCGCAGATGGAATCAGACTGTTCTCAACCTATGTGTCTCATAAGCGACCCCAAGTAGAGCTTCTAGTCCCATATACTCTCCTCCACAAAGACTTGTTAGCATTCAACCAAAACACTTCCCATCACAGTATCTACAGATACTGTGCCTGAGCTGCTGAGTGTTTCCAGCATTTTCTATTTTTGTTTCAGATTTACATAATCGGCAATATTTTATAGTTTGTTAATTTATTAGGTGTTAAGAACCAGGAAAGAAGTAGCTGTTAAAATAGGAGTGAGGCTAATAGCACTCACCGCTATATATATCCAAATTGCACAGCTATTTCATGTGAGGGCAGATGGGCAATTAAACATCGAAATCAAAAATTTACTGTTGGAGCTTTCTTCAGATTTTAGTTATTGTTGTAAACTTAAACATTACTTTTCCTTTCTGTCTCCTTTTTTTCTCTTTCTTTCTCTTTCTGTACCTGATTTGTCATTGAATCCATCATTCTAGCTTACAATCTCCTCTCAGTCCTTGCACTCTTCATTTCATAAGACTCCAATCTGATAGGTTAAGGAGGTACACAGGCTTGTCCTGTTTACTCATATCCTGGAGGTTCTGCATAGGGCGCGGTGCCCTTTCCATCTCACACTTCCAGCAACATGCAGTATAAAATAACATGGAGACGGAGCAGACAAAGGGCTGCATTTTACGTGACCCTGCCAGGCGTGTTTCGAGTCAGGGGGGCACATAAAATAGGATGGATGCCTTCCCCATCACCTTCCCACCCACCCCCGAGTTCACTCCCATAGGGGGCGGGGGTGCGGGTAGTTGGGCGCTGAAATCTCCATATTCAAATAGATAATCAAGAGTTAATTAGGCTTGTTACTAAGCCAATTGTTCCTGATAATATTCTGCCTGCACCATAGAACATTTGGCGTTGGCAGCTGGGCGGGAGTGGGCAGCCTGTTTTTATTTAAATGCAATCTTCAAAGGGCAGGAAGGAAGGGGGTGTTCGATCATATGGGGTTGCCCTTTGCAGATCAGGGGCGCCACCCCTAAGATCCCTTTCTTTCTAACACCCCACAGCCTTAAACCCATCCCCCCACCAGTCCCTGCCCTGACCAGCTGAAACCTCCCCTGTCCAAGACCCATACTTATTGGTCCGTGGATCCATTGGGCCTTCTTCTTCCTTGTTGCAGTCCTGGCTGTGGCCACTAACATGCTCTTGGTGCTGCCAGGACTGATGGAGCTGCCAGCCAATTGGATTGAGCAGCGGAAGTCTCACTTGGCCTTTGTTAAGTCTGCCCGCAGCACACTATGGGTACAGGATGGGGCAGGGTGGCATGGAGCATGTTGGCTTAAAGATAAGCCTAATTAATGGTGGACGCCATTTGTTTACAGCAAATTCAGGGCACACATAAATTGAATAAACTGGAAAGCTCAATTATAGCACCAACGACAGGCATAACAGGTGTGTGTTGTAGGGTGTTGGTTATCATTCGGTAGGTCTTAATGAAGTCTTCATGGTCTTAAGTAGGTTAACTGTCTGTATTTGTTAGCTACAAGAACCATGTACATATATACACTAAAGGGATCAAGCTTGGAGCAATCTCCATGCTTTCTTGTATGCACAGCTCTGTCCGGCATTAGACTGACGCCTCAGTGCAGGTCATGTTTCCTCCTACATCACTGTGTGGGCAGTGCTGTACTCAGTCCCATGTTACTCCTTCATGTGCCAGGCCCTTATGCCCTCCCCCCAATTCTTTATCCAATGTATTTCAAGCTATTCTAGTTTACCCGTTTTTATATTTATATCAATATTACTACCCCATCTCCTCCCTTCAAGTCTCTGAGTTCATAGGTTCAGGTGGTCTAGCGACCTTATAACCCCTTATATATCTCGTTCACACCACTGTCGGAGGAGTGGCAGGCTCTCTCATTACAGGTATACTCTGTTGGTTTGCAGTTTGTTCTGGCATCTGGGTATCGTTACATCCTCCTTTTCCATTCCTTAGTATTGAACTGCTCTTTCTCGATTTGGCAGTTGTGGTAACAGGTGGTTGTTGTTCCATATCTTTTCTTGTGGGGTGGATAAACATTGTGCTCATTTCCATGTTGATTTTTGCCTCTTTTTCTTTCATTGTGATATCCTCTGTGATGGAAGATGGCCATTCCTGTTATGAAGATGTGTTTTTTTTTAGCAAGATCACCTTTGTGTTTGACTGCATGGTGTGCTGTTGGCCATGGACGGCTGCTACTTGGTTCCAGCATTGTCTATGCCACTGTATTGCTGGGAATTGCAGCATTTGCTCTGTGGTCGTAGTGTTGACCTCATCAACAGTCGTCGGAGCCGGAGGTTGAGGCTCTTCTGGTTGTTGGTTGCTCTCTTCTCTATCCCCCACTTGAGGCATCGTGGTAGCTATTTGAGTTGTTGGCTGGTCTGACCAATGAGGGCTTTCTGGCACCTGTAATGAAAATGGACAAACCTGCTCTGCAAAAAGAGAACACAGTTCAGAGCTGAAGTCCCAGTCAGAATATTCTTTCTTGTTTGAGCTCTCAGGTACTTGCAGTTTGACATCTTCTGCTGTTTTGAGGAGATTCAGGGCTGCACAGGCAGCTCTGCTTAAGAGAGAAAAAGATTGCTTATGGATGATGTACATCGACTTGAAGATTTGTTTGCCACCATACCTTAGTGATTTCAAAGTCATGCCTATGATTGGAAGTCAAATTCCTCCAGGTCCATAGAGTGGTGTGTCTGTTGTTCAAAACCAGAGGTCTCTCAGCCATGGTTCTTTGTCTGATAGGAACATAACACTGGCTTCCGTGTCCAATTTAAAGTTGTGAGATGCCCATTAACCGAAATATCCACATTCTAATATGAAAATCCAGGATCGTTGCCCTCATCCAAGAAGCATGGTTGTGTGTCCTCTTGGTGTGCAATCTCGACCTCATGAACTATCCTTGGATCTTCTGTGCATTTAGATGTTTTAGCCTTGCACAATTTGCCTAAGGGCAGGATTTTTACCTTGTCACTGGCCTGGGTGAGCTGCCGCCTGCGATCGGGACCTGACATCGATTTCACGCTGGCTGGCCGTTAATTGGTGCTACAACACTGAGCGCTGCCAGGGTGGGGGTGGGAGGAGGGCGAGCACGGAAGTTTGAGCATGCACGCAATGAAAGCTCCCTGAGGCACAGTGCTGCCTCAGTGAGCTGAGGGTTTTTAAAATCAAAAATAAAGAATTTACAAATGTTAAAAACATGTCCCCTCATGTGACTCTGTCAGGGGACATGTTATAAATAATATTTCAAAATTTTTATTTAATTTTTTATTCCTGTTGGAAACCTCATCCTGCCCGTGGATGAGGTTTCATAAAAAATCCAAAGGCTGCTTGGCATTTTCGCCTGCCCGCCAAACATAAGGTTGGACGGGCAGTGAAAAAGTGCACTCAATTAATACTTTAATGGCCTGAATAGGCCTGTTAATTGTCGGCGGGTGCGCTGCTGACCAAAATATCGCGCGAGTGTGCGATGACATCAGGATGCTCGCCTGATGTCATCATGCGTCATTTTACGCTCGACTGGGTCGGGCATGCGCTTGCCCACTCTGCAAAAAATTCAGCCCTAAGCGTCCAATTCTGTTACATTGAAATCATTGGGCTGAAATTGCAGGACATTGAGCTTGCCTATGGGGGCGCATTGCTCCACAACACTGGCACGGTCGCTCTACTGATCGGTATGGTATTGCTTCCTTTGGCCTGGAGTGTCCTTGTTTTTTTGCTGTTTAACTAACTGGAGTGTAGGGGTTTCCTTTGTACCACGGTTTACTTTCTCCTCTTAAAATGAACCTGTGCTGCACACAGAGTTCATACTGTCTAACAATCTGGTTGACTTTCTCGAGGGTTAATTCTTTCTTCACTTGCAGCATGGCTGAAAGTGAATTGTCCGCCACTCCTATAACTATTCTATTCCCAATAAATTCAGATTTTAGATATCTGTATTGTTAGGAACTAGGTATAGCTTAAGTAAATTACATTTGTATTTGTGGGTGTTAGGAATAAACCATAGCTTTAAGTTTAAGATTTAGCTTTAAGTTTAATGATACTTTTTATATTTGTGGGTTGAAAAGATGAAACCTGGGATCTAGTTTCATTTTTGAGTGGAGACAGCGGGGGCAGGATTTTCCCGTCGGCGAGCAGGGGGCGGGGTGCGCTTGCCGACGCATAAAGTGACGCACGGTGACATCGGGCGGAACTCCCGATGTCACCGCCCCCCAATTTAAATTTTCAGGTAGGCGGGGGCTCAGCAAAATCAGTTGCCTGCCCACCAACCTGTCAATGGCCAATGGAGGCCATTGACAGAGTCATTGAAGTAATTAATGGACCTGCCCGTCCAACTTTAAGGTTGGCGGGCAGGCCAGAAGCCCTGGTGGGCTTCAGAAAAAGCATGAAACCTCATCCAGTGGCAGGATGAGGTTTCATGTAGATTTTTAAAAATTTAATTAAAGTTTTTTAAAAACTTATGGACATGTCCCAACTCATGTGACAGTGTCACATGAGGGGACATGTCAGGGATTTTTTTTTCTATTTTTAATATTTTTTTATTGTAGAGCCGATCTCCCTGAGGCAGCACTTTGCCTTAGGGAGATGAGTGCGCTCTTTCGTGCGCATGCGCAAAACAGCACACTCTCAAGTTTCAGGATTCCCCCCTGCCCGCACAGGGAGTGCATAGCGCTTCCGTGCGGACATCATGCTGGGCGGGCCTTAAATGGCCCACCCACGTAAGATGGCAACACGCCCCCAATCAGGGACGCCGATTGGAGGCGCACCTCTTGCGCGCCCGCACTTCAACTTCCCCTTTATGGGGGGGGAAAATCCTGCTCCAGGTTTAAGGCTTTGTTTGTATTTCTAATGAGATTTATGACCCTTGAAGTGGGGAGCTGTGTTATCAAGCGGGGTAGTGGTTGAGGGATGTTAAAACAAGTGGAAAAAAATTGTGCTGTTGCCTAGCAACAGGGGTCCAGAGAGAGGGACCCACACAGATGGTAAAAACTAGGAAAGCAGTTTCAGTTCAGTTGAAGCCAGGATTCCAGACAGGCTTGACAGGAGAGGAAACTGCAGGATGCTGGTTCCAGAAACTAAAGAAGAAAGTCCCAAAATATAGGGGAATGGAACAGGAAAGGTCCCAGTGGACAGAGTAGTCAAAGGGCAAGGACAGGCATCTGGAAAAGGTCCTGTTCTGTGGAAGTGAAAGTAAGGAACTTAGAGGAAGGCTCCAAGCTTCAAGTTTAAAGGGAGAAAGCTGCAGGGTGCATATTTAAAGCAGCATCGGTATGTGAGAAGCCAGAAGATCCAAGGGACAGCCAAAGGTCTGTAACTCTTTACTATGGGCATGTGAAGCAATGGTGTTCTTTTAGCGCGGCTGAGTCAGTGGGAGAGAGTGTGTGGAAGAAAGCACATGGCGATCCAGGGGAGAGGAACATCGGAAGGAGAGTTCGAAACCCTGGAGGTGTCTGAGAGTAAACATTGGTTTGGGAGAAGATCCCAAAGTGATTTCTTGGAGAGTGGAGATAAAAGTTCATCAGCTGACTCCTGTGACTCTCTTCAGTAGCCACTCTCCACATATCCAAACAAAATATTAGGATACTGGGATTTGGCTTGTCCAGTAGTAACATCAGCTGGGATCATTTGCAGCCTTCAGCCATCCTGTTAATGAATGAGTCAACAGGTTTTCCTGGCTGTTGGGCTTACTTGTTAAATTTAACCCTTTCGAGGATTTTGTTACTTCTTAGGTTAAAATAAACATCGAATGATTTTAGTACTTCTTCAAATTTAACAGATGGTTCATTGAATCCTTGTCTAGCAATAATGTTGTCCACTATCGAGCCTACTAAATAAAGCAGCGTGTTAACTTGCTCAGCTTTTGTCTTTTTATCCAGACCTGAAACAATCATGTATCTAAGGAATCTTTTTCTCCAAAGTCCCCAATTATGTGGTTGGTCTGGGCTTTGGATAAGTCCAAATTGATCTGGAACAGTGGAGTTCTGATCCATGGTTAAAAAATTTTAAAGTGTAGGTTCAGCTTTAAGAAGTTGCTGAAATTCAAGGTGTTGCTGGCGTTCATTTGAAGACAAAGGGTTTGCCCGTGCTTGCTGGTTTTGGTGGGCTCCCACTGTAATGGTGCTCACGATCAGCCTTGAAAAGATTTTAAACAACGATTGCTTGGATCGACTGGCTGCAGCCTTCTTCATTTCAGCGCTATGCTGTCGGGTCACAAAAGCGTTGAGTCCTGGCCTTCGCTGGTTTTTAAAGCTGATTCTTTGGTTGCGAGTCTTCTGAATTAATTAATTAATTAATTACCTTTTTGGAACGAGCTCGGAGTGTGTTCAGGCGCCAACTCGAGAATCTGGTTTTTCCAACAGAGTTTTTAAGTGGCTATTTCTGACCACTGAACAATTTAACCATTTCTCAGGACTTGCTGTATCCTGGAATTTAAATGTTTTAGGTCACCCCTGCTGGGTCTGCTGACTCTGCACTCCAGGAATTGAAACTGGACTTGCAAGAGATCCTATGGAGTCTTCTGCTGCAGTGAGAAATTTTAAATTTCTGCCTTCAGCCTTTCTTTGGAACTTTTCCCTGGCAATTTTCCTCCGCGCATCTGCTTCTCGAGCTTTTCTTCAGGTCAGAATGCCTCCTAGAATTTTTCTTTAGTCTTGCAGGAATTTAATTTCTCTCTGCATTTTTTGTGAGGTTTTGGGTTTTTCCATTTGCTGCCACCATGTTGGGTATCGTTTGGTAGGTCGTAATGAAGTCTTCGTAGTCTTAAAGAGGTTACCTGTATGTATTTATTAACTGCAAGAACTATGTACATATATACAGTAAAGTGTCCAAGCTAGGAGCTGTCTCCATGCTTGCTCGTACACACAGCTCGGTCCAACACTAGACTGACCCCTAGGCACAGGTCCTGTGTCCTCTTACATCACTGTGTGGGCAGTACTTTATCCAGTCCCACATTAACCCTTTATGCACCAGAACTTTATACTACAGTATGGACTTATTTGGCATTTAAAGTCCCATTGGACCTGTCCATATAAGGCTTTCAAATGTGAGAGGACAGGATACATCAATTTTAATAATGTCTAAATATTAATCAGCAACACATGTCAGAAGCATGATGGAGCCAAATTCCCTCAATATTTCTGGCATACTTCCATGACAACTCCACTGGGAATATGCTGTAAGATCCTGGAAATAGGCCAATGCCTGGATACACTGGGTCTCTGCGTGGAGTTTCTGCTCGACTTTGTAAGGGGTGCAATCTTTGGTCAGAGTTGCAAAAATGGCCGAACAGAGGAATAGGGTTTCCTGCACCAGAGGTTTCCGCTTCCCTAACCTCTAAGGGACCTGGTGTGAGGTTGGAAGTTGAAATGTTCCTTGAGATGACCCTGGAGTAACCAACAGAATCATAGCCTGTCCAAATTTGGGGCCAATAATACTAATTACTTCTTGTTGTTGAACTTTTGGACTACAAATAACAAATATGCAACAGAATCACATATTTAATTTAATCAATTACATATTCCATTTATTATCAATAATGTGAGCATGCATTAACATTGAGCATTGAGGTGGTATACATTGTGTAACCTGAGCAAGTGATTTCATCCTCTCATGGGATTAACTACGGTTGTCAGCCTGACATTAACAACAAAATGCCTCTTGCAATTGATGTGTGATACCTTCCTGAATGAAAGACTGACTTTGTAAAGCAATCATATCAAAATTACTGAATTTAATCTTCTTTGATTAATAAAGGATTGGCACCAGTGCCTTACTTTAGAAAGCCTCAGTGAGGTCATTAAGCCTTTTCCTTCTCTTCAATCCTCCATACAAAAACAACCTCTCAAGAATGTTTTTCCAGGATCATAAATGGGATATAAATTACAAGGGAGAGCTCAACATTTTCTTCCCATTCATTATTTTTTGAAAATTAATAGTCATGTATTACAATAGAACATAAACATATATGATACATTATCGAATGAAAGGTCTTGTGCACTGGAGTGTTCCAAACAAATGTTTGAAGTTGACATACTGAAACTGTATATTGCTCTGGTCAGGCTGCACCTCAAATACTACATTCACTTCGAGTCTTAAAAGCATGAGGAAGCATTTAATCTCAAGAAGCAGTGGAAAAAGGACCTCAAGGCAGATCCCTTAGAATCAGAGGATTGACTTACAAGAAAAGGAAAAAGAATTCTAATATCTTACAGAATTCCCCTAGAGCTTATAATTAGGAAGGGTTGTCAAAGTAGTTACACTACATTCAAATTAGCCTAGCATTGTGCCATGAAGTATTAGTTTTAACTCTACCAAACATGTTTGATCTAAAATGTCAAAAAAATTAAACCTTCAGTCTTGAAAGTAGGTGAATGAAAGAGTCCTCAGAGGTATACAAAATACAAAGTGGAATAGAAGAACTAAATTTAAGCAGTTTTTGTTAAGCTAAACCATGATAGCAGGGCAAAGCGCCCCAGGTACAGACTTGTAAAAGGCAAGTTTAAGCCTGTTGTCAGCAAACACTTCTTCACATGAGAAGTGATCAGTACCTGGATGGTGAGGTGAGTAAGTGGTGTTGAGGTACAGATCAGCTGTGATCTATTTGGTGGAACATGCTTGTGGGGTTGAATGATATTCCTGTTCCAATAGAATTGTCTCTGGGTAGGACTGTAGAGGCAAAACTTCTGGTATTATTTAAGAAGTGATTAATGGCATGATGGATGATCATCAGTTTCCTCAGCAGCACTTTGTGAAATCTGTGAATCAACTTTAAATCACACCCTAAAGCCAGACAAGCATTTGAGGCAGAAGGGAATAGAGGGTTATGATGATAGATTTAGATGAGGAAAGATAGGAGGATCCTTGAGCGGACTGGTTGGGCTGAATAACATATGTCTGAGCCGTATATCATATGTAAATGTGTACGTAATACCCAGGGAGCCACACCTCGGTAGTGCTTTTGTGAATGGTTTAAGTAACCACCATTTGTTCAACTAATCACATTAAACTGTCAAATATGTAGAATTACCAATCAGCAGCTAGAAATAAAACTAACACTAACTTTCAGGAACAACAACTCACAAAATTGAGCAAGTTGCTCATGTTCCCCCGCCCCCCCCCCCCATCCCACCCTCCACCCAAACTCCCACCGCCACCAATCAGAAACACCCACAAAACAGTCAAATGAAATAGCTCATATAATTTTTTTCAAATTACACCTGCTGTCCACCTTGTGTTTTTCATCTATCTTTCCTCCTTTGTTATATTTTTCCCTGGTTGGAATTAGGAAGTTTTGTTATGCCTCTTATTCACTCATATCAGCCTCTACCAGGAGCTGTTATTTTTATTTCTTACCTTCATTAGGAAATGTACTTTTGCTACATTTCTTGAGCAGTCTTTTTTTTATGCACTACAGTCTATTGTTAAATTGGTAAATTTGTTTTCTATTTAAATATCCTGTGGCATTTTTTTTACATTGAAACATGGGTGCAATTTCACAATTACGTCTTATTAAATTTTGTTTTATTTATTAAATATATTCAGAATTTAACTCAGCCTGACAGAAGTCTGCTTAAATTGATTGGAGTCTCTAATTTTAACACCTCAGAGCCATATAGGGAGAGAGAGATAATAAAGCAAGAATGGAGACAAATAGAAAGTCAGAGACAGAGGGGATCAGTGGAAACAGTAGCATGAGGAGAGAGGCAAATGATAGTTATTCTTATTATTCATCTGTTTTGTCTTTATTTCATTTTGAGCATTTTAAATTCTTTCATGGGATATGGGCTATACTGGCAAGGCCAGCACTTATTGCCCTTGAACTGAGTGACTTGCCACACCATTTACATGCCAAGGCATTGGTGTGGGTCTGGAGTCACGTGTAGGCCAGCAGATTTCCTTCCTTAAAGGACATTAGTGGACCAGATGGGTTTTTACAACAAACAACAATGGTTTCATGGTCACCATTACTGAGGCTAACTTTTCATTTCCAGATTATTAATTGAATTTAAATTCCACCAGCCGCTGTGGTGGGATTGGAACTCTTGTCCCAGATCCTTAGCCTGGGCCTCTGGATTACTAGTCCAGTGACATTACCACTACACCAGTGTCTCCCTACTCTTGCCATAATAATATGATACATATGATTTTTTAAAAAATTCTATGGAGCACCGCCATGGGATATAAACTAGTGCACTTGAATTAATTAAACATGCAAGATTTGTTACAATGACTTCTACATTTCTACCTAGGTTCTCAATCACCTGTTGCATTTGAAGTTTACAAACAGCATGGGCGAGCAGGTTGATTTTGATGAACAAGGTGACCTCAAAGGGAATTATACCATTATCAACTGGCAATTGTCCACTGAGGATGAATCTGTAGTGTTTCAAGAAGTTGGCAACTACAATGCAGATGCTAAACCAAGTGACAGACTCAACATAAATGACAAAAAAATCTTGTGGAGCGGGTTCTCAAAAGTGGTATGTGATTAATTTTTAATCACGCATTTTATTTTATTCAATATACCATTTGCCAGATTTAAAATTTCATAATTTTCATTGACAGTGGTGATATCTCTCCTGCAGGCAAGGTAAAGAAGAATAAGTTTACTAAATGATCATTGGTTTATGACAGATTAGTAAAATGATTTATCTTTGATGTTATACAGAGAAAAATATATTTGAATATATTTTAATAGATGGCTGTACTTATTACCACCTGTCAAAATATAATGAGCCATTTTTCTACTAATGCTAATTGTTCAAATAATATTCACTACTGTTCATATTTTCCCTAACATTGTTGGAATTTAATTTCAGGTTGTTTCCACATAGTAGAGAGAAAGCATAGATTGGATAATATTCAGTGCGCAATGTATTTTTTGTACTACTTTGTAAATTGTATTTTGTCTCTCTCAATTCACTTATAACTGCATGCACAAAATCCCAACTACTAATCTGATCAGTCATACCCTCATCTTGACCTTTAAAACCCTAGTTCCCATTGAAACCATTATCATTTCTCAGCCAGTTCATTCCTCAGTACAACCCTCATCTATGCTCCCTTGAGTCCAACTGGAGCACAGAATTGAATGGATATGGCAGACAACTGCTTTAGCCATTCACCTCCAGAACTGGCTGAACCACAAATAGCACCTTTGGATACTGCTCTCGTTTCTAGAACTGTTCATTATTCCAGAATCATCCTGAAATCCAAGGATAACCCCAGCTTGTTTTCTCCACTGCAGATTACCTTGTTAACACCCTCTCCCATGTCTCCTCCACCCTCACCTCCAACAAAAGTGAGGAGTTCATCAACTACCTTGTCACCAATATTGAGATCATCGAATCATCTGCCTCGGCCACTTCCCTCCCTTCCTCTAGCCCAACGGGCCAAACTTCCTTTAATGCTCCCCAAGGTCTGCCCTGGTCTATCATCTTTCTCTAGTTTCTCTCTTGTCTCTCATCTTGTCCATGAGATCCACCTTCTGCCCTCTGGTCCCTATCCCATTAAACTTCTGACCACCCAACTTCCCTTTCCGGTTCCCGTTTTAGCTGATAATGTTAACAGTTCTCACTGTTCAGGTGCTGTTCATCACTCCCTTAAATCTGCTGTTATCAGCCCTCTTCTCAAAAATCCAACCCTTGACCTTGTCCTTGCAAGCTACCATCCCGTCTCCAATCTCCCTTTCCTATCCAAAGTAATTGAAAGTGTTGCTGCCCCCAAAATTCCATGCCCAACTTTCCCCAAACTCCATGTTTGAATCCCTCCAATCAGGTTTCCACCCCTGCCTCAGTACTGAAATGGCTCTTATCAAACGTGAGTTTGATATGCCATTCTATGCAACTGTGACAAAAGTAAACTTTCCCTCCACAACCTTCTCCATCAGTTTGCAAGCTTTGGCACAGTTAATCACACCATTCTTCTCCAATGCCACTCCCCTCTCATCCAGCTTTCATCTGGTTCCATTCTTATCCATCTAATCGTAGCCTGAGGTTCACCTACAATGACTTCTCTTCCCACTCCTCCTGCAAGGCTATGTCTGGTGTCCCACAAGAATCTATCCTTGACTGCCTCCCATTTCTTATCTACATGCTGCTTTCAGTAACATCATCCGAAAACACATCAGTTTCCACATGTACGCTGACAACGCCCAGATCTACCTCACCACTACCTCTCTTGACCCCTCCGCTATCTCTAATTTGTCAGTCTAAATTGCCAGTACCACATTTAATTTAAAGAATTACCTTTAACAGCAGAAGAACGTTTGGAGCCAACTTTTGTAAATTAAAAAAAGTAGTTTTGCCAGGGTACTTTCGACCAAGAGGCCTGTGGTCACAAATGTAACAAACAGCTCCATCCATGACTTTGGGTATATCTGCAGCATAACTGATGATGTGGTAAATCAAGAAGTAGAGACAAGGCAAAAGAGAAAGGTATTATTATGGGAAATGAAAATCAAACTGTGACAGGAAGGGATAGAGCATACAAATCTAACAGTAAATCAGCGGGTGAGACTAGAGGTTATAAAGAGAATAAAAGGATAAAACTAAAGGCTGGATGCATGAAGCATTCGAACAAAACAGATGAACTGAGAGCACACATAGAAATAAATAAGTATGATTTGATAACCATTACAGAGACATAGCTGCAGGGGGACATAGATTGGGAACTGAATATTAAAGGGTATAGGACATTTAGGTGGGACAGGAAGCGAGGAAAAGGTGGAAGGGTGATCCTATTAGTTAATGATGGTGTTAACACAATACAGAGGGATGACCTAAGTTCAGGAAACCAGGATGTGGAAATGTTTTGGGTAGAAATGACAAATGGTAAAGGCAAGAAGTCACTTGTGGGGGTCATGTACAGGCCCCCTAATAGTAATCATGTGGTATAATGGAGCATAGAGGGAGCTTGTCAGAAAAGCACAACAATAATCATGGGAGATTTTAATCTACATATAGACTGGGAAAGTCAGATGGGCAAAGGTAGCCTGGATGAGGAGTTCATAAAATGTTTCTAGGATAGTTTCTTAGAACAGCATGTTCTGGAGCCAACCAGAGAGCAGGCTATACTGGACCTGGTATTGTGCAACAAGATGGGATTAATTACCGATCTCATAGTGAAGGTGCCCCTAGATAGCAGTGGCCATAATATGCTTGAATTTTACATTCAGTTTGAGGGAGAGAGGAGTGGGTCTGAGGCTATGTTTTAAACTTAAATAAGGGCAATTATCAGGGCATGAAATCAGAGCTAGCTAAAGTGAATTAGCAAATTAGGTTAAGGGATAGGTCAATAGAGATGCAGTGGCAAATATTTAACAGGATATTTCAGAATACACAGAATAGATGCATCCTAATGAGTAAGAAAAAGTCCAAGGGACCGACACACCATCCGTGGTTAACTAAAAAGGTTAAAGATAGTATCAAACTTAAAGAAAAAGTATATAATTGTGCAAAGATAGATGGAAGGCCAGAAGATTGGACAGAATATAAGGAACAGCAAAGGATGACTAAAAGATTAATAAGGCAGGAAAAATTAGAGTATGCGAGAAAGCTAGCCAGAAATATAAAAATGGGTAGTAAGAGTATTTAAAAAAGAAACGAGTTAACAAAGTTGGTCTTATAGAAAGTGAGTCTGGAGAATTGATCATGGAAAATAAGGAAATGGCAGATGAATTAAACAGGTGTTTTGCATCAGTCTTTACTATAAAGGATACAAGTAACATCCCAGAAGCAGCTATAAATCATGAGATGGAAGGGAGGGAGGAACTCAGGAAAATTACAATCACTAGAGAAGTGGTACTGAGTAAATTGTTGGAGCTGCAGGCTAACAAGTGCTCGGGTCCTGATGGACTTCATCCTAGGGTCTTAAAAGAAGTGGCTAGTGAGATAGTTCATGCATTGGTTTTAACTTCCCACAACTCCCTAGATTCTGGAAAGGTTCCATTAGATTGGAAGATAGCAAATGTAACTCCATTATTCAAAAAGGGAGGGAGGCAGAAAGCGGGAAACTACAGGCCAGTTAGCTTAACAACTGTCATAGGGAAAATGTTATAAGCTATTATTATAGAAGCCATGGCAGGGCACTTGGATGAGTTCAAGGTAATGAGGCAGAATGGTTTTATGAAAGGGAAATCATGTTTAACCAACTTACTAGAGTTCTTTGAGGAAGTAACATGTGCTGTGGATAAACAGGAACCGGTGGATGTACTGTACTTAGATTTCCAGAAGGCATTTGATAAAGTGCCACATCAAAGGTTATTGCGGAAAATAAAAGCTCTTACTATGGTGGTAACATATTGGCATGGATAGAAGATTGGCTGGCTAACAGGAAGCAGAGAGTAGGCATAAATGAGTCTTTTTCAGGTTAGCAAGATGTAACGAGTGGTGTGCCACAGGGAGCAGTGCTGGGACCTCAGCTGTTTACAATTTATATAAATGACTTGGATGAAGGGATGGATGGGATTATTGCCACATTTGCTGATGACAAAAAGATAGATAGGAAAGTAATTTGTGAAGAGGACATAAAGAGGCTACAAAAAATATAGATAGGTTAAGTGAGTGGGCAAAGATCTGGCAAATAGAGTATAATGTGGGAAAATGTGATATTGTCCATTTTGGCAGGAAAAATAAAAGAGTCATATTATCTAAATGGTGAGAGATTGCAGAGCTCTGAGATGAAGAGGGATCTGGGTATCTTACTGCATGAATCGCGAAAGGCTAGTGTGCAGGTACAGCAAGTAATTAGGAAAGCTAATAGAATGTTATCATTCATTGCGAAGGAAATTGAAAGTTATGCTTCAGTTATACAGAGCACTAGAGAGACCACATCTGGAGTACTGTGCACAGTATTGGTCACCTTATTTAAGGAAGGATGTAAATGCAGTTCAGAGAAGGTTTATTAGACTAATATCTGGAATGGGCAGGTTCTCTTATGAGGAAAGACTGGACAGGCTAGGCTTGTATCCACTGGAGTTTAGAAGAGTAAGAGGTGACTTGATTGAAATATATAAGATCCTGAGGGGACTTGACAGGGTGGATGTGGAGAGGATGTTTCCTCTTGTGGGAGAATCTAGAACTAGGGGTCACTGTTTAAAAATAAGGGGTCACCCATTTAAAACAGAGATGAGGTGAAATTTTTTCACTCAGAGGGTCATGAGTCTTTGGAACTATCTTCCTGAAAAGGCAGTGGAAGCAGAGTCTTTGAATATTTTAAAGGCAGAGGTGGATAGATTCTTGGTAAGCAAGGGGGTGATAGGTTATCGGAGATAGGCGGGATGCAGATTTGAGGTTACAATCAGATCAGCCATGATCTTATTAAATGGTGGAGCAGGCTAAAGGGGCCGAATGGCCTACTCCTGCTCCTTGTTCTTATGTATGTATCTGAATTTTCCTATATATGGCAGCTATGTTCTGTCCAGCTATGAAGACTTTTGTTATAACATAGGGAATAGACAGGTTTGAATGGAACAATTCCAAGAGTGGAATTTTACAGGCCTGCCGTGGTGGGGGGGGGGGCTATAAAATGTGGCAAGCTGTTCAAAAGTCCATTGACTTTGGCGAGAGGGGCTGTAGAATTCCACCCCAAGTACAACTTTGTACTAACTAACTTTGTATTCACAAAATTCATGTACACACAGTTCAACTTCAAAGTAACTGCATATGGACAAATGTCACACATGGATAGTTATCAAATCTACTTGCAATGTAAATGAGGCTGAGATGACTGCAAAGGAATAAAGTTATATATCAGAACTCTTCAATGGAAAAAGTTCTACAATAAAATGAAATATTATGGAAGAATGGAGAAAAAAGACACTGGGAGTGGATTTATATGGGAGTTCTCCCACTCACTAACCAAAAATTCAACCCCAAAGATTTTAACTAAACTGCTCAGTCAAAGTTTCAATATATATTCTTTTTAAATTTACATTTCTAGGTCCCTTTTTCCAACTGCAGTCGTGATTGTGTGCCAGGCACCAGGAAGGGGATAATTGAAGGGGAGCCCACCTGCTGCTTTGAGTGCGTAGCATGTGCAGAAGGAGAATTTAGTGATGAAAGTGGTAAGCAAAGCTGCCTGTTTGTTGTATGTGCCTGTAACTGAGGCTGATATAGAAAATGTAAGTTCAAATCTTAGAGAGTTCTGCCTCCAGAAACATATGAACTGAAATGAAAATATTACAATTGACATCCACTTACAACACTGCAAAGATAACTAGGCACATTTGAAGGAGGTTGCCTTTACAAAACTATTTGTTTTTAGGGGCCAACATATATAAAGGGAGAAATTCAACTCAGCTGCACCTGAAAAATGGGAAGCCAACCGTTGTAAATTGGGAAGTGACACCTTGGCTGGCCCATCAATGCCTAAGGCCCATCTAATGTCATATTAATGCAGGGTGAGCAACTTGTCAGCCTGAAGTGGATGCAAGGCTGCTTAAGTGTATAAATTTGGATCCTAAACAAGTTATTTGAAGATGGGGAGAGATGCAGTAAGACCGAAGGCTTTGAAGAATGAATTTCAGGATACAGCACAATAGCTGAAGGTTCTGCCAGCAATATTGAAATATAGGGATGACAGAAAGCTCAGATGACCAGGATGAGAAGAGTAAAGGATGCAAACTGGGACATAAAACCAGCATGAAGTGATGCCTTGCAAAGATTTGTAAATAAAGATGTTTAATTTGTAATAAATACACTGGGATGCAGAGCTATTGAGGATTGTTGAGGACAGGCATGATAACTAAACAGAACTTAATACAGGTTAGGATGTGAGTAGTGGGGAGGAGGTGACTGATACTTTGAAATGCAAATAAATTGTTAGTGAACGAACTGCATCATATGTTGAAAATTTAACAATAAAATATTAGTCAACGTTAAAACCCAGCTAAGGGGTAACAAAACTTACTCCTAGTAGTAATAGGTAGGATATGGTGGCAATAACATTGTCGGCTGGAAGTAAGACAATATGGAATGACTATCCACTATCACTGAGTAAAGAGTTAATGCTTTGAAGGCCTATTTGTACCAAAGAAATAACTGACTATACTTGAATCATTGTTTGCTATGCTTTTCTCCTTTAGATGCAAGTGCATGCACAAAGTGTCCCAATGATTTTTGGTCAAATGAGAATCATACATCATGCATAGCCAAGGAGATTGAATACCTATCATGGACTGAACCTTTTGGAATTGCTCTGACAATTTTTGCCATTCTAGGGATACTGATGACTTCCTTTGTTTTGGGTGTATTCATTAAATTCAGAAATACTCCGATTGTGAAAGCCACTAACAGAGAACTCTCCTATCTGCTCCTCTTCTCCTTAATCTGCTGCTTCTCCAGCTCATTGATCTTTATTGGAGAACCAAGAGATTGGACTTGTAGATTGCGTCAGCCTGCATTTGGAATCAGCTTTGTGCTGTGTATTTCTTGCATTCTGGTGAAAACGAATCGCGTACTATTAGTCTTCGAGGCCAAGATCCCAACCAGCCTCCATCGAAAGTGGGTGGGCCTCAATTTGCAATTCCTACTGGTTTTCCTCTGTATTCTTGTCCAAATAGTCACTTGTGTCATCTGGCTTTATACAGCACCCCCTTCCAGCTACAGAAACCATGAACTAGAAGATGAAATCATTTTTATTACGTGTGATGAAGGTTCCTTGATGGCACTTGGTTTTCTCATTGGTTACACATGCCTCCTTGCTGCCATTTGCTTCTTTTTTGCCTTTAAGTCTCGCAAACTCCCAGAGAACTTCAATGAGGCCAAATTTATTACCTTCAGTATGCTGATATTTTTCATCGTCTGGATCTCATTCATTCCTGCTTATGTCAGCACTTATGGGAAATTTGTTTCAGCTGTAGAAGTCATTGCCATACTTGCATCAAGTTTTGGATTGCTTGGATGCATTTATTTTAACAAGTGCTATATAATTTTGTTTAAACCATCAAGAAATACCATTGAAGAAGTAAGATGCAGTACAGCTGCCCATGCTTTTAAAGTGGCAGCCAGGGCAACTTTGCGGCGCAGCACCTTATCTCGTAAGAGGTCCAATAGTATAGGTGGTTCAACTGTCTCTTCTCCATCATCTTCAATCTGCAGCAGGAGCGTCCATGATGAACCAATCACCATGGAGATGCAGAGGTGCAGCAAACAGAAGGTCAGTTTTGGCAGTGGAACTGTCACCCTATCCCTAAGTTTCGAGGAAACCGGAAGATATGCAACTGTTAGCAGGAACATGAGGAGGAGAAATTCAATGGAAGCCAAATATAGTGATGATTTTTTGATGAAACACAATGCTTTGATACCTCTTCAGAACTGCGATACAGGAAATGACACACGGTGCAAGGTAATGGGAAACAATGGATCAGGAACTCTTGAGTCATTGGATGGTAGCAAAGAATATGCCAAAAATACTGAAGAAATGTCCTCCAACACTTCAATAAATTCAAGAAACCTTGTTGATGGCACCATTGTAGATAATGCTATAAATTCATAACAGTGTAATATTTTCAGATAGTCCCAGCACTTTTGTGAATTGCTGTTGGTGAAAAATGTAAGTTATGCTGTTGCTGTCTGTATCAAAATTTAAAACTCAATATTATACCTAGAAAACTACCCAAATGGCAATTCAGAACATTGAAATATTGCCAAAACTGAGAGGTACTTTAGGAGAATTACTTTGTCATGGCAGGCCAGTTCCTGGATTTTCTATAATAATGAGATACACATGATTAAAAAATACGAATGCAAGCCTAGAAATGGAAAAGAATAAGCTACAGTTAGAAAATCAGAAAGAAAACAACCAGGTAAAACAGAATGGCCAATGGATCCACAATTTAACAGCTTTATTCTTTCAACAGTTGCCATACAATAAAAACTAAAGAGTCGTGTGTACTTGAAAGATCATTAAAGTTGTGATTGTGCAAACTTCTGTATGTTTTCAAGATGATATACTGGGTCAATAGAAAATAGGGGCAGGAGTAGGCCATTCAGCCCTTCGAGCCTGCTCCGCCATTCATTGTGATCATGGCTGGTCATCCAACTGAAATATATTTAAGCAAACCCAAGTAATTAGAGAATGAGTGATGAACTGTCAAAAACACTGTTGAAAATGTTGCTGAAACACAAAGAACCTTTCAAAATCCTTCAACGATATTCACAGTTACAAAAATGAGTTACCCCTATGCAACAGCACTGCTGCTTACACAGATTGTTTATTTTGCATTAACATGACCGTTACGACAATCATATGGAAACTTGTGGCAGTTGCTAAATTTCATCAGACATGAGGTCCATTATATTAAGTAGTAATATGGCTCAAGAAGCAAACAATGTCACTAGTGGTAATATGTTATCACATTGCATCTCCATAGTTATTGTCATAGTGTTACACATGTTTGATTACATTGTAGTTTAATATTACAGTATGGATATTATTGTTGGAAGAGTAGAAAGCAACAAAGTTGACCATGGATTTCAAGGAGTTAAGTTATGAGGAGAAGCCACAGAGATTGGACTTGTTTTCTTGTAAATGGAAAACTTTTATAAGATCGGATTGAAGTCTCCATCGTGATGAAGAGAAATGGGTTCATATACCAGATGGCATAAGTTAAATAATTAGGGAGATAGGAATAAGAAGAAAGAACTTTTTCATCTTCAGGGTAATAGAGTTGTGGAGTAAGTTACCAAGGAAGGTCATTGTAGTGGAAAGCATTTAGTGGTCCAAGAGACAATTAGGTCTGTTTCTGGAGAGAGAAAGGACAGAAGTACCTACTGATAGATGACACTGATGTTTCAAAAAGAATGAGCTTTCTGCAGTTGATAGCCATCTTCTGTTTCTAGGAATTGAAAGGCATCTAAATGTAGTGCATAGTACTGAAGTTTGGTAAGGTAAGCCCTATACTGTTGCATGTATCAAATTATCTTTCAGCTCCAGTATTCAGGCCAATGCTGTTTTTAACTTACTGGTACTTAGATGGTAATGTGATACTGTGGTCAGCATTTGATGTTATGATTATATGAATAGCAGTATCAATGGGTAATAGTGAAAACGGGGCATTATGTCATACATTGGAGCATTAATAATAGAAAGTTAAAGAATTTGTAAGAAAATGTGTGGTAGTGCTGTAATTTAATACCGATGATAGCAAAATAAAACTCAGGTTAAAAGCCTATAATCAACAGACAGTGACATCAAGTAAGGAGGAGAGAAAATGAAAAAAGAATAAAATATAAAAGAGCTTATGAATAAAACATCATGGTGAGAGGTGTGCAGTAGAAATATATGAACAGTTTCCCATCTGTTCTGTAGATTATCTTCATGCCTGGGAGTAATTTGCCAGAGGTGAGGTGCAGTATTGCAGCAAAGAAAATGGAGACGAGAGTTGGTGTGATGTCACAGTCTTGTTTGACTACAGTTTTCAGTGAGATGGGGTTTGTGGGTTTCCATTGGTGAGGATCACAGCTTCCACTTCATTGTGAAGTAGGTGGAGGATGGACAAATTTCTGAGGGCAGCCAAAGTTGAGGAGGATACTCCATTAGACTTCGTGGTTGACAGAGTCAAAGGCTTTTGTGAGGTTGAAAAAGGACAGGTACTGTCATTGGTTGGTTCAGAGACTTGGCCAACCTAGAGAAGGCACCTCAAAGCACTGGAGAAATACCACCAGCAATGCCTTTGCAAGATCCTCCAAATCCATTGGCAAGAAAGGTGGTCCAGCAGTAAGGTCCTTTTCCAAGCCAATCTGCACAGCATGGAGGCACTAAATGCTCTAAACCAGTTCTGCTGGGCAGGACATGTTGTCTGTATACCTGACACCAGATTCCCAAAGCAATTGCTCTACTCGGAACTCGGTCATGGCAGGAGACACCCAGAAGAGGTCAAACATTCCAGCTGATTCATGGGTGACCCTGGTTTATGATAAACCAAATGGAGAATGCTGATTCAGGGAGGCACTGAAGACATTGAGAGACTTCATCAGGAACATGCAGAGGCAAAGGCAAGGCATCGGAAGGAGCACACTGACCTCCAAACAACCCATCTACCCAACCCTTCAAGTACCGCATGCTCCGCACGTGGCAGAGTCTGCAGACCATGGGCAGAATTTTCTGCCTGTCGGGCAGCCAGGCCCGACTCAATCTCCGGTGGATGGGGAGACGATCCCCGCCAGAGAAGCGGGCCCCGCCACCATTTTACATGGACAGGCCAATTAAGGGCCGCCCAGCGTGACGCCCGGCGGGAAGCACTTTGTGTTTCCTGTGCGGGCAGGGGGGGGATTCCCCAAATGCGCACGAAAGAGCGCACATCTCCCTGAGGCTAAGTGCTGCCTCAGGGAGATCGCTGACACTTTTAAAAATATTAAAAAGAGGAAAAAAAATCCTTAACATGTCCCCCTCATGCGACAATGTCACATGAGATGGGACATGTTCATAATTTACATAATAAGTTTATTAAACATTTTTAAACCCTACATGAAACCTCATCCTGCCAGTGGATGAGGTTTCATGTTTTTTCTATTGCCCGCCGGGGCTCCTGGCCTGCTCTCCAACCTTAAGGTTGGACGGGCAGGTCCTTTAATTGTATAATTGATCCTGTCAATAGCCTCAATTGGCCACTGGCAGGTCGGTGGGCACGCAGCTGATTTTGCTGTGTCCCCGCCTTCCTGAAAATTTAAATGGGGCGGGATGACGTCGGGGGTTCCCCCAATGTCGCTCCCTGCTCGCCGACGGCAAAATTCTGCCCCATGTGTTGAAATTATCAACCATCTCGAACCAATCAAACTGGAGTGGAATCAAGTCATCCTCAATCCCGAGGGACTGCCTAAAAAGAAAAAAACATATGATGGATAATAACAATAATAAATCATTGCTTAGTAGCAGTCTAATGTATTATGTTGATGAGACAGTGGTGATACAAAAGTTTTTCAGTGAGAATAAAACAATCTAACATTGAAAAAAACAGAAGGTGAAACAGAATAGCAGCTAATGACAGTGATGATTGAGCAGCAGAACATTACAAGGGTAACAGCGGTATTCCTTCAATGCGAGTCCAATACTAAAGCAGTGTGACAATGGTAATGGTATAATGTGAGATTGATGAGGCAGCGGCAATAAAGCAGTTTAACATTAATGAAGCTTTCATGATGGAAGGATATGACATCAATGAGACAATGTTAATGGAACAGTGTGACATTTGTAAGATTGGTGAGGCAGCAGTAACAAATATAAACAAATTGAAATTAGTCCATCACTTTCAACTAGAGTTTATATCACTTGCAATGCCTGTTCTTTTTATTTATGTTTCTTAAGATTGACATTTTCTGATCTGTACTGTGTAACAGAATAAATTACAATGGGCACCACAATTAGATGAGCTAAGTTGGAGGATGAAGTAAACAGCCAGATAACTGAATTACATTTATCCTATCTGATTGGATGACATGCATTTGAAATATGTGACCAGATAGTGAAATTGTGGTTCTTACATTATCAAGTTAGCTAGAGAAAAAGCAAGTAAGATTGAGAATTTAGAGCCATGTGAAGCTGTAACCAAGATTGGCAGCTGAGATGATGAAACTGTTACCTTGCATTGATATTTGAACCTTGGACTTCAAGGAACTGTAACAACAACATGTAATGACTTTGTAACAAAAATTTTTTAACATTATGTTAAATGCAAATTGTATTGTAAACATCAAATGTGTAAAACTGGTAATTATATATCTATATATTAAATACATATTTCTTGATAAATAGCTGTTGATAAGAATCAAAACATCTTGTAGCGCTTGAATTTTTTGCACACTGTTCACTTGTGTATTCTTTGATCAGGTTTCTTCTTTAGACTCAAGCAGAAATGATATTAATTTTGGAATCTCCATTGAAATGGACTTTTCTGTCTGTGCATACATGAGCCTCCCTCTCTCCTTTAAAAATGGCTTTCAAGAAAGACAAACCAAAATTAAATTTGCAGGTTGGACAAGAAAACACTGAAGGACATATAAAGGACACTAGGGTTGAGAAACAAACTGGCTGCTTCTTTTAAAACCATTTCTATAATTTCTGCCTTAGCAAACCAATTTTTCTTTTTCTCCTTGCCCACCCTGAGAACCAGCGCAGAGTTTACCCTCTTAAAGCAACACTTCCACTGATAATGGAGCACTCTAATTTGGCATCTTGAACTATTGTTACACAGCAATTATGTACATTTATGACCCTGAAACCCCTTCCTCCAGTTTAACAAGCTTATATCCCCACATCTCTTACTTCAGCACTCCCATGAGAATTGACATACACTCCCAACCTTCATTACTCTATTTTCTTGCAGACTAAATTTGCATACAATGCTCCCATTAAGCAGAGCACCAGACGGTCTCTTCCCAACATTAAATACATTGCCCTTCAAGTCAAAGGCCATACAGCTCATGGAAAAAAGTACAGCTCTTGTCCTGGGTGATGAGAGGTTGAGGCATCCTCCCAGGGTCAGGTTACTGACTGAGTACCTGTACTATTGTCCGCAAATCTAAGCACTAAACAGACATAACCTTCTGCCCACTGCTGTCTCTGCTTACTCCCAAGGGGTAATGTTTGCCATCCTTAGTTTCAGCCTTCTGTCCTACAGATCCACTGCAGCAAAGAGCAGCACAGGAGGAAGTAGAAAATCATGAAGACCAAACGGCATACAGGGAATCACAGCTGCACAATAATGCTGTCTCTCAGGACAGCAACGCATATGAAGCAACACCAAACTGTCTAACGCAAAGTGACATGAAATGAGGGTCAGTGATGCTTCTGCTCAGTCATTTCCCATGCTCCACGTTCTCAAGTAAATCTTAGAAGGTGCACTAGAATAGCTGACGGAAAGGTAACTGTCGGCACCCAGGGCAAATACGGTGTTAGAAAAGAATAGGCTGACTGTTTGCACTTTGTAACTATTACATTGAAATAAACTGTGCACAAAAATGGCATTTGTTATTCATGAAGGTCAGTCATACAGGAAAGGGTACTCTTTGGTGCTGATTTATTCACTCAACTGATGAATAGCCTGCAGATACAGAATAAGTTGAGGGAGTATCCCTTTATTTAAAAGTAAGGGAGAATAAGGTAAGTCTCAATGGTAGAGACTTTGTTCCACAGAAAAGAAGACTCCAGTGATAACAAGTGCTGTGATATCTCTTTCAATAAACAATGCCTGGGTCTCTTTTGCTCCAACTTGTGGTGCTCTTACTCTTCCATGGTAATGGTTCACTGGTCTATGCCTATTGGGAATGCCATTGCTATTCCTGAGAAGCCCTAACTGCTAATAGAGAGGTGGTGGGGAGATGTAAAAATTTGCAGTGGCCTGACTTTAGCAGAAACATGAGAAGCAACTACTGCAGTATATAAGGGGAAGTGTAAAAAAATCACCCTTTAAAAGCATTTCCCATCTTCAGAAATATATTTGAAATCTCCAGATCCTTTTGCAACAGGAACCTCTCACTTCCTCCCCTATAAGCTGATCCTGGCTGCTGCTGCACCTCATATTCACTGAGTTGCCCAGTGTATATTAGCAGTTCACAAGCAAAAAATTCACAACTGCTACGCCACTAGTCTCACTCTGATGCTGCTGGAGGGAAAATATAGGTTAATGTTTCAGACAGAATCCTTCCTTGGAACATTTCTCCTCAAAAAGACTTCTGTCCAAAACATGAAGCTTTATTTGCTCAAGGAGCTGACTGTCCTGCTATATATATTTTTTCAGATTTGCAGTTTTTATTTTAATTTGGATTGCCAGCTGTTTGGTGTTAAAGTATGCTTTCTTCATTCTTTCACAGGGATGTGGGCATCGTTGGCTAGGCCAGCATTTATTGCCCATCCCTAATTACCATTGAGAAGGTGGCGGTAAGCCACCTTCTTGAGCTGCTGCAGTCCATGTGGTGTAGGTACAGACATTTGTTAGGAAGGGAGTTCCAAGTTTTTTGACCCGGCGACAGGAATGGATATATAGCTCCAAGTGAGGTTTGTAGCGTGAAGGGGAACTTGTCCTTTTAGGTAGGAGAGGTCATGGGTTTGGAAGGTGCTGTCAAAGGAGCCTTAATGAGTTGCTACAATGCATATTTCAGATGGTACATACTGCTGCCACTGTGCGTCGGTGGTGGAGGGGATGAATGTTGAAGGTGGTGGATGGAGTGCTAATCAAACGGGTTGCTTTGTCCTGGATAGTGTCGAGCTTCTTGAGTGTTGTTTGAGCCGCATTCATCCAGGCAAGTGGGGAGTATTCCATCACACTCCTGACTGGTACCTTGTAGATGGTGGACAGGCTTTGGAGAGTCAGGAGATGAGTTACCCTCTGCAGAATTGCCAGCCTCTGACTTGTTCTCCTAGCTACAGTATTTATATGGCTGGTCAGTTCAGTTTCTGGTCAATGGTAAAACCCAGGATTTTGATAGTAGGGGGATTCAGCGACGGTAATGCCATTGAATGCCAAGGGGAGATTAACAAAGAACAAAGAACAAAGAAAAGTACAGCACAGGAACGGGCTCTTCGGCCCTCCAAGCCTGAGCCGATCATATTGCCCATCAACTAAAACATTTTGCACTTCCGGGGTCCGTATCCCTCTATTCCCATCCTATTCATGTGTTTGTCAAGCTGCCTCTTAAACACCACTATCACACCTGCTTCCACCACCTCCTCTGGCAGCGAATTCCAGACACTCACTACCCTCTGCGTAAAAAACTTACCCCGCACATCTCCTTTATAGTTTTCTCCTTTCACCTTAAATCTATGTCCCCTAGTAATTGACTCTTCCACCCTGGGAAAAAGCTTCTGACTATCTACTCTGTCCATGCCACTCATAATTTTGTAAACTTCTTTCTATCAAGTCGCCCCTCAATGTCCGTTGCTCTAATGAGAACAATCCGAGTTTCTCCAACCTCTCCTTATTGCTAATAACCTCCAGACCAGGCAGCATCCTGGTAAACCTCCTCTGCACCCTCTCCAAAGCCTTCATATCCTTCTGGTAATGTGGTGACCAGAATTGCATGCAATATTGCAAGTGTGGCCTAACCAAGGTTCTATAGATCTGCAGCATGACTTCCCAGCTTTTATACTCAATACCCCTGCCAATGAAGGCAAGCATACCATTTGCCTTCCTGACTACCTTATCCACCTGCGTTGCCACTTTCAGTGACCTGTAGACCTGTACACCCAGATCCCTCTGCCTGTCGATGCACTTAAGGATTCTGCCATTTACTGTATAACTCCTGCCTGTATCAGACCTTCCAAAATGCATTACCTCGCATTTGTCCGGATTAAACTCCATCTGCCATTTCTCCGCCCAAGTCTCCAACCGATCTATATCCCGTTGTATCCTTTGACAATCCTCTATACTGTCTGCAACTCCTCCAACCTTAGTGTCATCTGCAAACTTACTAATTAGTCCAGTTACATTTTCCTCCAAATCATTTATGTATACCACAAACAGCAAAGGTCCCAGCACTGATCCCTGCGGATCTCCACTAGTCACAGCTCTCCATTCAGAAAAGCACCCTTCCACTGCTACCCTCTGTCTTCTATGACCAAGCCAATTCTGTATCCATCCTGCCAGCTCACCTCTGATCCCATGCGACTTTACCTTCTGTACCAGTCTGCCATGAGGGACCTTGTCAAAGGCCTTACTGAAATCCATGTATATAACATCCACTGCCCTTCCATCGTCGATCATCTTTGTCACTTCCTCGACAAACTCGATCGAGTTAGTGAGACACAACCTCCCCTTCACAAAACCATGCTGCCTCTCACTAATATGCCCATTTGCTTCCAAATGGTAGTAAATCCTGTCATGAAGAATCTTCTCCAATAACTTCCCTACCATGACGTAAGGCTCACCGGCCTGTAATTTCCTGGATTATCCCTGCTACCCTTCTTAAACAATGGAACAACATTGGCCATTCTCCAATCCTCTGGGACCTCACCCGTAGCCAGTGAGGATACAAATATTTCTGTCAAGGCCCCAGCAATCTCCTCCCTTGCCTCCCTCAGTACTCTGGGGTAGATCCCATCTGGCCCTGGGGACTTATCCACCTTAATATTCTTCAAGATGCCTTGAGATTGTTTCTTGGAGCAATATGTTGTGGAACCAACCAGGGAGCAGACTATTCTGGATTTGGTTTTGTGTAATGAGATGGGATTAATTAATGATCTCATAATAAAGGATCCTCTAGGGAAGAGTGATCATAGCATGATAGAATTTCAAGTTCAGTTTGAGAGCAAGAAACTTGAGTCCCACACTAATGTTCTGGAGTTAAACAAAGGTAACTACATAGGTATGAGGGCAGATTTGGCCCGAGTGGACTGGGCAGAAAGGTAGGACAGTTGATGAACAGTGGCAGATATTTGAGGAGATATTCAATTCCTCCCAAGTAAAATATATCCCAATGAGGAAGAAAGATGGTAAGAGGGGGAAAAAGCATCCATGGCTAAGCAAGGAAGTTAAAGATAACTTAAAGGCAAAAACTAAGGCATACCAAATTGCAAAGGTCAGTGGCAGGCTGGAAGACTGGGAAACTTTTAAAGATCAACAAAGGGTTACTAAAAAAATAATAAAAAGAGCAAAGGTAAATTATGAAAGAAAACTAGTGCAAAATGTAAAAACTGATAGCAAAAGCTTGTACAAGTATATAAAAGGAAAGAGAGTAGCTAAAGTGAATGTTGGTCCCTTGGCAAACAAGACTGGGGAGTTAATAGTGGGGAACGTAGAAATGGCAGAGATGCTTAATCAATATTTTGCCTCAGTTTTCACAGTGGAGGACACTAGTGCCACCCCAATAGTAACAGGTAGTGCAGAGGATATAGAGAAGGAGGAACTCAGAACAATCACCATCACTAGAGAAAAAGTACTGAGCAAATTATTGGGATTAAAGGGTGACAAGTCCCCAGGACTTGATGGCCTGGATTCTATCTTGTTGAAGATGGTCATTGCCTGGCATTTGTGTGGTGTGAATGTTACTTACCCCTTATCTGCCCAAGCCTGAATGTTGTCCAGGTTTCATTGCAATAGGACTGCTTCAGTCCATGCTATTAGTTAACATAAGTTATTACCTGATGCTGTGGGGGAATACAGGGAAGCTTATCAAATCTAAAGTTAAGAATACAAGAACACAAGACATAGGAGTAGGAGCAGACCATATGGCCTGTCAAGCCTGCCCCTCCATTCAATACAATCATGGCTGATCCTGGGTTTCAACTCAATTTTCCCATCTATTCCCCATATCCCTTAATTCCCTGAGAGACCAAAAATTTGTCTATCCCAGCCTTAAGTACATTCAACAATGAAACATCTACAACCCTCTGGGGTAGGGAATTCCAAAGAATGAAGAAATATCTCCTCAGCTCAGTTCTAAATGATCAGCCCCGTAACTGAGACGGAGCCTCTATGTTTTAGATTCCCCAGTCAGCACAAACAACCTCTCAGTGACTACCCAGTCAAGCCCCTTCAGAATCCTGTGTTTCAATGAGATAACTTCTCATTCTTTTAAATACCAGAGAATATAGCGCTGATCTTCTTAGCCACTCATTATTGGACAACCATCTCATTCACAGGGACCAATCTAGTGACCTTTCTCTGTACTGCCTCCAATGCAAGTATATCCTTTCTTAAATGTGGAGACCAAAACTGCTCACAGTACTTCAGGTGTGGTCTCACCAGAATCCTGTGCAATTGTAGCAAGACATCTTTATTCTTGTACCCCAGTCCACTTGCAATAAAGGCCAATATGCCATTTACCTTCATAATTGCTTGATGTACTTGCATGCTAACTTTCTGTGAACCTTGTATGAGCACACCCAAGTCTCTCTGAACATCAACATTTATAAGTTGCATGCCTTTTAAAAGATATTCTGCTTTTCTATTCTTACGACCAAAGTGAATAACCTCACCCTTACCCACATTATACTCCATCAGCCAACTTGTTGCCCACTCACTTAACCTACTGTTTTCACAACACGTTTTTATATTTCTGGCTAGTTTACTCTCATAGCTTATTCCTTCCTTCTTATTAACTTTATGATGGTCCTTAGCCAGTTTTCTCCTCGTACCTATACAATTGGCTTTATTTAAGTTTAAAATTCTTGTTTGTGATTGAAGTATGTTGCTTTCAAACTTAACATGATATTTAATTTCATTATGATCACTAGTTCTCAGTGGATCTTGTAAAAGATCACTAATTAGCCCTGCATCAATACAAAATACTATATCTAAAATAGCTTCATCCCTAGCTGGTTCCACAACATATTGCTCCAGGAAACTGTCATGTAGGCATACTATAAACTCATCTTCTGAACCACCCTTGCTAAGTTGATTGGTCCAGTCGATTTGAAGATTAAAGTCCCTCAAAATTATTACATTGCTTTTATTACACGCTCCAACAATTTATTTTCAATGCTCTCGCTAATGGTACAGGTAGAGGGCACGTAAAATAGTCCCACCAATGTTTTCTGACTCTTGTTATTTCTAATCTCCACCCATACTGATTCTACTTCTTGATCATTTGAGACAAGATCCTTCCTCACTGCTGTCCTTATGAGCTCAATCAATTAACATTTGGAAAAAAGCATATTGCTCTCTTTTTAGGTGAGAAAGAAACATGCATTTTAATCTCTAGCCTAAGTTAAAAGGTGACGATGTTTTTTGCTTAATTTATATAAAGTGACTTGCAAAACAACAATAAATCCAATTAAGGCAGTTTATTTATCAGACCTGACTTCCCAAAGTGTTGTTGCATTATAATATTATATTTTAATAGTTTTGTATATATGTGAAACAATTATCTGTTTGAAAAAGAAATAACAGTGTAGTAGAGCAAATACACTATTTATCTCAGGGCAACTACAAATGGACAATAAATGCTTCCTTGCCAGCTTTACCCACATTCGGAGAATAAATAATAATTTTCTAAAAATCTCAATAAAGGAAATCATTAGCTCACTAACAGTAATTTTTTGGACAATTTGCAAAACTGTTGAAATTAGAGTTCTTTGAGGATGTAACAAGAAGGTTGGATAAGGGCGAACCAGTGGGTGTAGTATACTTGGATTTCTAAAAGGCATTTACACAAGTAAGAGCTCATGGTATTGAAGTGATATATTAGCTTGGATAGAGGATTACTAAGTAATAGGAAACAAAATCAGGATAAATGGATAATTTTCAATTTGGCAAACTGTAACTAGTGGAGTGCCACAGAGTTCAGTGCTGGGACCTCAACTATTAATGATCTATATTAATGACTTGAATGAAGGGACTGACTGTACTGTAGCCAAATTTGCTGACAATACAAAGATAGGTAGGAAAGCAAGTTGTGAGGAGGATACAAAGAGTTTGCAAAGGATATAGATAGGTCAAGTGAGTCAGCTAAAATTTGGCAGATGGAATATCATGTAGGAAAATGTGAGGTTGTCCACTTTGGCAGGAAGAATAGAAAAGCAGAATATTATTTAAATGAAGAGAGACTGTAGAATGCTGTGGTACAGAGGGATCTTGGTGGCCTTGTACATAAATCACACAAAGTTAGCATGTAGATACAACAAGTAGTTAGGAAGGCAAATGGAATGCTGGCCTTTATTGCAAAGGGGATGGGGTATAAAAATAGGGAAGTTTTGCTACAACCAAAGCATTAACTGCTATTAAGGTAGACAGGACCATCACATTCCCCACTTTGTTGAAAGGGTCATGTTGGACTTGAAATGTCAGCTCTTTTCTTCTCCACCGATGCTGCCAGACCTGCTGAGTTTTTCCAGGTAATTCTGTTTTTGTTTTACATTCCCCACTTTGTCTGATTTGCCACCAGTTATCAGGTTCCCACATACTCTTCCTACCACCCAGTCCCCATAAAAATTAAGACCAAAAGCTTTATAAACAACAACAATGATGTGTATTTATGTTGCACTTTTAACAATAGTGAAGCATCCCAAGACACTTCAGATGATCTGTCAAACAAAATCTGACAGACAGCCACATACAAAATGTTACGGCAGATGACCAAAACCCAGTCAAGGAAGTAGGTTTTAGGGAGTATATTAAAGGAAGGGAGAGAGGTACAGAGGTGGAGAGGTGTATAGAGGGTATTGCAGAGCTTAAGGGCCTAGGCAACTTGAAGGCACGGCAACCAACAGTGGAGTGATTAAACTTGGAGGTGCTCAAAAGGCTAGAATTGGAGAAGTACAGATATCTCAAAGTGTTGTGGGGCTGAAGGAAATTACAAAAGAGGGAAGGGTGAAGCCATAGAGGGATTTGAAAACAAGGATGGGAATTTTAAAATCAAGGGATTATTTATGGAAAGCCAATGTCAGAGAGCACAGTGTTGAATGATGAATGGGACTTAGTGTGAATTAGGATACAGGCAACAAAATTTTGGTTGCATTAAAGTTTATATAGGATGGAAGATGGGAAGCCGGCCAGGAGTGCATTGGAATAGTCAAGTCCAGAGGTAACAAAGGAATGGGTGAAGGTTTTGGCATATGAGCTGAAGGAAGGGTGGAGTCAAGCGATGATATGGAGGTAGAAGTGGGTGGTCTTGGTGATGGTGTGAATATGTGGTCAGATGCTCATCTTGAGGAGATATGACACAATGGTTGCTGTTGTAGTTCACCTCAACAAACTACCAGGAGACTCAGGTATAGGCTACAATAACTTATTAATTATTCAAGCGTCCACAGGGAGAGACGGCCTTAGGCAGTCCAAGGCCGAACTCTAAAATGTTACAGTGTCCCTTCCTTATATACACCTTGAGTCACGAACACATATTCTAATCCTGTCAACTTACAATCACATGCTTCTCCAGTCTCAGTTACTTGTTTCCCATGTGTACATACATCAAGCATTGTCCTCATCCATGCAAGAGCACAATATCTTGCTGATTGTGCAGGAGTCTGGGCCTTTCTGATCTCAGCATCCACTCCCTGGCCTTGCTCTTTGTTTTACCAGCTTGCCTGTCTCATTTCTTATCCTGTCTAAAACACATCTGCTACTCTCCTGTTTTCTGCTTACATTTTATTTTTTACTAAAATACACTTCTAACTAAAATCGTTTAACCTTTTCAGTTGCATTCAGTCTGGTTCAGCCTCAAACTGTTCCCAAGGAGAAGGGTGGAGTCAGTGGCTTGCGAATGGAGTTTGTGGCGGGGGCCAAAGACAATGGCTTCAGTCTTCCCGGTTGGAGGAAATTTCTGTTCATCCAGTAATGGGTATCAGACAAAGAATGTAACCATTTATGGACAATGGAGGAATTGAGACAGGTGGTGGTGGTGAGGTAGAACTGCATGATGTCCATGTACATATGGAACCTGACATTGTGCTTTTGGATGATATCACTGAGTGACAGCATGGACATGAGAAATACCAGTGGCCAACGTTAGACTCTCGGAGGACTCAAGGGAACCTTTTATGCACGTTGTTTTGAGGTGAATTCCCTTGCAAGGTTTGTAATTTTGACTGAAATCACATCAAGATTAGATTTAGGTAGGTCGATGAAGCAAAGGGAAATGAAGTGATTTGAGAACAGGGCAGGGTGCGGGGCAACAATGGTGAGTAAATGTGATTAGGACTATTTGCTGTTTCGGTAGGTAAATGCCAAGGTTGGGCCAAATGACCTGTTTCCTTCTTGCGCCTTCTACTCTTTTCATTGAAACCCTTAAGGAGACACTGGGTTTTCCGAGTGTCATCAGCCAAATAGCCTAACAAAAGTAACCCATTTTACAGGGTAACAACTAATTAAGCCCAAAACATTAAAAAAAAGGAAACTTATGTTAAAACTGCTATGTATCCGTTCCTCACTCTCTCGCCTGATTTTTGTGTACTGATTTTTAGTCGGCTAAATGAGGATTAGTGACCTGCCCTTTTAATGACACTAGTCGGTGCAAGTGCAATCTGCGGAGGCGGAAAACCCGGGACGGATCAGTGGGGTGCGTTCGGTCAGTTATGGGCTGCAGATCCATCAGAATTTAGACTTACTGGTTCATCTGGGCACGGACAGCCTTGGAGATCTGTTTTCTTTTGTTTCTCCTGTGCAGTTATGGAGTTGATCTGGTTGGTGCTCCTGGTGATCGTCCTTTATTTTGTCTTATTTTACCGCTGCACTGGGGCTTGGACAAAGCCAGTGATCCGGGAGAAGGGGAAAGCGGATGGCTCGCTCCGGTACGGTGTAAAGGACATGGTAAGTGAGCCGGGCCGGGGAAAGAGCCCCAGTCAAGAGGAGCTGGACAGTCTCTCCATTCAGCACCTTTAACTTTTTGTACGTTTGCATTCTCTCCTTTTTGATTTTTCTACTTGCATTTCATTATTTTAATTATTTCTTTAATTTGACTTTTTAAAATTATATAGTCCCGTCTCCAAATGTCTTTTCTTTGACACGTTCAGTTTTTCTAGGATTTTTTCCAGTATCAATATCTCCCCGCCCCCAGAGCATGTAGACGAAGCCATAAAAAGGGATAAGAATACAAAAGCAGACGGTTCGATTTATATTTCCAGTTACTAGCCCATAAATTATGAGACCTGGCGAGGTTTCTAAATCAAATTTGAGAAGGGAAGCAATTTGAGCCAAGTTCCCTAATGCTGTAGAAATTGGTGTGAAATCTTAATTGCCAACCCAAAAAGTGGGTCAAATTAAGCCACATAGTAAGATACAGTATTTGGCTCAATGTGACCCACATTTTGAATTGGCAATTAAGGTTCCATACCCATTCCCATTCTTGAATATGGCTCAAGTTGCTTCTCTTATTAAATGTGGTTCTGAAAGTCGAGCCTTGGAATACTTTACACATCACACCAGTGACATATGCACATGTAATAAATGAAACACCATAGCACAACATGTGTGAAGTCCTACTGAAACCTGGCTACTTTGTTGAATCAAAAATCTTCCTATCATAGGCTAGAATCTGACAGCAATCAAATTTTACCAACCCAGAATAATCCAGAAATGTATCATTGGAATATTAAAAAATGGTCTGCGTGGATGATAACCTTTCATGTGTCTTGAAGACCTTTCTGAACACCCATAAACCTTCTCTGTTCCAGTGGAAAAGTCCTAACTTGTCACATCTTTCTTCATAACTAACCCTCCATTGCTAATTACACCCTAGTGAATTTATGCTGCAACTTTTCCATTGCTTTTATATCTTTCCTATGCTGGGTTGCCCTAAACTGCTACAACTGCAAACTAAGGCTGTGTATGAAACAAAAACAGAATTACCTGGAAAAACTCAGCAGGTCCGGCAGCATCGGTGGAGAAGAAAAGAGTCGACGTTTCGGGTCCACACGACCCTTCAACAGAACTGAAGTATAGTTAGGAGAGGGGTGAAATATAAGCTGGTTTAAGGTGGAGGGCGGGGGGAGAGAAGTTGAGGGCGGGGTGGTTGTAGGGACAAGCAAGCAGTGATAGGAGCAGATAATCAAAAGATGTCACAGACAAAAGGATCAAAGAGGTGTTGAAAATGGTGATATTATCTAAGAAAAGTGCTAATTAAGAATGGATGGCAGGACACTCAAGGTACAGCTCTAGTGGGGGTGGGGTGGAAAGATTGACAAGGTATTAGTTGTAGATTTAAAAATAATGGAAATAGGTGGGAAAAGAAAAATCTATATAAATTATTGAAAACAGAAAAAAAGAAAAATAACAAAAGGGAGGGGGAGGAAACGGGGTGGGGATGGGGGGAGGGGGAGTTTAAGATCTAAAGTTGTTGAATTCAATATTCAGCCCGGAAGGCTGTAAAGTGCCTAGTCGGAAGATGAGGTGCTGTTCCTCCAGTTTGCGTTGGGCTTCACTGGAACAATGCAGCAAGCCCAGGACAGACATGTGGGCAAGAGAGCAGGGTGGAGTGTTAAAATGGCAAGCGACAGGGAGGTTTGGGTCTTTCTTGCGGACAGACTGCAGGTGTTCTGCAAAGCGGTCGCCCAGTTTGCGTTTGGTCTCTCCAATGTAGAGGAGACCGCATTGGGAGCAACGAATGCAGTAGACTAAGTTAGGGGAAATGCAAGTGAAATGCTGCTTCACTTGAAAGGAGTGTTTGGGCCCTTGGACGGTGAGGAGAGAGGAAGTGAAGGGGCAGGTGTTGCATCTTCTGCGTGGGCATGGGGAAGTGCCATAGGTGGGGGTTGAGGAGAAGGGGGTGATGGAGGAGTGGACCAGGGTGTCCCGGTGGGAACGATCCCTACGGAATGCCGCCAGGGGGGGTGAAGAGGTGGCATCATGCTGGAGTTGGCGGAAATGGCGGAGGATGATCCTTTGAATGCGGAGGCTGGTGGGGTGATAAGTGAGGACAAGGGGGACCCTATCATGTTTCTGGGAGGGAGGAGAAGGCGTGAGGGTGGATGCGCGGGAGATGGGCCGGACACGGTTGAGGGCCCTGTCAACGACCGTGGGTGGAAAACCTCGGTTAAGGAAGAAGGAGGACATGTCAGAGGAACTGTTTTTGAAGGTAGCGTCATCAGAACAGATGCGACGGAGGCGAAGGAACTGAGAGAATGGGATGGAGTCCTTACAGGAAGCGAGGTGTGAGCAGCTGTAGTCGAGGTAGCTGTGGGAGTCGGTAGGCTTGTAATGGATATTGGTGGACAGTTTATCATCAGAAATTGAGACAGAGAGGTCAAGGAAGGGAAGAGGAGTGTCAGAGACAGACCATGTGAAAATGATGGAGGGGTGGAGATTGGAAGCAAAATTAATAAATTTTTCCAGGTCCCGACGAGAGCATGAAGCAGCACCGAAGTAATCATCGATGTACCGGAGAAAGAGTTGTGGGAGGGGACCGGAGTAGGAAAGGAATGTTCCACATACCCCATAAAGAGACAGGCATAGCTGGGGTCCATGCGGGTACCCATAGCCACACCTTTTATTTGGAGGAAGTGAGAGGAGTTAAAGGAGAAATTGTTCAGTGTGAGAACAAGTTCAGCCAGACGGAGGAGAGTAGTGGTGGATGGGGATTGTTCGGGCCTCTGTTCAAGGAAGAAGCTAAGGGCCCTCAGACCATCCTGGTGGGGGATGGAGGTGTAGAGGGATTGGACATCCATGGTGAAGAGGAAGCGGTTGGGGCCAGGGAACTGGAAATTGTTGATGTGACGTAAGGTGTCAGAGGAATCACGGATGTAGGTGGGAAGGGACTAGACAAGGGGAAAGAGAAAGGAGTCAAGATAACGAGAAATGAGTTCCGTGGGGCAGGAACAGGCTGACACGATCGGTCTGCCAGGACAGTTCCATTTGTGGATTTTGGGTAGGAGGTAGAAGCGGGCCGTCCGAGGTTGGGCGGCTATCAGGTTGGAAGCTGTGGGAGGAAGATCTCCAGAGGAGATGAGGTCAGTGACAGTCCTGGAAACAATGGCTTGATGTTCCGTGGTGGGGTCATGGTCCAGGGAGAGGTAGGAGGAAGTGTCTGCGAGTTGACGCTCAGCCTCCGCGAGGTAGAGGTCAGTGCGCCAGACAACAACAGCACCACCCTTGTCAGCGGGTTTGATGACAATGTTGGGGTTGGACCTGAGAGAACGGAGTGCAGTAAGTTCAGAGAGAGACAGATTAGAATGGGTGAGAGGAGCAGAGAAATTGAGACGGCTAATGTCACGCCGACAGTTCTCAATGAAAAGATCAAGAGAAGGTAAGAATCCAGAGGGAGGGGTCCAGGTGGAGGGAGAATATTGGAGGTGGGTAAAAGGATCCATTGAACGGGGAGAGGACTTCTGCCCAAAGAAGTGAGCACGGAGACGAAGACACCTTACATCACATCAACAATTTCCAGTTCCCTGGCCCCAACCGCTTCCTCTTCACCATGGATGTCCAATCCTTCTACACCTCCATCCCCCACCAGGATGGTCTGAGGGCCCTTAGCTTCTTCCTTGAACAGAGGCCCGAACAATCCCCATCCACCACTACTCTCCTCCGTCTGGCTGAACTTGTTCTCACACTGAACAATTTCTCCTTTAACTCCTCTCACTTCCTCCAAATAAAAGGTGTGGCTATGGGTACCCGCATGGACCCCAGCTATGCCTGTCTCTTTATGGGGTACGTGGAACATTCCTTGTTCCAGTCCTACTCCGGCCCCCTCCCACAACTCTTTCTCCGGTACATCGATGATTACTTCGGTGCTGCTTCATGCTCTCGTCGGGACCTGGAAAAATTTATTAATTTTGCTTCCAATCTCCACCCCTCCATCATTTTCACATGGTCCGTCTCTGACACTCCTCTTCCCTTCCTTGACCTCTCTGTCTCAATTTCTGATGATAGACTGTCCACCAATATCCATTACAAGCCTACCGACTCCCACAGCTACCTCGACTACAGCTCCTCACACCCCGCTTCCTGTAAGGACTCCATCCCATTCTCTCAGTTCCTTCGCCTCCGTCGCATCTGTTCTGATGACGCTACCTTCAAAAACAGTTCCTCTGACATGTCCTCCTTCTTCCTTAACCGAGGTTTTCCACCCACGGTCGTTGACAGGGCCCTCAACCGTGTCTGGCCCATCTTCCGCGCATCCACTCTCACGCCTTCTCCCTCCCAGAAACATGATAGGGTCCCCCTTGTCCTCACTTATCACCCCACCAGCCTCCGCATTCAAAGGATCATCCTCCGCCATTTTTGCCAACTCCAGCATGATGCCACCACCAAACACATCTTCCCTTCACCCCCCCGGTGGCATTCCGTAGGGATCGTTCCCTCCGGGACACCCTGGTCCACTCCTCCATCACCCCCTACTCCTCAACCCTCACCTATGGCACCTCCCCATGCCCACGCAGAAGATGCAACACCTGTCCCTTCACTTCCTCTCTCCTCACCGTCCAAGGGCCCAAACACTCCTTTCAAGTGAAGCAGCATTTCACTTGCATTTCCCCTAACTTAGTCTACTGCATTCGTTGCTCCCAATGCGGTCTCCTCTACATTGGAGAGACCAAACGCAAACTGGGCGACCGCTTTGCAGAACACCTGCGGTCTGTCCGCAAGAAAGACCCAAACCTCCCTGTCGCTTGCCATTTTAACACTCCACCCTGCTCTCTTGCCCACATGTCTGTCCTGGGCTTGCTGCATTGTTCCAGTGAAGCCCAACGCAAACTGGAGGAACAGCACCTCATCTTCCGACTAGGCACTTTACAGCCTTCCGGGCTGAATATTGAATTCAACAACTTTAGATCTTAAACTCCCCCTCCCCCCCATCCCCACCCCGTTTCCTCCCCCTCCCTTTTGTTTTGTTTTTTTTCTTTTTTTTTTTGTTTTCAATAATTTATATAGATTTTTCTTTTCCCACCTATTTCCATTATTTTTAAATCTACAACTAATACCTTGTCAATCTTTCCACCCCACTCCCACTAGAGCTGTACCTTGAGTGTCCTGCCATCCATTCTTAATTAGCACTTTTCTTAGATAATATCACCATTTTCAACACCTCTTTGATCCTTTTGTCTGTGACATCTTTTGATTATCTGCTCCTATCACTGCTTGCTTGTCCCTACAACCACCCCTCCCTCAACTTCTCTCTCCCCACCCCCCCACCTTAAACCAGCTTATATTTCACCCCTCTCCTAACTATACTTCAGTTCTGTTGAAGGGTCGTGTGGACCCGAAACGTCGACTCTTTTCTTCTCCACCGATGCTGCCAGACCTGCTGAGTTTTTCCAGGTAATTCTGTTTTTGTTTTGGATTTCCAGCAACCGCAGTAGTTTTTTGTTTTTACCTAAGGTTGTGTATAAGTTTAAATCAACAATTTTGTTTACCTTTCTATGGCCTTGTGTATTTTTTCTGCCAACTTTTAATGACCTCTGTACATCAAGGGCTTGCTACTTTTTAAACCTTTATTTAAGATCTTACCATTTAAAGTATATTTCATTTGTATTTATTATAGGGTGTACATAGAATCATACGCAACAGGAAAGGCATAAAGCGCAAAACAAGTTGCTTGCCGATTGACGAGCTATGTGGTGCTACAATGAGGGAAACATATTTATTGATTATCAAACGGATGTGTGCTAGAAAGAAGAAAACAGAACAAAAATGAGTGATCAAACAGTTCAGTTAGTTATTATATTCACTCTAATACAAATCCAACAGAATAAACAGACTAACTCAAAACCCAGAAGCAAAGAGAGCCTGGAATCCTGTTTTCTCATGGATAGAATTAATTAGAATTTGATTGTTACTAAATAACACTGGTTATGATCCAATTGTCACTCATTGATTATTATCTGGGCTGCTTGATCATATCTTGAGAATGAAATGGAAAAAAACAAACTTACAAAACTGTTCACTGGTCATTTTTCTGTACTTTTTTTCAGCCAGCAATGCACCTGTCTGGCATTGCATTGAAAATATCCACACATCTATTAAACACGGTAAGTAAATATATTGCAATTGACCTGAAGGAAGTGATTATTCATGATGGATCGTTTAGTTTTATTTTTCTGGCAGTGTGATCATTACAGAACAAGCAGTATTTGTTGCTGAAATAATTAATATTTATCCTTTCATTTGTAATAAATATTTATTTTTTGTTTCCTTGAATTTATAGTTCAATAATGAGAATAATGTCTTCAATACAGCAACAAACTTCCATTGTCCAGCTGTGGGTAACTTTAAACAAGGGGCTCATGGATGAGTTCCAGTTGCACATTTCACTGATCCACTTTGTCACAGAGCCACTGCTACCCAAAGAGTGCTTGATAACAACCACAGTAGATGTCGTGGAGAGAACATAAGGAAGTGCAGATGGATCTAGATAGATGGAGTGACAGGGTAAAAATCTGGCCTCATCACACTTTCTGGCTGTTGGTTTGCAACCCTGTAGGTTATAGCACTTCAAATTCCTATCCAAGCATTTTTAAATGTGATTGAAATTAATAATACTCAAAATAAAAGTGGAAACTTTAATCACATGTGGCTTTCTTCAATTGATGCTTCTATTACCCTTTCAGCTAGTGAGTTCCAAATCCCCTCCACCCTCTGAGTGAAAAAACTCAACTCCTCTCTAATGATTCTACTAATTACTTTAAATCTATGTCCCCTGGTTATTGACCTCTTTGCTAAAGGAAATGGAGGTCCTTCCTATCTGGTCTACATAGGCCCCTCATAATTTTATGCACCTCAATTAAAAGTCCCCTCAGCCTCCTTTGTTCCAAAGATAACAACCCAATTTATTCAATCTTTCCTCATAGCTAAAATTCTCCATTTCTGGCAACATCCTCATAAATTTCTTTTAAGCACTATCTAGTATGATAACATCCTTCCTGTAATGTGATAACAGAACTGTACAAAGTCCTATAGCTGTGAGCTAATTAGTGTTTTATACAGTTCTAACATAATCCCTCTGCTCTTATATTCTATGCCTCAGCTAATAAAGGAACATATTCTGTATGTCGTCTTAATCACCTTATCTACCTATCCTGGCATCTTTGGGATCTGTGAACTCCAAAGTGCCTCTGTTCCTCCACACTTCTCAGTGTCCTATCATTTATTGTGTATTACCTTGTCTTTTTTGTCTTCCCCAAATGCAACACCTTGAAATTCTCCAGATTGAATTCCATTTGCCACTTTTTTGCCTACTTGACCAGTCAATTGATTTCTTCCCGTAATCGCATGCCCCCTACATTTTAGCCTCAATTCCAAAACTACCTCAGGGTAGTGTCCTAGGCCCAACCATCTTCAGCTGCTTTATCAATGACCTTCCTTCCATCATAAGGTCAGAAGTGGGGATGTTCGCTGATGATTGCACAATGTTCAGCACCACTCGCGACTCCTCAGATACTGAAGCAGTCCATGTCCAATTGCAGCAGGACCTGCACAATATCCAGGCTTGGGCTGATAAGTGGCAAGTAACATTCATGCTCACAAAAGTGCCAGGCAATGACCATCTCCAACAAGAGAGAATCTAACCATCACCCCTTGATGTTCAATGGCATTACCATCACTGAATCCCTCACTATCAACATCCTGGGGGCTACCATTGACCAGAAACTGAACTAGACTAGCCATATAAATACTGTGGCTACAAGAGCAGGTCAGAGACTAGGAATACTGCAGCGAGTAACTCACCTCCTGATTCCCAAAGCCTGCCCACCATCTACAAGGTACAGGTCAGGGGTGTGATGGAATACTCCCCACTTGCCTGGATGAGTGCAGCTCCAACAACACTCAAAAAACTTGACACCATCCAGGACAAAGCAGCCTGTATGATTGGCACCCTATCCACAAACATTCACACTCTCCACCATCGACACACAGTGGGAGCAGTGTGTACTATCTACAAGATGCACTGCAGGAACTCACCAAGGTTCCTTAGACAGCACCATCCAAATCCACGACTGCTACCATCTGGAAGGACAAGGGCAGCAGACGCATAGGATCCACCACCACCTGGAAGTTCTCCTCCAAGCCACTCACCAACCTGATTTGGAAACATATTGCCGTTCCTTCACTGTCATTGGGTCAAAATCCTGGAACTCCCTTCCTAACAGCGCTGTGGGTGTACCTACACTACATGGACTGCAGCGGTTCAAGAAGGCAACTCACCACCTCCTTCTCCAGGGCAATTAGGGATGGACAGTAAATGCTGACTTAGCCAGCGACACCCATGTCCCTTGAATGAAAAAAAAATTCCAGACTAAGTTAAATAGGACCAGCACAAAAAGAGAAACAGGAATACCTGGAAAAATTCAGCTGGTCTGGCAGCATCGGCGGAGGAGAGCATAGATGACGTTTCGAGTCCTCATGACCCTTCAACAGAACAGAACAGCAACTGGATTGAGCAATTGTTCCAAACCCAAATGCAACTGTTGCTTCAAATTAATGTAATTTTTTTTTGTATTTGTCGCTCCAACTCGAGGTCAAGGGTAAAGAAGTAGGTCCTCAATCCTTGTTATTTGTTCCTGCTCTGACAGCAAGAAAGCTATTAAATTGAGTTCTCCCATCAAAAATGATTTGAGAGACACAAATATCTCGGTGGATTATCTGCTTTCTCAAATGACTAGTTTGGTTTTGACTGTGCTTTCTGCAATATATTTTAAGCTATTATGTTTATATAACCTATTTGAGAAAGATAGATCAATAAATAGGTTTGTATTACCTTGTTATAACTACTGAGATCACCTGGCTGATTTAAATCTATTCTTGTTCTTTCCTGTTGATTTTTAGGGCAAATCTGTTGAGGACTGCAATTGATATAAACATACCAGTTACAGATTTTTTTCTCACTACCAACAGTAGATGTGGTTAAAATCTTGAAAATCTGCAGTGTGATTTTCTTATTTTCTACTTGAGTACTTTGATACATTGAAAACAACGTTTTAAAAAAAAAACTTATTGCTATCGTTAGCAGATGTCTGGTAATAGTATTTCCTGGAACCATGCCCTGTTTTGCATCAGGCATCTATTTGTAAAGTATTTTCATAGCCTTGGGAGCAGTACAAAGTAATAAATGTGTTTTTCCAGATTTGCCAAATATTAAATGACTTTCAGGTGAGGATTTGTTGGAATATTAATGAATAGCATCTTTAGGATTCAATTTGCCACTATTTCTTAAAAAAATAGTAGCTTAATTTAAGCAGTACAATTAATGTAATAGTGGGTCCACAAACTGTATGTTGTGGTTGTCATGGTGGATTACAGAGCAAGTGTCTGCATTGCACTTAGTCCATGGGGTGCCTCACCTAAGAGTGCTTGTTTTATGTTTTTAAATAAAACCTTCAGTCTTGTGTTAATGATTCTCTTTATCTGTTCTATAATTTTATATATTATTCTGGTTATTTTTCAGATCTTTGGACAACTGATTTTAGTTCCACTGCTCATGAGGTACAGTATTTGCACATGTTGTAAACCTTCAGTATGGATGACATCACATGTCAATTATTTGGACTGTGTGACCATTGAGATCACAGTGACAATGGGCCAGAATAAACTGTAGCCAGCAAACAAATGGCACCTACCAATCATTAGACTTACCCTTGGAGATCTTTGCTGCTGGGACCAAAGTGAAATTAAGATTGGGAAAGGTGAAATCCATGGCACAGAGATTGAGAGATCTTTTTGGGCAGGTTTACTTGAGATCAACGACGAGTGCCATTGCTTTGCAGCTGATCACAAAATCTAGACCATTAAGTAATCTCGTTCTTGTTAGCCTAGTAAGTATTGCACCCACTTCCGTCCCTGCCATCTCCAACCTGCTGAACAAGAAGTGCAAGGACCTTATGGTATATTTTGGCATTAAGATGGAGAGTGTCTATTCAGTTGCTTTGAGTGGGATGCCTTAAGGATCAGTATTGGATCCCCTCCCCAAGTTTTAGTACTGCATTCACACTTCCAACTTTGGCGTGAAGCATTTTTGGATTCACATTGATGCTGTAGTCATAATGTAGAAATGGCCTG
Organism: Cetorhinus maximus; assembly: GCF_964194155.1. Classification (NCBI taxonomy): domain Eukaryota; kingdom Metazoa; phylum Chordata; class Chondrichthyes; order Lamniformes; family Cetorhinidae; genus Cetorhinus; species Cetorhinus maximus. The sequence goes on from NC_135894.1 coordinate 66,539,025, forward strand.
ACTCCAGCACCTTGACTTGACCTGATATATAAAAAAAAGTTGTGAAACTCCCTCAAGTTTGGAATCTATTCGGGCCTTGGCACTCAATTTATACTTTGTACTTTATACTTTTTCTGATTGGCAGGATGTGATGAGTGGAGCCCCGCAGGGATCTGTGCTAGGGCCTCAACTATTTTACAATTTTTATCAATGACTTAGATGAGGGGAGTGAAGGCATGGTAGCTAAATTTACAGATGACACAAAGCTACATAGGAAAGTATGTTGTGAAGAGGACAAGGAGATTGCAAAAGGATATTGCTAGGTTGAGTGAGTGGGCAAAAATATGTCAGATGGAGTATAATGTGGGAAAATGTGAAGTTGTTCACATTGGCAGGAAGAATAAAAAAAGCAGAATATTACTTAAAGATAGAACGGCTGCAGAATTCTGAGCTGCAGAGGGATCTAGGTGTTCTAGTGCATGAAACATAAACATTAGTATGTAGGTTCAGCAAGTAATTAAGAAGGCTGATGGAATTCTATCCGTTATTCCGAGACAAATTGAACATCAAAGTAAGGATGTTGTGCTTCAGTTATACAGGGCATTGGTGAGACTACATCTCAAATATTGTGTGCAGTTTTGGTCTCCTAATTTAAGAAAGGATGTAATCGTGTTGGAGGCGGTTCAGAGGAGATTTACTAGATTGATTCTCGAATGAGCGGGTTGTCTTTTTAAGAAAGGTTAGACAGACTAGGCTTGTTTCCACTGGAGTTTAGAAGAGTGAGGGTGACTTGGTTGAAGTATATAAGATCCTGAATGGTAGTGACAAGGTGGACGTGGAAAGGGTGTTTCCTCTTGTGGGTGAGCGCAGAACCAGGGGATGCTGTTTTAAAATTAGGAGCTATCCTTTTAGGACAGAGACGAGGAGAAATTTTTTCTCTAAAGTTTGTTTGACTTTGGAACTCTCTGCCTCAGAAGGTGGTGGAGGCGGGGTCATTGAATATTTTTTAAGTCAGATGTCGATAGATTCTTGTTAGGCAAGGGAATCAAAGGTCATCAGGGGCAGAAAGGAGTGTGGAATTTGAAACACAAATAGATCAGCCATGATCTTGATGACTAACAGAGCAGGCTCGAGGGGCCGAATGGCCTACTTGTGCTCCTATTTCATGTGTTCATATGTACAAACATTAAACTTGTAAACCTTAATTTACATTTGCAAACTAGATTCAGAAGTGGGGGGAGGTGGGTGGAGCGAGAGCGGGCGGGTCCATGCCACCATTTTATGTGGGTGGGCGAATTAAGGCCCACCCAGCGTGAATCGCGGCTCCCGAGGACAGCAGGAATGGACGGGCGGCGGGACAGCAATGACCCTAGGTCCAATTACGACCCAGCGGCCTGTTTTTAAAAAGCTGCTGCAGCCTTTCAAATCATGTCCAGAGAAGGTCTCCCCACAGCGCTGCTGGTGAGCAAGCCAGGCAGGAGGGTAGGGCAGCGGGACACAGTGCCTATTGTTTTTCGGATGATTGCCTTGCTGTCCTCCTCGAGGAGGTGGCAGCACGGCGGGAGGTCCTGGTACCCCAGGATGGGAGGAGAAGGCCCCCCCACATGACTAAACGTGCCTAGGAGGAGGTGGTGGAGGTGGTGAGCTCCCGCAATGTGGTTGGGCGGAACTGGATCCAGTGTCGCAAGTGTTGTGCTCAGGAAGGGTGAGTACCATGTTGCCATTGGTCACTTAACCTGGCGGGTAGGCTCCCCCCCCGCCCCACCACCCCCCGACCAAGTCTGTGTGTAGTGACTGCATTGAATCATTGACGGTATGTATCCTTCACTGGGTGGGCCAGCAGTTGTTGCCCATGCCGAGGTCACCCTGAAAGGGCGGTGAAGAGATGGGTTCTGCTCCCGCAGCACATGGCACACTGAGGCCCACATTACTGTTCTGGGGGCAACCTGGAGGAGCTGGAACTCCAGGACATGTCAAAGTCAGGGTGATGACCTGCTGGGAGGGGAGCTTCAAGGTGGCGTTGGCACCGATCGATCGCTGTCCTCTGCGCTGAACGTGCTTGCGCCTCCTTGCTATGGAAGGTTAGACTGTGTGGTGCCTAATGTGATGGAGGCAACATTTAGCCAAGGGGTAGGGGGTAGGGGTGGTGGGGGGCAGGCCTGGCATCTTTGTTGAGTGTTCAGCAGCAGCGGGGTGAGAAGACACTGGAGCCCTGCAGTGTCCCACTCTGGTTGTGATGGGCCGACTGCAAAGAGAGTGGAGAAGAATGCACATAATGCCGCCGAGCGGATGAGGACTGGTGGCAGCCCGGCACAGTTGGCGATTCTCAGCCGCTTCAAGCAGGAGGCCCTAGATTTGGAGAGGAGCCATGCACCCAGGTGCACCGGTGTTATTGAGGCTGTGGTGCCACGGGCAGGTATGAATGCCCAGCAGTGAAGTCACCATTGTTCTCCCAACAGCCATGGCAGTGCTGAATGTTTAGTGATTGAAGTTTGCAACATGGCTTGACCATTGCTTATGGAAGGATGAGCGCATAATGATCCAGGGGACAGGGATGCACATTGACATTGTCTCCACGCTAAGTGATCCACTGTCCTTGTTCTTCCTTTCAGCATCAGCAGAGTAGGGCCGGGAGGAGGAGCAGCAGAGGCCCCCCTCTCACACCTGAGTGCCTGAAGTCTCACCAGCGTCACACCATTTCTGCGAGGCAGGCACCAGCGCAGATACTAGCACCTTGGTGGGAATCGGATAGTGTCCCGGGGCACAGTGGTGAGGGCACTTCACATTCACTGGAGGAGCTGGCAGAGACAGAGTGCCCATGGTGCCAGCAGTCGGAGGAGTGCGGGGGACCAGGCACATGCTCAGTCGGTGCCTGATGATGTGCCTCTGGAGTTGTCCGCAACGCAGCAAACGCAGGAAATGTGGGAGCATCTGGGGGAGATACATGAGGCTATGTTTGGCTTAGTCTCCGTGGTGGAGGAGTCTACGTGGACAATCACCGAAGCAATGAGCTACATGTCTGAGCGCCATGCGTCCTCCATGGAGAAAATGGTGACTCCCGTGGAGAGGCTCCTCCAGGAGACCCATCAGGGCTTCCTGGGGATGCGCTGGGAGCAGCAAGCCCTCACATCGGCTTTGACCTCAGCTAGTCAGTGCCAATGTGGGAGATGGTCTGGGCACCAAGTTTCCCAGCTCGGTGCCCATCCATCCATGGTGAGCAGGGAGTTCCAAAGTGACCTCACGTCAGCGCAGCAGTTGCCTGTTGTCTCTGCAGGCTCCTCTCGGGGCACTCCAGATGAGGGTGGCAGCTCCTCCGCCCCTTTCCCAGTGACCGTTGCATCCGATAAGGCTGCAATGACTGGGGAGATGCCAGCTGTGGAACTGGCAGGTCCCTCCCAGGCGAGGCCAGCACAGGCTCCAAGGACCAGAGGACGACCGCCAAGGTCATCGAGGTCAACAGGACAGCAGAGTCAGCAGGCTGTCTCAGATGCCAGTCCCAGCGAGGGGTCAGCACCAAGACGTAGCACCTGAAAACATAAACATAAGGCACCTTAGGCACACCACGGGTTTATCACTGGTGTATTTGTGTTGGCCCGCAATGAGGTCTTTATAAGTTGGTGTGATTTTTAACACCTTTGTCATTTTGTTTCATTAAGTTTCTTTGGTTGCAATATTAAATTTAGACATGTGACCATGGCTGAGGGTGCCTCTTTTCTTCTGCAGGTGGATGGTTTCCAAAAATGTTATGAGTGTTTTGTCTGACATTCAGCTTTATTAACAAGGACCTTAGTTAATGTTCCTAACCAGGCAGATTTTATACTTGGGTATCGAGTATAGAGCCTACAGCCCAGGCTTGTCCTGTAGGTCCATCTGGGGTGTGCCAGCTGAAGGTTCATTGGATTAAAGCCTCCCGGGTGTCCCTGCCTCCCTAGGGTATGCCCAGGACAGCGCCTACCCCCTCATCATTTCCCTGTGCACATTCATCCTCGGACTGCTGGACTCATCGTGTGCAGCCGCAGCCACTGAATCGATGTCTTCATCGTCCACTGCGTCCCACCTTTCCAGCGCAAGATTGTGGAGAGCGCAGCATGCAACCACTATCACCGAGACACGATCTGGGCGGTACTGGAGTGCGTCCCCTGAGCAGTCCAGGCATTGAGAAGACCAATGGCTCTCTCCACCACAGCCCTTGTGGTGCCGTGGCTCCTATTGTACCGCTGCTCAGCTTCTGTTCTTCGATGGCGGAGAGGCGTCATGAGCTACCTTCTGAGGGGATAGCCCTGGTCATCCAGCAGCCATCCATCCAGCCGGGCTGGAGCACTGAAGAGCCCCGGCACCTGGGAGTGTCTGAGGATGTAGGCGTCATGGGAGCTGCCTGGGTACCTTGCACAGACTTGCAGAATCTGCATCCTGTGATCACACACTATCTGCACGTTCATGGAGTGGAAGCCCTTCCTGTTGACGAAGGCACTGGGCTCACCCGCTGGTGCCTTAATGGCCACATGTGTGCAGTCTATTGCACCCTGGACGCGGGGGAAGCCAGCAATGGCTGCGAAGCCTCTGGTTCGCTGTGTCTGACTTGCCTGGTCCCAATGTTAGTGGATGAAGATCAATGCACGCCTGAACAGCGCGTCTGTAACCTGCTTGACACAAGTGTGGACAGCTGATTGGGAGACACCGCAAAAATCACCCACTGAGCCCTGGAAGGAGCCAGAGGCATAGAAGGTGAGGACAGCTGTGACCTTCAGAGCCACTGGCATGGGGTGTCCATCCACAGTTCGCAGAGATCTTAGGGCCAATCATCTGACAGATAGAATTGACTGTGTCCCTTGAGAGACGGAGCCTCCTTCGGCACTGCATCTCAGACATACTGAGGTAGCTGCTTCACCGCCTGTATACCCTGGCAGCAGGTTAATGGCATCTTCTGCAACCCCTGCCGCCTTGGACTACCTCTTGGCCCTGTACCCAATGTGCCTGCACCTGACCTCCCAAAAGTGGCTCCCCTGGAAGCTGAATGTGCACTCCTGGCCTCCTCCCCCTTTTAGCCCACCCTTCTTCCTCAGAAGAGGTGCCTCTAGTGGACAGTTCAGCTCCCATTCCCAGGCTATGGGAAGGCTTCCTGAAACCTGCAGGCCCAAAAACGATTCCTCACTGCAGAGTGCTGACCTGAAGGTTGTGAGTTCAGACCAAGCAGTTGGTATGCTGGTTTTGAAGCATTGCAGATCTCACAGGCAAGTATCATTAACTTTGAAACATCAATATTTGACGGGGCACACTCGCGACCCCACTGAGCCCTCTTATCCCACCCGTGGATGAGGATGTGTCCTACCCGCCTGCCCATTGTGCCCGTTCGCCGACCCGAAGATTGCACGGGTGCCGAAAAATCACCGTCTATTAGCACCTCAAGGGCCTTAAGTGGCCGGTTAATTAATGGCGGGCGCGCATCGCAATCAACGCGCGCCCGCCCAACGAAATATCGCAATGGCGCGCGGTAACATCAGGACACTCGCCCGATGTCACCACGGGAAAATTCTGCCCCAAATGTAAATTGGCTATATTTTTAGATAATACCAAACTGGGAGGAGCAACTGAACCTGAGTAAGAAACTGGAGAATGATGATGTGTCAGACAAAATGACTGGTAGCGCTTTGAATGCAATGCCCTGCTCAACATCTTGGTTGGGAATGGCCTTTTTTGGATAGCAGCAGAGAGAGAGAGAAGAGGGAAAAACAGTAATTTAATAATGTTATCTTCAATTTAAAAAGAAATGTGCTCCTTTTTCTAGGATAACCAACCTTACCTTGCTGCGGCACCTAGTTATTCCAGAAGACCCAGTATTTATTCCTGTTGTTATCCCTGAGGGCAACACTGAACCACCAAGAGATGGGACAAGTGACAGCATTCTGAGGGAAGTCCTGCAGCTGAGGTGGGTATTAAGGGTTGGGTAAGATTTTATCAGAGATGTTTACAATGGATGCTTTTGTTTCCAGAAGTTTGAATATATACGCAAACCTAAAGACATTGGGGGAATCATTCATGTTGATCTCTTGCTTTGATTCTGCAGCAGCTGCCAAACCAGTCAATTCTAATGAATGAATTGCCAATTAAGTTTTCTACCAGCATTATTTGCTAATCAGGATTGCGCAAAAATGTGCATTGTACAATCTATAACCTGGTTTAAATTGGAATTATTTCATAGTAAATTAATTTGATAGATTATAGACATTATATAATTACAATAAATTGCAAAGAAGGTTGCCTTTTAATGCCATGTTCATAAACCTGGCAAAATTAGGACTGTGAAAATTGCATTTTAAAAACATCCAAGTCATTCCGTTTAATTCTTTTGCTATTTGCTTTGCTTAAGAAACTTCAGTGGATAAAGTAAAAGTTGTTACTCAGACAATCCACTCCATATCAAAAACTGAAAAGCTATCTTATTGCAAGAACTAATGTTGGGTAGCACAGCTATTTGGTAAAAGGTTCTTGATTCAAATTCTGCTTGGGTGCATTCAGCACCTTAGGATATGAGAAGACAGCAGGAGACAGCTTGCCATATGGTTGCAGTATCCATCTTGGGACTAGCTTTTGCTGTTCAACACTGATTACAGGTAAACAGATTTGAATATGTCTCTAAGGTGACATCCCTGTTCCTTGCCCTTTTGTCAAAATAGGACTCATTTATTCTTTGATGTTTCCATGTACGTTGCCTTAACATTTATTCATTTTCTACATCCATTAGCTTATTTGTCTAGCTTCCTTTGAATGCTGTAGATTTCTTTTATGCAAGTCACGTAATTGCAACTTTCAACATCTGTAACATATCTAGTGTAAACAGCAGGGAGCACAGAAGATTCTTTCCTCTCCCAGATACAACCATTTTTATTTCTCTTTCTGCCCTGCATTGACAAACAGCTCTCAAACAAAGCAGCTAATTTTCCCTTAATTTCATGAACATTAATTTTCCCAAAGACTCAAAACACATTTTTTTGAAATTCCAAGCAAGCTATATCCATTTGATTACTGTCATCCATCAATTTAGTAAGTTATTCAGAGTTTCTGTAGACGTCAGTGAGGCTAACACTGTTGCCTCTTAAACATGTCCAACCAATGCAACACAGCAACCAGCAGACCCAACAAACTGTTGAACTGAACTGAGTATAAATCAGAGGAAATTATGTTTACACCGTACAGTACTCTGGTGAGACCCACTTTTATCTTCTCAGGAGTGGGAAATAAATACTGGTGTTGCCAGTGACTCCATATTTTAGGGCTGGTTTTCTTTTTTTTTTGAAATATTAAACAAGCCTTTGATACTACAATCCTTTCTGGTCTCTGACACACAAAGACAATATTCAAGCACTGGAGGCATTGCAGAGGAGACCCACAAGGCTGATCCCGAGCCTTCAATGTCATAATAAAAATTAAAGACTTGCAGCAGAATTTTTCAGTTGGCATGTGGGGGCGGGCCCAACATGCCTACACGTAAAATGACGTGATGACGTCGGGTGTGCATCCCGACGTCATCGCGTTGAGCTGCGATGTTTCGTTTGGCGGGCGCACACCGGAGTCGGCTGCATGCTCACCGATATGTAAACAGCCTATTAAGGCCATTAAGGATCTAATTAAGGTAATTGTAAACGCTGCCTGTCCAATCTTAAGGTTAGTGAAAAGGCCAAGTAGCCTTAGAGTTTTTTAGAAACCACATCCACGAGCAGGATGAGGTTTTGAAAAGCTTTTATTAATTAAATTTAAAATTTTTCATAAATATAAAAACACGTCTCATCTCATGTGACACAGTCACATGAGGGGACATGTTTAAATAAATTTCTAAGCCTTTTATTTAATTTCAAAAGCTCTCCAAACTCCCTGATGCAGCTCTGTGCCTCAGGGAGATTGAAGCGCTCTTTTGCGCGCATGTGCGAAAGAGCGCTGGCCCCGACTCTCCCTCCACCCCCTGCCCGCACAGGTAGCGCTACCACTTGCGTCTTATGCTGGGCGGGCCTTAATTGGCCCACCTGTGTAAAATGGCGGCACGGAGCCGATCACAGGTGGCGGTCAGCTCAGTGACTGCCCGCTCCCACTGAGCCCACCTGCACCTTAAAAATTCAGGCCCTGGGCTTTTCAGCATGGGAATTAGTTGTTTCTGAGGTGACCTTGTAGAGGTATATAACATAGTTAAGGGCATGGCAATCATAGTTAACGAAATGCAAAAGTAAATCTTGAATATTACTTAAATTGAAATTGTAAAGATAGACTAAAGGAACACTGGTTCGAACTAGCAAAAATTAAATGCAGTACTGATATTATTCAATATATGGACTAAACTATCAGAGCAATCTGTGAATGGCCTGGAAGCATTTAAGAGACAGTTGAATTATGCAGTGGGGAAACTGGAATATTTTACTGGATGGATGACTTTAAATGAGTTGACTGCCTTTGTCATCAATAATTATCTTGTGACCTTCTATACTCCTTTATGGACACAGCACTCACTAAGAGAACACTGATAACCTCTTAGAAGAGAATGGCTGGTGGTATGACTGTATGAAAAAAAATCTATAAAGGGAAATCTTTGTTTATGGATATTTATGTATTCAATCTTTCATGAAAGAAATGATATATTTACATGTTGCATAGTCTAATCTTTAGGCCTTTATTTTAGTATAAATGGCTCTAATTTTCTAAGCGTGATATTTTTATATGTAATTTGCAGTGTTACTGAAGAAAGGCCTGGATTTAACTTCAAAAGCATCTCTGATTTCTTGGAAGGATACAAGTATGTATATAAATGGAAAATGTCATTTTAATTATTTCCTTAATGCCCCTCCCCGCCACCAACCCCACCAAAAAAAGACTTTTAATATATAGCAGTTCAGTGGTTCTGAAAATATCAGTGATAGCTTAGAATGCTATACCAGTGCTATTTCAACCACCTCAGGCTCCTCCCCGATCCCAAAATTTCTGCACATGTTGGAAGTGTTGAAAGAAAAGATAATTATCATCTGATTATCATGAAGTATTATTTATGATAATACTGGAAGCTATTGATGCTAGCCCACCCTAGGCCAGAGTCTAAACATAAATGCCTTACTGCAGAAAAAAAAAAGACAATTGCAGTGATAAGAGCAGTGCGTCCAGTACCTCAGGAAAAGAATCTGAGGAACAAACATTACTGTTTGTCTTCTATTTGCAAATATAGATCACAAAAATCAAGTGAGAATATAATTGACTAAAGTACCAAATGATAGCAAACTTATTAATTGTGGCTTTCTGATATTAAATGCGGTGTAGGCCTTATTGGTTAAAAAGTTACCATGATTGCTGCCACTCAAGCACCTGTCATCCTACGATGACCATCTCACTTTCCGGCAGTGTTTATTTCAATGTTATTGTAAAAGATTCACATCAACAGAGGCAATGAATGCTAGGAAAAACCATGGCAATGAGGGAGTCCAGGTTACCTTTGACCATTGAGGCTATGATTTTTGCCTCCTTATGTCTTAAACTATTTATGCAGTGAATGGAGCAGTTTCGTGAACAAGTAGTTGTGCAGTTTGAATGTTCACACCTAAATTTTTGTTGGAGTAAATAGCAAGGGGATAAGTGAGACTTTTCATTTACTAGCTACATTGAAGAGTGATGTATATAGGTCCTGGTGAAATTTAGTTATATATAAATAACAAGGTAGTTATGAGCAACAGTCATCTATGACAAATAGTTTAAGACTGCCAGCTACTATATTCAAAGGACCTAAGCAGAAGTTGCATAAATTGCTGAAGTTGGTTTGAAATTTGTTATGAGGCAATAATGGAAAGGAGTTACAGCTCAGGAACAATGTTATAATTCAGAAAAATCTTTTTTGCTATGACAGACTAGTGGATTTCTGGAATAAATTCTTAGATAAAGGGGTTGATTCAGAGTTGGTTTGAAAATAAATTCCATTGATAACTGCTGAGAAGTAAGATTGAGGATTAAATTAATCTTTAGTAACCTTTGATTTTTCTTTCAAACAGATTAAGGTATGGGATTAACAGATGGTGTGGGAGAGAAGTCCAGTATCGAGCATTACATGAAATGGGCTTGTGTTCTGGATTTTTGTTATATTCTGTAAATTAAAGTTGAATGTTATGTGTTTTTACATAATATGGATATTTGGATGCTTTGTTTCTAGTTCAGCAGCTCATGGATAAACCACATAAAATACTCTGATAAATTTTCATCTTCATCATATGGGTGGTAAACTGGCCAAACAGCCCAATTTTCATTCCATTGCCATTCATGAGGTGAAGATGAAAATGTTATCTCTGGCCCCGCCCCCAAATCTTAACACTGTTGACTAGACCCCGAAAAACTACTTCCTACAATGCCTGTGTTTTTTTTCCAAGTAAAATTGATGCCTGTTTTTACTCTCCATTGTCAACAATTGATTAAAATCTACATTTTGTCTTCTCTAGTTGCTGCTATCGATGAAAGATTTGTGAGATTGAATAACTTGCCAATAATGTTTAATATTGCCTAATTAATCAGTCTAATCATTACCAATATATTAAAACAAATAATTCTAACCCATCTAATTTTGTACCTGTACAGGTCAGGTAGGATTACTCCAATCCAGATTGCTAAGAATGTAATTAGTGCTCTTGAAGATGCCGATCAAGCAGCTACTCCATTGCGTGCTATTGTGCAGTATGAGGGTGACCAGATAATTAAGGTTGGTAATATTTTTGATATATCAAAGGCAATATTAATCCTTCTTACTTAGGCTGTGGCACCTGCAGTGTTCAACAAGGAGTTATTTACGGCTAAAATGTGTGATGCAATTTATTTATCAATCCAATGGGGTAACAACATAGTATATTGGCTTAATAATATTACTCTCTGATTGTATCATGGTACACACGATTATTGTTGTTGAAACAGAATCCTGATCATCTGGAACAAAATTATTTTATTTTCATGTTTCCTTAAGTGTGCCTTTGTAGGTGGCTCAGTTGCCACAAATAAAGGATTAAAGTTAATCTCTGTCCCTGTGTGTCTGTGATTTTCTCATACGTTCTCTATCACTGCACATCTGGATTTCCCTTCAGTGCTCATTCGCTACACTATTCTTTCTCTGTGTCCAAGACTTCTTTCCACATATCTCTTTGGTTTTCACTTCTCCACCTCTCACTTGCTTCCTGTTGGGAACGTTTTCATAGGTGCTGAAAATGTTGCAATCCCTCATTTTAAGTGTTTCTTTTCATAAGCCTAAACAGTGGTTGGTGACAAAATTGACTGACACTGCTGGGATAATGCAGCCAAGCCTGAGCATGTCTACACATGCTCTTTCTAGCCTGATAGTTATCTAGGGCAAAAATCATATTTGATTTTCCCCTCCCTCACGTAGGAATGCTGATTGTAGTACTCCCTTCGGATCCACTAATATCATACAGATTAGGGATTGAACCTGATGCTTCTGTTATATTTTGCTTTAAGCTTTTGGAGGAGCTGTATATTAATTAATCCCATGTCATGGGATTGCCATTGTTTATAGACATTATCATTTTCTCTTTGGGAAGAGGTGGGCAAAGCAAAGATCAACACTTCAGATCTGAATTTGATTTTGCAGACTGCAAAATTTGTGAGATACTTGGCAAAACAAGCTTGTTTGCAGTAATTGGGTGGGGGCAGGGCAGCAGGAGTTGAACTTTTACAACGTTCATTTAATGTGACTTTCACTAACAGTTAATTTGGAACCCTATGATGGTAAAAGGTCAGGCAGACAAGAGTTCCACCTAACTGCTGTTTACTGACTATGAAAGAAAGCGAGTAGTAAGCATCTGGCAGCAATTCTAGTTTATCAGCATAAAAGCAAAAAACTGCGGATGCTGGAAATCCAAAACAAAAATAAAAATCAGCTCTACCCCCCCCCCCCCGCCCCACCCCTTAAACCAGCTTATATTTCACCTCTTTTCTATTTTTACTTAGTTCTTTATTGAAGGGTCATTCGGACTCGAAACGTTAACTGTGTTCCTCTCCGCAGATGCTGCCAGACCCGCTGAGTTTTTCCAGGTATTTTTGTTTTTGTTCTGGATTTCCAGCATCCGCAGTTTTTTGCTTTTATAGATAAAAATACCTGGAAAAACTCAGCAGGTCTGACAGCATCCGCGGAGAGGAACACAGTTAACGTTTCGAGTCCGTATGACTCTTCAACAGAACAAAGGAAAAATAGAAAAGAGGTGAAATATAAGCTGGTTTAAGGCGGGGGGGGCCGCGGGGACAAGTAGAGCTGGACAGAGGGCCAGTGTTAGGTGGAGATTGCCAAAAGATGTCATAGGCAAAGGGACAAAGAGGTGTTGAAGGTGGTGATATTAGCTAAGGAATGTGCTAATAGGTGACATTAAGGGTAGAAAGCAGGACAAGCAAGGTACAGATAGTCCTAGTGGGGGTGGGGTGGGGGGAAGGGATCGAAATAGGCTAAAAGGTAGAGATAAAACAATGGATGGAAATACATTTAAAAATAATGGATTTAGGTGGGATAAGAAAAATCTATATATAGTTTATCAGCACATGGCCAGGAATTTGTTTAATCTATGGACCCTTCTTCCAACATGATGTTTGTAACCTAGCCAAAAATCATTGTGGAATGATGGTGTTCCATTCAAGGCCCATCAGAGGTGAAATAGTGAAATAGAGACTCTTCTCACACACCATAGGTATAATCTAATCTTCACTGCAAGGCTAAATACTAGTGGCAAATTCCACAGATTACACACTGTACTACTTCACATTACTGAGAACAATACCTGCTGTACTTTCAAATGGCAATAATGAAAGGAATGATCGCCTGAGCTGCAAATTAAAAGCAGATGCAAGATGTACAGCAGGTCAATTTGCTCTCCTCTGCTGATGTGCTACATCTTCAGTAAATGGATGTAAGTGGGAATATTAGAAGCCAATCCAGTAGACAAAGTGAGGAAACTTATAAACTAATCATATGCAGTTAAATGCTGGGCAGCGCTCTGGACTTGCTTTATGAAAAGTTATTTCTAATTTACTCTGCTTGCAACTTAGTGTAGCAATTTCTATCTAATTGTTCACTCCCTCTAATCTGTTGGCTTTGTGCAACACCATCCTTCTCCATCAGCAGGTCCCATCGCATTTAATTTCCACTCTGTTCTTCATGTTACTAGTACCTGAAAGGGTGTTTTTCGGCAATCTTTGTATTGATGCATCAATAAAATGTCTGGCAGCACCAGAAGAATGTTTGAAACAGGATGAGATGAAATTATGTATCAGCACTATTATTCTGCTACATTTCAACACTATGACATTCTGTTTTGATGTATAGATGGCAGAAGCCTCCACTGCTCGATATAGAGCCAATGCACCTCTTTCCCCACTGGATGGAATTCCTGTCTGCGTGAAGGAAGAAATAAAAGTCGTAAGTGTAATACTGTTTGAATAGAATGGGTACAGCATGGAAGGAGGCTATTCAGCCCATTTGTGCCGTTGCCTGCTCTCTGCAAGAACCGCTCAGCTAGTTCTATTCCCCTGCTCTTTTCCCGTATTCCTAAACTCTTTTCTCTTCAGATACTTTTCCTATTCCCTTTTGAAAGCCACGTTTGAATCTTCCTCCTCATACACTCAGTGAGTGCATTCCAGATCCTAACCACTAGCTGCCTCAAAGTTTGTCCTGATGTTGCCTTGGGTTCATTTGTCATCATCCTTAAATTGGTGTTCACTGGTTCTTGACCTTTCTGCCAATGAGAACAGTTTCTTCCTCACTACTCTGTCTAGACCCCTCGTGATTTTGAACACCTCTGTAAAATCTCCTCTTGCCTTCTCCTCCAAGAAAAACAGCTTCAACTTCTTCAGTCTACCTATGTAACTGAAGTCCCTCATCTCTGGAGCCATTCTTGTAATCTTTTCTGAACCCCCTCGAACGCCTTTACATCCTTCCTAAGGGGAGGTGCCAGAATTGGACACAATCATCCAGTTGAGGCCGAACAAGTGTTTTATAAGGGTTCATCATAACTTCCTTGCTTTTGTACTCTATGCCTCTATTTGCAAAGCCCAGGATCACATTTCACCACTTTAACAACCTGCCCTGCCACCTTCAATAATTCGACAACATATACACCGAGGTTGCTCTACTCCTGAACCATTTTAGAATTGTCTTTTATTTTATATTGTCTTTCCTCATTCTTTGATTGTCTTTCTTAATTCTTCCTAACAAAATGTATCATTTCATACTTCTCTGCATTAAATTTCACTCTGCCCATTCCATCAGCCTGCCTATGTCCTCTTCTACTACTATCCTACTACTATCCTCCCCACCATTCACAATAATTCCAAATTTTGCGGTTTTGAAATTGGGCCCTGGAAACCCAAGTCTAGATCATTAACATAGATCAAGAAAAGCAGTGGTCCATGTACTGATCCCTGGGGAACCCCACATTTCCATAGCTAAGCTAAACCTTATGATACTATGATCACTGTTTCCTAATGCCACTTCAATCTCCTCATTCCCCAGAATCAGATCCCATAATGCTTTCTCATTGGGTGGGAAACAGACCGATTAGAAAATTTTCCTAAACTCAATTCAGAAACTCTTCTCCTTCTCTGCCCTTTGCACAATTACTATCCCAGTGTATATGAAGAGAATTAAATTTCCCCCATTATCGCTATTTAATTTTTGCAGCTCCTTGTAATCTGATTGCAAATTTGTCCCTTTGTGTATCTCTCACTAAATTGTTGGCCTATAGAATGCAGCCAGCAGTGTAATAGCTCTCCTGTTTCTTAGCTCTAACCAAATAGATTTAGTCCTCGACTCCTCTAGGATACCCTCTCTCCCTGCAGAACTCCAGCATTCTCTTTAATCAATACTGCTTCCCGTCCTCTTTCTTTCCTTTCCTACTTTTCAAGTCTGTGTGACCCTTCTTCAGAGCTCTGAAGAAGAGTCACACAGACTTGAAACATTAACTCTATTCCTCTCTCCACAGATGCTGTCAGATCTGCTGAGTTTTTCCAGAATTTTCTGTTTTTATTGGTGGTTTTGAAATGTTGGTGCTTGGCTTAAATCACACACTGGGCAGAATTTTCCCGCTGGCTTGCGCTGGCGTCCCAACATCACCGTGCGCTATCACGATATTTCGTTGGGCGGGCGCGCGTGCGTTGATCTCTGATGCGCGCCTGCCATTAATTAACTGGCCACCTAAGGCGCCAATCGATGGCAATTTTTCAGCGCCCATGCAACCTTCGGGTCGGCGCATGGGCACAACAGACAGGCGGGTAGGACAAATTTGTATAAACCTCATCCACGGGCGGGATAAGAGGGCTCACTGGGGTTATGAATGTGCACAGTTAAGTATTGATTTTCAAAGTTAATGATACTTGCCTGTGTGACCAGCAGTTCTTCAAAACAGATACCAGCTGCTTGGACTGGACTCTCAACCTTCAGGTCAGCACTCTGCAGTGAGGAATCTTTTTTGGGCCTGCATGTTTCCCTTAGCCTGGGAATGGGAGCTGAACTCTGAGGGCTAGAAGGGGGAGGAGGCCAGGAGTGCACATTCAGCCTCAAGGGGAGCCACCTTTGGGAGGTCAGGCACAGGCACAAGGGTGCAGGCCCAAGAGGTAGTCCAAGGCGGAAGGGGCTGCTAGAAGACGCCACTATCCTGCTGCCAGGGTATACAAGCGGTGAAGTAGCTACCTCAATATGTCTGCGGTGCAGTGCCGAAGGAGGCACCTTGTCGCAAGGGAGACAGTCAGCTGTATCTGTAAGATGATTGGGCCTGAGATCTCCACGAACTGTGTGGGTGGACACCCCATGCCAGTGACTCAAAAGGTCACAGATGCCCTCAACTTCTATGCCTCTGGCTCCTTCCAGGGCTCAGTGGGTGATCTTTGCGCTGTCTCCCAATCAGCTGTCCACACTTGTGTCAAGCAGGTTATAGACGCTCTGTTCAGGTGTGCATTGACCTTCATCCACTACTGTTGGAACCAGGCAAGCCAGACACAGCGAGCCAGAGGCTTCGTGGCCATTGCTGGCTTCCCCCATGGCCACATGTGTGCAATAGACTGCACACATGTGGCCTTCAAGGCACCAGCAGGTGAGCCTGGTGCCTTTGTCAACAGAAGGGGCTTCCACTCCATGAACGTGCAGATAGTGTGTGATCACAGGATTCTACAAATCTCTGCAAGGTACCCAGGCAGCTCCCACGATGCCTACATCCTCAGACACTCCCAGGTGCTGGGGCTCTTCAGTGCTCCAGCCCAGCTTGATGGACGGCTGCTGGGTGACAAGGGCTATCCCCTCAGAAGGTAGCTTATGACGCCTCTGTGCCAACCAAGAACAGAAGCTGAGCAGCGGTACAATAGGAGCCATGCCTCCACAAGGGCTGCTGTAGAGAGAGCCACTGGTCTTCTCAAGATGCGCTTCCGATGCCTGGACCACTCAGGGGGTGCAATCCAGTACGGCCCAGTTCGTGTATCACTGATAGTGGGTGTATGCTGCGCTCTCCACAATCTTGCGCTAGAAAAGGGTGATGCAGTGGACGCTGACGATGTCAACGCAGTGGCTGCGGCTGCACACGATGAGTCCAGCAGTGAGTCCGAGGATGAGCGCGCACAGGGAAATGCTGAGAGGGTAGATGCTGACCCAGGCATACTCCAGGGAGGCAGGGACACCCGGGAGGCTTTAATCCAACGAACCTTCAGCTGGCACACCCCAGATGGACCTCCAGGACAAGCCTGAGCTGTAGACTCCATACTCGATACCCAAGTATAAAATCTGCCTGGTTAGGAACATTAACTAAGGTCCTTGTTAATAAAGCTGAATGTCCCACTAAACACTCATAACATTTTTTTGGAAACCATCCACCAGCAGAAGAAAAGAAGCACCCTCAGCCATGGTCACATGTCTAAATTTAATATTACAACCAAAGAAACTTAATGAAACAAAATGACAAAGGTGTTAAAAATCACACCAACTTATAAAGACCTCATTGCGGGCCAACACAAATGCACCAGTGATAAACCCGTGGTGTGCCTAAGGTGCCTTATGTTTATGTTTTCAGGTGCTACGTCTTGATGCTGACCCCTCGCTGGGACTGGCATCTGAGACAGCCTGCGGACTCTGCTGTCCTGTTGGCCTCGATGACCTTGGTGGTCGTCCTCTGGCCCGTGGAGCCTGTGCTGGCCCCGCCTGGGAGGGAGCTGCCAGTTCCACAGCTGGCATCACCCCAGTCGTCGCAGCCTCACTGGATGCAATGGTCACTGGCAGAGCTGCCACCCTCATCCAGAGCACCCTGACAGGAGTTCGCAGAGACGACAGGCAGCTGCTGCGCTGACGTGAGGTCACTTCGGACCTCCATGCTCACCATGGATGGATGGGCACCGAGCTGGGAAACTTGGTGCCCAGACCAACTCCCACACTGGCACTGACCGGCTGGGTTCAATGCCAATGTGAGGGCTTGCTGGTCCGAGCGCATCCCCAGGAAGCCCTGATGGGTCTCCTGGAGGAGCCCCTCCAGGAGAATCGCCACTCTCTCCATGGAGGACCCATGGCACTCGGCCATGTGACTCATTGCTTTGGCGATCGTCCGCGTAGACTCCTCCACCACGGAGACCAAGCCAAGCATAACCTCATGTATCTCCCCCAGATGCTCCTGCACACCCGGCTGCATTTCCTGCATTTGCTGCGTTGCGGACAACTCCAGAGGCACATCATCAGGCACCGACTGAGCATGTGCCTGGTCCCCTACAGTCCTCTGACTACTGGCACCATTGGCACTCTCTGTCTCTGCAAGTTCCTTCAGCCACTGTGAAATGTCCTCACTGCTGTGCCCCGGGACACTAGCCAATGTTCTAATTCCCACTGAGGTGCTAGTATCTGCGCTGGTGCCTGCCTGGCAGAGATGGTGTGACGCTGGTGAGACTTCAGGCACTCAGGTGTGAGAGGGGGGCCTCTGCTGCTCCTCCTCCCAGCCCTACTCTGCTCATGCTGAAAGGAAGAACAAGGACATTGTATCAGTTAACATGGAGACAATGTCAATGTGCATCCCTGTCCCCCGGATCATTACGCGCTCATCCTCCCATAAGCAATGGTCAAGCCATGTTGCAAACGTCAATCACTAAACATTCAGCATTGCTATGGCTGCTCGGAGAACAATGGTGACCTCACTGCTGGGCAAACATACCTGCCCGTGGCACCCCAGCCTCACTAACACCGATGGACCTGGGTGCATGGCTCCTCTCCAAATCTAGGGCCTCCTGCTTGAAGCGGCTGAGAATCACCAACTGCCGTTCCACCGCCAGTCCTCACCCGCTCGGTGGCATTATGTGCATTCTTCTCCTGAAAAGGAGAGAAGAGCATTGATTAGTGCTACTTGTACCTGGATTCTCTTTGCGGACAGCCCACCCCAACCAGAGTGGGACATCGCAGGGCTCCAGTGGCTCCTCACCCCGCTGCTACCGAATACTCACACAAAGATGCTAGGCCTGCCCCCTACCCCCTTGGCCAAATGTTGCCTACATCACATTAGGCACCACACGGTCTAACCTTCCATAGCAAGGAGGCGCAAGCACGTGGAGCGCAGAGGGCAGCAGATCGATTGGTGCCAACGCCACCTTGAAGCTCCCCTCCCAGCAGGTCATCATCCTGACTTTGACATGCCCTGGAGTTCCAGCACTGCGCCTAGGTGCAGCTCCTCCAGGTTGTCCCCAGAACAGTAATGTAGGTCTCAGTGTACCACATGCTGCGGGGGCAGAACCCATCTCTTCACCACCCTCTCAGAGTGACCTCGGCATGGGCAATATCTGCTGGCCCACCCAGCGAAGGACACATACCGTCAATGATTCAATGCAGTCACTACACTCGGACTTGTGGGGGGTCACCAGGCGGGAAAGCCTACCTGCTGGGTTAAATGACCAATGCCAACATGGTACTCACCCTTCCTGAGCGCACTGGGTCATTGAAGCGCTTGCGACACTGGATCCAGTTGCGCCGCACCATGTCGCGGGAGCTCACCACCTCCGCCACCTCCTCCCAGGCACATTTCGTCATGTGGGAGGGCCTCCTCCTTCCATCCTGGGGAACGAGGACCCCCCTCCATGTTGCCACCTCCTCGAGGAGGGCAGCAAAGCAATCATCTGAAAACGAGGGGCAAGGTGCCCGCCTGCCCTACCCTCCTGCCTGGCCTGCTCACTGGCAGCGCTCAGGGGAGCCCTTCCCTGGACATGATTCACAGCCTTTGAAAGGCTGCAGCAGCTTTTTAAAAACAGGCCGCCGGGTCACCATTGGACCCAGGGTCATTGCTGTCCTCTCGCCGCCCATCCATTCCTGCTGTCCTCGGGAGCCGCTATTCACGCTGGGTGGGCCTTAATTGGCCCGCCCATGTAAAATGGTGGTGCAGAGCCAATCGTGGGCAGCGATCTGGTCCACGCCTGCCCACGCCCGCTCTGCCCGCCCGACAGACCGAAAATTCTGCCCACTGAGCCCAATGACCTTTGTGCAATCTCTGTTTCTGGTCAGCCTGTGCCCGCTGATTTTGATGTGTGAGGTCCAAGTACATATTAGTTCTGTCTGAGGCTTCCAGTTCAGAGTTGTCACCTTCATACACAATTTTGAGGTAAATTTGTTATTTTTGACTCATAGAACAGTTAAAGTGTCAGAGCAAATTTAACATTTGTATCCTTAATCTACCTGCTGATTTTCTTTAATATCTAGAAAATTTTAAATTGTAGAATTTTTAATATTTAGGCTTGAGTAATGTATTTTGGCAATGTGCTGTTCTTCTGCCTATTTACAAGTTCAGGATCTTGTTTTTAGTATTTGCTCTTGGGATGTGGGAGATGCTGTCAATATTGCATTAATTGCCCATTTCCAGTTGCTCTAAAATGATTGTGCGAGGCGTTCTCCTTAAACTTCAACAGTCTTTGTGTAGATGCTACATCCGTGGTGCTTTTAGATTGATTTTTGTAGGAAATTTGCATTCAGATGTGCAGGGAGGGAGAAAAGCAGAACTTTGACATTGTCAATTGGTGGGGTGAGGTACGGAAGTTTCTCTTCAAAAGACGCTGTAGCTAGAAGTCAATTTTTGTTTAATGGAGATGTTTACGTCTTGCTCAAAGTGAGATGTCTCATGTGAGAATAAGCCCTGCTGTTTAAGGGGGGGCATGGGGGTGGGAGAACTGCTCCAGACAACAATGTCTTCCAAAAAACCTTTCACCTTGCAACCGGGGCCTGAATCTTCTGGTCGTCGTGCAGGGGCAGGCCCCGCTCGCCGATGTGTAAAATGATGCGCGGTGACGTCGGGCGTGCGTCCCGATGTCACCGCACGTCATTCAGATCTTCTGTTCGGCGGGTGCGCACTGGAGTCGGCTGCGCACCCACCGAACTGTCAAAGGCCTGTTGAGGCCATTTAAATAGCAATTAAAACAATTAACAGGGCTGCCCGTCCAACCTTAAGGTTGGTGGGCAGGTGAAGAGCCCAGGCGGCCTTCGCATTTTTCTTGGAACCTCATCCACGGGCGGGATGAGGTTTCATGAAGGTTTTTAAACTTTAATAAAAATTTTTAATAAAATTCATAGACATGTCCCAGCTCATGTGACACTGCGCGCCTGCCTGCACCTGCTCCCGCTCAGCCCTCCCACCCCTGACGGGGAGAAAATTCTCCCCCGGGAGTATATTAGAAAGCTGCTTTAGCACTGAAATGTTGAGGTCTCTGAGGTCGACCTTGAGAGCTAATGGAACAGCAGGAACTTCACATGTTATTGTGAAGCTTCAGGTCAATAATCATAGATAACTGCTCTTCTGTTAGTGTTTGCATTTGTAAGACTTATCTTTAAAAAATCAAAATGCTTGAATGTCAACCGTGACGACTGTGCCAGGCTACATTCCTTTCTTAAAGTGATGTTGCTATCAACAGTTTTTGACATGTTGAACCAGAGATTCCCAGATACCAAGCAGCTTCGCACTTGTAACTTCAGAGATTGTCACTATTATGATATGTCCAAAAATGTTGGAATTTTCCTTCTTTAATTCAGAATTTCAGTAAGATTTTTATTGGAGGAGAATGTGAAGATTGGCGGCTTTTATCACATTGAAGAGAATATTTGGCTGACAAAAAGCACAATGTTGTGTACAATTTGTAGGGCTAGTGCCCTTCATCTTTCCTTTGCTAATAAAATTAAACTGTAAATCCACAAAAGGATTGGTAGTGCAGACTGAATAATCAAGTACATCTGCTGCTCAAACCCACATCTACGCTTTTGTCACTTCCAATTTCCTCCTGGACAACAGTCTCCACCCTATGTATGCAGAATTCTTCTGCCTGTGTCTAACCCACACCAAATTCCACTCTGTAACTACCTTCAACCCTAAACCATCCGATAACTGTGTTTCTCCAACTGTCCTCTTTCGTGTCCCCTGTTATCTTTGCTCTACCATTACTTTTGCCATCTAAGCCCTGAGCTTAGGCATTCTCTCTCCCTCTCCAAACCTGTCAACCTTTCCATCTCCCTCCTTCTTTAAGACCCTCTATAAAACTTGGCTCTTTAACCGAGTTTTCAGTCACCACTCCTGTATTAGGAGTATAGGCCATTTTTGTCAGATTTTCTTTTTATGAGACACCTCTTCTATGTTAATGGTGCTTTATAAATGCAAGTTGTTATTCTGACTCCACCCATTCCGTAACAATTCAAGGTTATTTTAAGGTACGCAATAACCTCTTTGGTCAGAATATTTGGGACCTAGTCATTTCTGGATTTTAGAACTTTCTGGACTATAGAATGACAATAGAATGCCTAACCACAATTGAGAACTGGAAAACACTCCTACAACCTCTCCAGTCCAGAAATCCAAAATGCAGAAACACCCGCTGTCCGGAAATTTTTTGAGCAGACCCAAGCAACTCAGACTCACCACTCGCCTGTTCAGGTGCTGTAACAAATTGAGGATATAAAACTTTACTTGAGGCATGAGACATGAGATAATAGTAATAAAAATTGTCTTTCTTATCAATATACTGTATCTTCCATGTTTCAGCTCTGAAAGCCAGAGAGAGGGAGAGAGACAGGTGGAGAAGTAGATTGATATAGAGAGACTGACTGACAGAGAGGGGTGGAGAAAGAGAGAGAGAGACTGAGAGATGGGGACAGGGAGAGATGGAGAAGTAGAGAGACAGAGACAGCATAGAGAGAGAAATTGAGTAGCTTCGTAATCGCTTGCTGTGTTTTCCTGCGCTATACAGTCACTGCTTTCCCTCCCCACCACAGCAATCACCCAGCATTTTCCACCCTCAGCCTGAATATCAGATGAGCCCAATCCTTCTCGATTTGTTACAGCACCTGAACAGGTGAGTGGCGAGTCTGAGAGTTGCTTGGGTCTGCTCAAAAACTTTCCTGACAACTGGTGTTTCCGCATTTTGGATTTCTGGACAGGAGAGGGTGTAGTGTTTTATAAATCAGAATTGGTAGGCTATAACACTGTCCTTAAGTCTTGTTACTTTGGACTGACTGACCTATAAGGGCCCGTAACTATTGAGTGAGTAAAATGTTAAAATGACAGAGGCTGATTCATTAAATGAATGTAGTTATTGTACAGGTGTTTTTCCTTAGAAATAAGTCCCATTGATGTACAGTGAAAGGTTTGTGAATAAATCATACATGCAGCTTCTGGATGAAAGCAAAATACTGCAAATGCTGGACATCTGAAATAAAAACAGAAAATGCTGGAAAAAACTCAGCAGGTCTGGCAGCATCTGTGGAGAAAGAAACCAAGTTATCATTTCGAGTCCATATGACTTCTTCAGAGTTAAAGACAGATGGAAAAATAGACTGATACAGAGAGAGAGAGAGAGAGAGAGAGACCGACAGGGAGGGGCGGAGAAAGAGAGGAAGAAGAGCCACACGGACTCAAAATGTTAACTGTTTCTGTCTCCACAGATGCTGCCAGACTTGTTGAGTTTTTCCAGCATTTTCTGTTTTTACTGCAGTTTCTGGACTTTGACGATAGATACATTTCAAATGATCAAATGCAAATGTTTCACCTTTTTGCAAAATGGAGGCATTTGGAAATTCCTGAAGCTAAGATTGTAATTTTGCTCCTAAAATTTAAAGGAAATTTCAGATGCTCATTCCTACGTATTGACTGTTGTATTCAAAGCCCCAGTGCATTCATTGTCACAGCTGGATAACATAAGTTGCACTTACAGCTTAAGAGATTTCTTTGCTAACATTATTTACATTTGTACAGGTTCCATATCATCAATGGGTGGGAACTCTTTATCTTGGTGAGGAGCGAGAAACTGAGGATGCCACTGTTACAAGAAAGTTAAGGGAGGCTGGAGCAGTTATCATTGGTGTATCCAACATGCATGAGCTTGGGTTAGGCGTAACCGGCTGCAACACCAACAGGTGAAGTTGTGATTATCCCTAACTTTTATAACTTTGGTTTTTGCTGTTTTAACTTAATAACCACAAGACAGATTATTTTATAATTCTATTTCTCATGGATCAAGTGCTCTGGATCAAGTGATCAAGTCTGTGGAATCAACCGCTTGCATATATTTGTTTATATCATATATATATAATATAGATATATTTATATATATTAAATCTTGGTCAAAGAAGTAAGTTTTAAGGGCTGTCTTAAAGGAGGAAAGAGAAATAGAAAAGCAGAGAAGTTTAAGGTGGTAATTCCAGAGCCTCGGGCCTAGACAGCTAAAATCATGGCTGCCATTGATCATAATTGACTCACTCTTGCTTTATTCTGTAACATATTTAATCAAAAGTATAATATTAATTTTTTTTCTGGTTTTTACATTACTGACACAATCCTAATGTTATGTACTGACTACAGTAAAAGGATCTGCTTTAAGCCAGTTTTCTAAAATGGTGGCTGCTGAATTTCTACGTTCTTGATAGAAAATAACATTGCTGTAAACAAAGTGGATTGCCACACCTTGTTTGATGTCATGAGCTGATGACTTGCCCTTTGAAGTCTGCCTTTAGGTAACTTTTAAGTGATTACAAGTGTTTCCAAGTTTTTCATTCTGATGCCAAGTCCCTGCCCTCCACCTCCAGCTTTTATCAGAACCCCACTTCTCCCAATCCTCTGGCACCACTCACACCACCAGTGGAATTGGGGGCAGTGGGTGAGCAGTGCCTGGAGGATATGGGGCCAAGGGAGCTGGGTGGTGGGCTGAGCAGTGTTGGGGTGGGGGCTGGTGGGGGGCTGCTGGAGTGTCTTGAAATATCTTCTGATTTAAGGGGCTGTGCTCCTAATTGCTAGGAACGGCCGTAAGTAAAACCAGTGTAAATAACAGTGTAAGTATCAGGCAAACAGCCCTTATGCCTGGTGGGACCATCAGTTTGGGACCTATGCTCTCCAGAAGTTGTGGTGCTATTGCAGCCCTCAATAGGGCTGTACAGGATCGCTGTAGCTCCACCAGCTGATTTAGGACCAAATCCGAAGGCTTGTTATCTGACTCGGACTCCGCAGATTCCTGGCCTCCAACAGTCCTCTGAGTGCTGGCGACCTGGAATGTCCCTGCCTCTGCCCGCTGCGGACAAGGTTGTGTGCTGTTCTCACCAGATTGTGACCCCAAGGCTGCTCTGGAACTAGGTCCCACTGAGGTGTGTGCCTCTAAGATACTGGAGGGTGTGGGTGAGCGCTGTGATGAGTCTTCTATGGTGCTCTGTTCTGGTTCCTCATTTGTGGTGTCGTCAGGGCTGGAGCTGAGGTCCTGGCTTGTGGATACCCTTGGGCGCTTTCCAGAAGTGGCTATAAATGAAAGGAGAGATAATTAGTACATGGCAGGTGACTCTAAAACAGGACAGTGCACTGACAGTATGGTTGTCTGAGGGTTGAGCTGGTGCAGAATCCCCACAAGTGTTTGCCACCTACCTCACGTCAGCACAGGCAAGGTCCACGTGCTCTCCAGCCAGCTCGATGGCTCGATTCTCGTAGTGGGTGAGGACCTTGATTTTGGCTACTCCACCCCTGATCTGCGATCTCTCCCTTCCTTCAATCGTATGCGAGCTTGTCCTACATAAAGAAAGATGGAGAGTGTGAGCAGGACATTTGCCAGGGCAGATGATAAGGATGCCTGCCATGTGTGGGTGGTGAGTGCAACCATGGACGGGATGGGGACGCAAACTGCAGAGGATATGAGGCCAGATGGATACGTGAAGGTGTTTGTGAAAGAGTGAGTGGTGCTGTCCCTTGAGCTGGGCAGCGTGTGAGATGCCAGTGAATGTGTGATGGGCTGGTGTGTGAGAGAGTTGGGAGTGATGATTTGGTTGACCTACCCTGGTGGCATGGATGAGATCATTCATCCTCTTTCTGCACTGGGTGGCTGACGTCTTCTGTGCTGCATTTTCACTGACCGCCATTGCCACCACCTGCCAAGCCAGAGTGGTGAGGTTTGTGGACCTCCTCCAGCCATCATGTTGGGTAGAGAACATCACAGCGGGCCTCCACTGCATCCAGCAGACATTCCAGCGAGGTGTCACTGAATTTGGATGTAGCTGTCATCTTCCCTTTTGGGGCCATCTGTCTCATCTGTGGCAGTCCTGGGCTCCAGACATTGACAAAGCTTGGGTGACATTTAAATATGGTGCCCGGAGTGAGGAAGCGGTGAGTTCACGGTGGGGCGGGTGAATCAGAGGCTGCCCGCCCACGATCCGGTGCGTTTTCTGTGCATGGATAATTAATGTGGTGGGAGGTGGACGATATGGTGCGAAAACCCGCCATTGCAGCTGGCGGGTAAAAGGCCATTTTTCACGCCTGCTGCTGCACTTATTGCAATGAGGTGAAAATCCCAACCACAGTGGATTATATTTCCACCACTATTTCTGTCCTAACAACACTTTGTATGAATAAATTCTCATGATCTTTCTTCTGTTCATTTGGTTTTAGATTTAATTGAATGTTGAACACAGCACAACGTTTTTGCTTATCCCAAAACCGGCCTATGCAAAATCCAGTGCACTGCACATCAGTTGGCCAAGGTTCAGGCCACAATTAAATGGTCCTAAACTGGCCCCTCCAGTCCAAAAGTCTTTTCAACCACTTTTCTGTTTTCTATCCTTTAGTCAACTTACTTTCCATGCTGTCAAGCCTTCCATGTGGCATTTTAGGGGAAGACAGTGGCATATTGATAATGTCACTGGACTTGTAATCCAGAGGCCCAGGCATATTCTCTGTGGACATGGGTTCAAATCCCACCACTGCAGCTGGTGAAATTTAAATTCAATAAATGTGGAATTGAAAGTCCAAAAAAACAGAAATTCCAGGCAATTAAATCTAAGTAATGGTGACTATGCCAACTATCATTGACTGTTGTAAAAACCCATCTGGTTCACCAATGCCCTTTAGGGAAGAAAGTCTGCCATCCTTACCTGGTTTGGCCTGCATGTGACTGCAGAGCCACAGCAATATGGTTGACTCTTAACTGCCATCTGAACTGCCTCAGTTCAAGGGCAATTAAAGATGGGCAACAAGTGCTGGTCTTAGCAGCGACACTCACATCCCATGCAAGAATAAAGAAAAAAAATCTTATTAAATGCCTTTTGAAAATCCATATAGACAATATTATCAGCAGTTCCTTTATCAATGCACTCCTTTATTTCCTCCAGAAATTCTATTAAGTTTATCTGATATAAGTTGCTTGCTGGCTGTCATTAATGTGCTTATTATCTTTCTACAACAACAACTTGTATTCTTATAAAGTTTGTAATATATAGCATTAAAATGTCCCAAAATGCTTCACGGTAGCATTACGAAACAAGATTTGACACCATGCTAAGCAAGCTGCTGTTATTTGGAAACTTTTGAAGTCTTGGCGCTTGTGTATTGAACGTTTTGCACAGATTTTCTTTCCCTTCTATAGTATTCCTGGAAGGCTACATTTGGCAAAGGAATATTTCCTACAATAGCATTTTGGGAACATTAATGACAGCCAGCAAGCAACTTATATCAGATAAACTTAATAGAATTTCTGGGATAAAGAACTGCTGATATATTGTCTATATGGATTTTCAAAAGGCAATCTTGCTGCTGTGAGGACCCGAGGATCCATATTTACAGAGTGCACCATTCCTCCCTCGGCATATTAAAGGACACCCATCTTCGGTCTTTACACTTCAGAGTTATGCCATCCACTGCAGACTGAATTATAGCCAACAACAATATGGCTCTTCCTTTAATTATGAAGGGCTATAGAGCTATGTTTGTTTGTTAGTGGGGTATATCAACTTTGCTCATGTTTATAAACTGAAATATGCTTTTATCATTTCTGAAGGGTGTGACAGGTCTTGGGTATAGAGCTGTTACTACAGGTTGCACCCTTTGCCCTCCAACTACCTCCCCTCCCCACACACTCCAGTAAATCTGTATCAGCAGATTGGCAGAGATCAGTTAGGAGCAATTGTAGTGGAAGATCACAGCAAGAGAGCTGACAAAGAGAAATGTGTATATTCTTGAGGCAGTGGAAATGTACATTTAAAAATGTCTGCAGCTGGGATGCATATTTTACAGACTCTCCTGTCACTGCAGGTATCATGGTGTTCCCAGAAATCCTTACAGTCCTCACCATTTTACTGGAGGGAGCTCCAGCGGCTCGGGGGCAGCTGTAGCAGCAGGTATGAGTTTAAATCCCTGAAGAACGTGGCACTGTCTGGCATCAATTTTTTTAAATGTTTCTCTTTAAGCCAGCTATTTTATTGAAGAATGTAGAAATAAGATATTCAAGTTTTCTGGTAACATCTGTTCATATTGAAGGGAGAGCTCACACAGGTGTAGTGGACATAAGGAGTTGATTAAATCTGCATCTGAAGGGAACTGATTAGATTCTGGAATTTCTGGGGGTTTTTTTTAACGGTGAAATGTTAGTGTTTTCTGTCGTTATCCCTTTGAATCTGATCACAACTTCAGGATTTACCGCAGGTGCACACTTAAACGGACATCCTGAAGTTGTGGTCCATGAGTCACTGCTCACCTCACCCCCTCCCCCTAGGACTGGCAATCGGTAAAATCAACTGATCTGTTTGGAACTTTCCCTTTTCTAGTCTCGTATCACAGTTAGAACTGCCCATAAAAAGTTCAGTAAGGTGTAACTAGGTTTTTGATATTGATCTGAGTGATAACTATTGCTGAACAACTGATCTGGCCCTGGACATGTTTTATATTTGTGGAATGTTGTTAAATATCTCCATTATGATTAATTACTAAACATTTTGAACTAGTTTTGGTTTAAATAATTGAAAAAATAACTTATTAATGATATTTCAGCTTCTTCCTTATGTGTGTGCTTCAATCTTTATTTCACTTTCTCTTTCCCAAAAGAATTACAAAACAATTTGGTTTTAGTGTTTTCCACTTCCCTGTTAGCTGTCTGTGAGAATTCTTTAATATGACTGGCTGCTTGGACAACTTGCTGACATCACTGCAATTCCATGATGGGAAACCCATTAAACTATGGTACAATCAATTCCACATTGAGAGTTAAAGTTCCCACCACAGAGATCACTAGATCTGTCACTGCAACTTTCTTTGAGGTCGGCAGCAGGTCCCCTTGCCTTGTTGGTAGCTGCAAAAATCCAGGCCAAAGTGGTTGCCTATAACAAATATGTAGCTTTGTGAACTTTTGTAGATTGCTTAAGTAACTTCGGCTCGTACAGATCAGAATGAATCATAGTAAGGGTGCTCTGTATTTCACAGTTTCTAGAAACCAGCAAAATAAATACTGACACTGCGTAGGCACTGTCACCACTAGTTCAGTTTGACCTCCAGTAAAGGAACTCATTTTCTGACTATTTGAAAGCAAAATGTTTTTTGTTTCTCCGCATCTGTCTATATGAAGCCTTTGATTCACATCCAAGGTCACTAGAACTACTAGATGCTGGATGCTCTCCAGTACCTTACCAAGTGGCCACAACTTAACAGAATTTTTAGGTGGTACAGCCAAACCCAGTCCCATACTGACCTGATATTCTGGGTACACTTCCAGCACTTCCAGCATGCGTTGCTTGATGGTAATTTGGAGCAGGAACCTAGGCTGAATTTTCATCTTTCTAACTAACAAGTGTTAAAATTAATTGCAGTCTGCCATCACCATCCAAATCAACTAATGTAGCACAAACCTGAAATTTTTCTGGTCTGTGTGACTTAGCCACTGACCATATAAATTTACTGAGCCATCAGAAGAACTTGACAAAATATCCTTAATTAAAAATGTATTATTTAGAAGGAAGAGAATGTGTTAAAACTGTATATATTTTTTGGAAAACACAAAGT
Organism: Cetorhinus maximus; assembly: GCF_964194155.1. Classification (NCBI taxonomy): domain Eukaryota; kingdom Metazoa; phylum Chordata; class Chondrichthyes; order Lamniformes; family Cetorhinidae; genus Cetorhinus; species Cetorhinus maximus. Next base: position 66,568,289 of record NC_135894.1, read on the forward strand.
TATAATGGCGCAACACCAGTAATAAATAATTCTAGAAGTTGCAGTTTCTTGCTGTGTATTTAACCTGTACTAATATTTTCTTTAAAGGTCTTTGCCCATTGGCTATTGGAAGTGATGGAGGAGGTTCAGTAAGAATTCCAGCATCATTTTGTGGTGTGGTAGGACTGAAAGGTATTTTTATTTTGATATGATTTTAAAATGTACTTGCAAAGAGGAGTTGTTTAATGTTCGGGAATTTCTATCCAGCTGAACATCTGCCTAATTGTAAGTCGTTGTGCATTTACCTGCCAATTTAAATTAGAAATTCTTTATTGAGCTGACTCAGATTGTTGACTGACGCATTGCAAGTTAGTGTCCACTAGTTGTATGTTGGTAAGACTGCAGTCACCCTATAGGTTTGGCATCGATGCATAGAGAAATTCTGTCCGTTTTGCCCTAGAACTAGATCAAGTAAAACAACCTCACACAGCCTGAATCTTTACTCCCAAAAACAAGTGGTCATGTCAGAGGTCAAAATGCAAAATATCTGGTACAGGAACCAACCCACTTTGTACCAGCCCACTTCTAGGTTAAATATATGTGCAACAAAGGGCGGGCAACCAATCCACTCATGGGAAGCAAATTGGTCATTTAAACATTATGATGAGGCTGGGTCTTCATTTTAACAATCGTTCTATTTTTAACCACAGGCAAATGGGTTTCAGGAAATTTAAACGATGTGAGAGGGGCTGAGGTAAGTGCCTTTGAGCTAGGAGGAGCAAGAGTTCTTCCCCCAGGTCCAACAAGATACCAAGGAAACCACCCCGCCAGAGACCCATCTGCCTCCCACCCCCTGACCACGTAGGACAATCCTCCGTGATATCTGTCACTCACCCATCTATCTGGTCTCAGATTCTTCAGCCCTGTAAAGCAGACCTCCTACCTGACTGGCCTTCCAGTCTATCAACCTGGCTGACCTTGGATGTGAATTCCATTTAAGGATTAAAATTCTTCAGGACATTCAGGAAACCTGTTCTTCTGGGCTTCTTACACTAACCGCAGCTCACCAGCCCCCACCGCTCTTCCTTTCAAACAGAACACGAACCCTCACAAGAATCCTGCCTGGTTGTTAACCCAAAAACAGTCCTTCTCTGCTTCTCACAGCAGCAGCTGCTTTGTTCCTGCACACAGCAGTGTCTGCCTGATCTTTCTCTTGTTTCTGAAAACTGTCATTTGCTATTTTAATAACTTTCTGTTTGAGTTTCTCCCACATGGCAATCTGATCACAGAGGAATGTCCCAGAGCTGGGGTCTTTCTGTCTCACCTTAAGTTAAAGCAGACATTTTAAAACATAACGTTTTGCAAAGTCCAGCATTCATAACCAGGAATACACTGGAATCAGCACATCTGGTACACTTTAGGGAAGGCGGTGGTGCAGAGGTAATGTCGGCAGACTAGTAATCCAGAGGCGTAGGCTAATCAATAAATAAATCTGGAATTGAAGAGCTAGCCATTGATAATAGTGACCATGACACCATTGTCGATTGTTGTAAAAAGCCATCTGGTTCACTGATGTCCTTTAGGGGAGGAAATCTGCCGACCTTACCTGGTCTGGCCTACATGTTACTCCAGACCCACAGCAATGTGGTTGACTCTGAAATGGCCTAGCAAGCCACTCAGATGTATCAAAACCGCTACAAAGCTTAAAAAAGGGAATAAAACTGGATGGGCCACCTGACATCGACTTAGGCACTGGAAACGACAACAGCAAACTCAGTCCTGTCAACCCTGCAAAATCCTCCTTACTAACATCTGGGGGCGTGTGCCAAAATTGGGAGAGCTATCTCACAGACTAGTCAAGTAACAGCCTGACATAGTCATACTCATGGAAACATATCTTACAGACAAAGTCCCAGATACTACCATCACCATCTCACAGACAGGAGACCCATCAGAAGTGGAAGTACAGAGGTATACAGTCAGGAGGGAGTTGTCCTGGGAGCCCTCAACATCGACTCTAGACCCCATGATGTCACATGGCACCAGGTCAAACATGGGAAAGGAAACCTCCTGATTGCCATCTACTGCACCCCACCCCCCTCTCAGCTGATGAATCAGTACTCCTTCATATTGAACACCACTTGGAGGAAGTACTGAGGGTGGCAAGGGCACAGAATATACTCTGGGTGGGGGATTTCAATCCATCACTAAGAGTGGCTCAGTAGCACCACTACTGACCAAGCTGGCCGAGTCATAAACGACATAGCTGCTAGACTAGTTCAGCGGCAGGTGGTGAGGGAACCGGCAAGAGGGAATAACTCATCACCTGATGCCCCAAAGCCTGTCCACCATCTACAAGGCTCACATCAGGAGTGTGATGGAATATTCCCCACTTGCCTGGGTGAGTGCAGCTCCAACAACACCATCCAGACAAAGCAGCCCGCTTGACTGGTACCCCATCTACCGCCTTCAACATTCACTCCCTCCACCACCAATACACAGTGACAGCTACTGTCACTGCTTATACTAGCTACAAAATGCACTGCAGCAACTGTCCAAGGCTCCTTCGACAGCACCCTCCAAACCTGTGACCTCTACTGCCTAGAAGGACGAGGGCAGCAGACACATGGGAACACCACCACCTGCAAGTTCCCCTGCAAGACACACACCATCCTGAGTTGAAACTTTCTCGCCATTACTTCACTGTTGTTGGGTCAAAATCCTGGAACTCCCTCCCTACAACACATGGACTGCAGCGGTTCAAGAAGGCAGCTCACCACCACCTTCTCAACAGTGGTTAGGAATGGGCAACAAATGCTGGCCTAGCCAGCAACACCCACATCGCTTGACTGAATGAAAAAAGTCCGCCATCATCATAGGAAAATGGGGGGTGGGCAGTAAATGTGGCCTTCCCAATGTCAACAACAACTTGCATTTACATAGTCACCCACATTCTGAGAGCCAGTTAAAGAAAAAATCTCCAAAATGATGTGCTATACTCTTTAACATGTGCTGGGGTTTACCACTGGCCAGAAACTGAACTGGACCAGCCATATACATACTGTGGCTACAAAAGCAGGTCAGAGGCTGGGAATTTTGTGGAGAGTAATTCACTTCCTGACTTCCCAAAGCCTGTCCACCATCTACAAGGCGCAAGTCAGGAGTGTGTTGGAATACTCTCCACTTGCCGGGATGAGTGCAGCTCAAACAACGCTGAAGAAGCTCAACATCCTACAGGACACAACAGCTTGCTTGATTAGCATCCCATCTACCACCTTCAACATCCAGTCCCTCCACCTAGCCAGTGACGCCCACGTGCTGTAAAAAGAATTTTAAAAAACCTCTTTGTGATCACTAAAGCTGTACTTAAACTGACAAAATACGTATTAAAATTTTGGTTTTCTATAAGGAAATCTACGGTATTACTCAGTTCCAAGATTTTCTGTTTATGTAGCTAAGTTTACACTTGTTTTGTACATCTTTTAATATTTGGATTTTGTTTTTGACTCAAGAACATCTGTTGACATGTGGCCTGAATATTTGTCAGTTCAGTTATTGCTAAACAGGAAGTCTGTTAACAGTTTTATTTTTGTTTTTGTTTCTTTAGTTACTTTTGGTCGAATCAGCACCACTGGGTCCCATCCTCTTTCCTATTCTACTGTCAGTTTGGGTAAGACAACACTTTGCACTCCTTAAAGTTACATACGCAATTCTCTGTCCAATTTAATGGATCTGCAAGGAAAATACATGATATCTATAAGAGGCTGAGTGAACTCGCCAAGCCTTCTTCGACTGCACCTTCCAAATCTGTGACCCCTACCACCGAAAAAGACAAGGGCAGCAAACGTGTGGGAACACCACTACCTGCAAGTTCCCCTCCAGGCTACACACCATCTTGACTTAAAACTAAATCATCGTTCCTTCACTATCATTGAATCAAAATCTCCAACCATTTGGTTGGCGGGCGGGTGAAAAGGCCAAGCAGCCTTTGCGTTTTTGGCGAAACTTCATCCACGGGTGGGATAAGGTTTCAACCAGTGTTTGAAAAAAATTTAAAACTTTTCAAAGTCATCTCTAACATGTCCCTGCTCATATGATAGAGTCACATGAGGGGACATATTTTTACCATTTCTAATTTCTTTGTTTTTTATTTTAAAAATCTTCAGCTCCCTGAGGCAGCTCTGTGCCTAAGGGACCATTTACTGCACACACCCACGCACATGTGCGAACTTCCACGCTCACCCTCCTCCCACCTTCACCCTGGCAGCGCTGAGCGCTGCAGTGCACGATTCACGCTGGCTGGCCGTTAATTGGTCGGGGCCTGCTCACCCCCACCATGCCCATCCGATGACCGGAAAATCCTGGGCATGGAGTTTGGTTCGAGAAGGCAGCTCACCACCGCCTTCTCAAGGGCAATTAGGGATGAGCAATAAATACTGGTCCCACCAGTGACACCTTCATCCCCTTAAAGAGTTTTAAAGATTTCAATATGTTTTACAAATACTGATTATAACTTAAGTTTTAATACTTTAAGTGCTATTTAAAATCTAAATCTTTTAAAGAAAGCTAAGTGACTTTGTGCCTCTTCAGGCATTTATAATGGATGAATTAATCCAAATTCCCACTACAATACAATACAAAAGCAAAGATATAATCTACGACATATTATTCTAATAAACTACTCTGAGAATTGGAAGCAGCTGCTCTGTAGAACTACAATATTTAGTTAACTGTTTTTCAGTTTTGGTGATCTTTTCTGCTCCTAAATGAATTATAATGCAGTAAAGAAATATCAGAGTAGCTGCATTCTCCAAACTCTCCTTAATCTGAGTTTTTACTTTGTCTCCAGAGTTATAAAAATGAGCTGTTTGATTATTAGCTGTTTTGGACAAAGCTGAAAACTCTGAATAATTTGCTTGTATTCACAGGTCCAATTTGTGCCTCTGTAAAGGATGTAGCTATAGCCTATGCAATTCTGGCCGGCCCAGACCCCAATTATCCATATGGTAAGTTTCGTAATTTACTGGAAACATTTATGTATATCTAGGGGCTGCATAATTGTCAGCATCAATAATGTGATTAGATGAACAGAAAATGAGACTGTTTTACATCTAAGAGAAAAATGTAGTTGGCAGAGTTGTAATAAAATTTTATAGGGATGTGAAAGAGCATTGATTTTCTCTGCATTGTACAAAACGCCAATCTGTTATAGAGGAGTTGATCATTATGTCTGCCTGTATTTGAGCCTGCATGAAGGAGGTCATTTGACTAGTGATCTAACCTGCTCTTTTTGGTGGCTGATAAAAGCCCAAGAAAAGATCCAGAGGAAGCCCACTAGCTTGATACGCAGTTTAAATAACCCTTAGTTAACATGATAGGCTCGGAGACCTGGTGCTTTACACATTAGAAAAGTGTAAACTTTGAGGAAATTTAATTTAGGTTTTTAAAAAATATTTAAATAAATATACTGCGTCTAGATAGGTTATACAAGCTAAGCAAACTGGGAGGAGCCTGGGAGCACAGGTATAACTTGGGGGGGGGGCAAAGAACTAGATTAGATGTTTGTATGTTCTTACGTTAAAAAGTTACCAACCTCTGGAATGCTTTGCTGGCACATGTAGTGAGTGCAGATTTGCTGCAAGCATTCAAAAGGGAACCTAATGTGTGGCCTACATAACTGCATGTAGAAGGTAGGTTTGTGTCCCTCAGTTACCATTGTTTCCAGGAATCTGGTTGACTGCCTTCGGCAGTTGAAGAAGAATTTCCCAGAAACTTTTCTGAAATTAGACTAAGGGTGGGATTTTCCCCTCAGTCCACTAAGTGCAGCAGCATTTTACCCACCCAGAAACATGCCAGATCGTGGGCCTCTTGATTCGCCAGCCCCACCATGAGCTCACCGCTTCCTCACTCAGGGTGCCATATTTAAACGGCATCCGTGCACAGCTTTTTTAATGTCTACAACCCAGGACTGCTCCGCGGAAGACATGTCTCCCAAAGGAAAGAAGCATGCTGTTGCAAAATTCAGTGACACCTCCCCGGAATGCCTGATGGACACAGTCGAGGCTCATCGCGATGTCCTTTACCCCCAATAATGGCCGGAGGCTGTCCACCAACCTCACCACTCTGACTTGGCAGGAGGTGGCAGCGGTGGTCAGTGCCAACGCAGCACAGAGAAGGTCAGCCACCTAGTGCAGAAAGAGGATGAATAGTCTCATCCGTGCCACCAGGGTAAGTCAACCATCTCATCACTCTCAACTCACACACTCACCAGCCCATCACACCTTCACTGGTATCTCACATGCTGCCAGCTCAAGGGGCATCACCACTCGCTCTCTCACACACAACTTCACATCTCCATCTGGGTTCATCTCCTCTGGAGCTTGCGTCCTCATCCCATCCATGGCTCCACCCAAACACGCCAGGCATCCTTATCATCTGGGTCTGAAGAGTCAGATGGACTCGAAAGATTAACTCTGTTTCTCTCCCCACAAATGCTGCCAGACCTGAGTTTATCCAGCATTTTCTGTTTTTATTTCAGATTTCCAGCATCCGCAGTATTTTGCTGTTATCCTTATCATCTGCCCTGCCATGCATCCTGTTCATGCTCTCCGTCTTTATGCAGGACAAGCTCGTACACAATTGCAGGGACATGTCCCAGACCCAGGGTGGAATGCCAGAACTCAAGGTCCTCACTGTCTTTGAGAGCAGAGCCATCGAGCTGGCTGGAGAGAACATGGACTATGCCTGCAGCGACAGTAAGGTCGGCAGTGCACACTCACGTGAGGATCTTCACCAGCTCATCCCTCAGACAACCATACTGTGAGTGCATTTTCCTGTTTTACAGCTGCCTGCCATGCACTAATTATGTCTATTTTCTTTCTTAGGCACTTCTTAAACCGCCTGAGGCCCTCAACCAGCCAGGCCTTTAGCTCGCGTCCCGATGACACCTCAGATGAGGAACCTGAAAACAGCGCCATTGAAGACCCATCACAGCGCTCACCCACACCATCCAGCAATGCAGAGACACACACCTCAGTGGGACCAGTTTTACAGCCGCCTCAGGGTCACAATCTGGTGAGTTCAGCACACAATCTGGTCCACAACAGGAGGAGGTAGCGACGTCTGAGGTCGCCAGCACACCGAGGACTGCTGGAGGCCAGGAATCTGTGGAGTCAGAGTTCGATGACGAGCTCTGGACTCGGTCCTAAATCAGTTGGTGGAGCTGTAGTGACAATCATGGGAATATCAGGAAGAGATGTCTGGTGCATTCCTCAGATTGCAGTGGACGATGGAGGAGTCTATTCATCTTCAGTCTGAGGTGATAGTGCCAGCGTGCCAATGCACCAAGATCAACACTGTCATGATGGCAGCCGCCATGGAGACCTTGATCCAGGACATTGGTCCTGCGCTGCTGCAGGGGCAGCACTCCATCACTGTAGCCATTGGTGGCATCCATCAGTGGCTATGCGAGAGGGGGGCAGGGCACCTAGATCTTACTCCAGTTTCCCCTGCTCCTGAAGGAATCAACCAGGGGTCCTCGGGCACCTATAGGGAGGAGGACCAGCAGCTGGACACGCTGGGGCTATCTGCCCAGGTGACTCCGGGACTGCCCAGCTGTTCCCAATCCCCTCTTCCTGTAAGCCCATCACCTCCAACTGCATTGGCCGAGGAGGGTGCATCCGCCCCACAGCAGGACACCCAAAGCAGGCTGGGGCCCTCAGGGTCTCAGCCCTCCAGACGACGTTCGCCAAACATCAGGGTGTAGCAGCCAGCAGGCTGCCTCCACCTCCGCTGTGGATGTCAGGGATGCACCCAGATGTAGCGGTAGGGTTAGGAAAATTTTAAAAATTTAGGAGCAAAACGGTGACATGGGTGTTCACAAATGTAAATAGGGTCACACCCATTTCACATCTCCTCTTGTGTGTGCCTCTATTTTATGATGAACTGTGTTGCAGTCAATCACTAGTGATACTTTGGTCCCTCCCCCCAATTAGCGCAGATGTCGCAATCACGGGCCTCTTGTCTATGTCGTGTGCTTCCATATCACCACAGTGTATGCCCCTTTTTCAGATCATTCTCGACATCAGTGATGCCTCGACCTTACTGTTAAGTGTGCTTGTGGAAGGAACTTCATTCACATGCTTTGCAGGGTCATGTCATGTTTATTCTTGGTTGTGTAAGATTGAGGCAGAGGTGTTCTCCTATCTCCTCTGCATTCTTGAAAGATGAAGATGTAGTGTACAACGAGAGAGGTGTTTATGCATGGATAAGGGTCATAAATCGTGCAACTCCATGTGCTCTCTGTCATCTGGCAGGGTTTTAATGCTATGAACCCATACTCTGAGCTTGCGTGCGCTGCTGTCTGCTAACCATGTTTCTGACTTTCCAAGTGTATATCTGCTAAGCTCAGTAATAAATGGGAGCACCTTGCCATCTCGAGGTGCCGAAGCTCTGCCCTTTTCAGCCACATTATTGTCCAGGTACTTGAACCTATAACCTTGAGCGTTTCTCAACCTGTAATTGTCTGTATTGCGGCCACAGGACTCTCGTCACAATGTTGGGATGCAGTACTGTGCATCCCATCACCTAAACACTCACTGAGATGAGTGTTTGCAAATGGTGATATTTGGCGGTCAATAGAGCCTTTGAACATGCTCTTGAAGCGCATATGGTAACATTAGACAATGTTGAGGGGAGCAATGGGATGTACTGAAACTGAAGTGTGCTCTTTATTAGCAATGTCTGAGCATTTTGGAGTTCGCAAGGGTCAGGGCTGGCCATGAGGGCACAATGTGTATCTTAAAGAGGAGGCATTTTAATGTCTGGCACGAAATTCGTTGAATGTCATCATCCTCAGGTGGTCCACATGCAGAGTAAGGTGAGGATAAAAGCAGGCCAGCATCCCTAACTGAGAATGCAGGATGTTAATGTGATAGAGAAAAAGGTGATACAGAGGATTGAGTCATCTCAGAATAGAAGCACACCTGCAGAACAACCTCAGCTGCCTTGGCCCAAGTGTCACATATCAGTTTCACCATCGAGGTTACACAGAATGCATTGTCTCGTTGCTGGAGATGGATCTCCTCAAGGAACTTGGTCGGACTGAAGGCAGACAGCTACAAGCCCACTGAGGATAGAGGAACAGCTTCTGGCTCTTGTAGGCTGGTGTTGTGACTGGGATGCTGGAGATATGCTTGAAGAGGCAGCACCTTCTGACATCTGATGCTGGGACTCCTCCTCCAGTTAGCACCTCATCTCAGCAAGGACACGTGCTCCCAAAGCTTCATCATCCTTCAAAGGATCAGGACAATGTGAGCCTGATGTGTAACTATTCACTCTCATATTGAAGTGCAATGTTGAAATGAGAGGAATAGTAAAGCTGGTGTTAATGTTGGCCCATGATGAAGGGCATTTGTCCAAGAGGATACTCATTGCAACTCGTCATCCTCCTCATGAAATCTGGTAGCTGTGGGGGCCTCACATGCATGCCTGCTTCGTTTGGCCTGTGCTTTGGCCTCTTCCCCTGCAGCTTCAACTTCCTTGAAATCAATGCCCTCATTCCCTTCAATGTCCTCCTCATCAGAGGAGATGTGCAGCTCCTCCATGTCGGCATCTGGCAAGTCCTTCCCCCCTTCGCAGCACCAGGTTGTGCAGTGCACAGCAACTCACAATGACCCTCTGGGGAGTGTACTGGAGTGCTCCGCCAGATCTGTCCAGGCATCGGAATTGCATCTTTAAGGTGCCTATGGTGTGCTCCACCAACGCTCAGGTAGCGACATGAGCTTCGATGTGCCTTCTCTCTGCGGGAGTCTGAGGCCACCGCACAGGTGTCATCAGCCACGTCCCTTGCGGGTACCCTTAGTCACCGAGGAGCCAGCCCTGGATCCCTTGAAGATGTCTGGGATCTGTGATCTTCTCAAGATGTATGAGTCGTGGACGCTTTCTGGGTATCTGGCACAAACCTGCATGATAAGTTTCTTATAGTCACAGACCAGCTGTACATGGAGTGAGTGGTAGCCTTTCCAGTTTGTGTATTAAAATGCCTGTTGCCAGGGAGCTTTTATAGCCACGAGTGCAGTCGATGACACCCTGTACCAGTGGGAATCCGGAAATCTCAGCAAAGCACAGTGCTCTGGCATCCTGGCTTGCTTGATGACCTAATTGTGGGCACAAAAAGGACCTCATGCATGCATTTGTGAGTGGACGCTTGAGAGATCCCCAGTGGAGCCCTGGAAGTAGCCGCTGGCATAGAAGTTGAGTGCGGCCATTACTTTCAGAGCCAATGGCAATGGATGCCCTCCCAGTCCCCATCGTGCCAATTCCTGGAGAATGTGGCAAATGTGAGTCACCAGATCCCTGGATATGTGGAGACGTCGGCGACACAGTTTTGTGCTCATCTGCAGAAATGAGAGTTTTGTACATCCTTGATCTTGCGTCTGGAGGGGCCCTGCTCTCCCTTGGTCTTGAGGGTTTTGCTCCTCACCTTGGTGAGTCAGAAGCCTCCATTTCTATCTTCTCCTTCTTCTTCCCTCCTGCCAATGTGCGATTATGTAGCCAGCAATAAATCCAGGCTCCACCTTCCTGATGGTCTCCTCTCCGCAGTATCAATGAGAAACAGACAAGAGTCAGCGTTAGCCTCCAAAGGTCCTCTCTCTGTCAATAACTCATCAGCGAATGTGGATTCCAGGGCTTTGTTCCCATGTCAGGAACTACTAGCCCCTGAATAATGATCAACGCGGGATCCATTTCGAGATGCTCCTTCCATCTCGCTTTACATGACTGACTGCTATGAGATTGTTTTGGCCAGGCACTTGGTTGTGTTGTTTTCAGCCCAGGCACTGGGATCCTCATTCACTGCGTTCTAATACTGTACTCTTTGGAATAAACATGAGGGGAAATGTTTAGTCAGGAAATGAGATTATTTGAAGGGCGTCCGAGGCTTCTTTTCTGTGAACCTGCCAGCGCCACAATTCTAACACATATCTGAAGCTTGTCCAGTCACCCAGTTGCTCTGGAGTTCATTTCTGTTCTGGGGAATTTCCACACTGTGAACAAGGAGATTGTCTAGTGCCACTTTGCGGGATTAGTCTCGCCTCCATACGCATCATTGCTTCACTTTCCTGATTCCCTGCATTATCATTGAAGGGCTCCTAACATGTTTCAGCTGTGCATCTCTCCTCATTTGGGATTGCACAGTTCAGTTGGGTGCCCCTTTAATCAGCACCCCCTGCCCTCCAATCCACCCTCAGAGCCCTCACCAGCAGAGCTTCTTTTCATTTTAATTTTGTACTGCGCCATCACTGCAGGTTGGAAGATGGCAGTGCAGAGTTCTTACTGCCAGACTATTTCGGAACCTCCCCGTGTGTGTGTGGAAACCCCTCCTGTGATCCCGGGGGAGCTTAATATTCAGTTTCCCTCCCACCAAGAGCTCTCAATCCTCTCCTTGTATTCCTTGATCCCATCGTGATTGTGGTGGATATCTGTTTGTTAGCCCCTGAATATTTTGAGGTGGATGTGTCTATGCCCTAGTGGATCTTGCCCCTCCCCATCTTGAGGCCACTTGCACAGTTAAACATATACCCACCCCCACACCTTCAGATACCCTCACAATGCCTTGTCCCCATCTGTAGGCAGCAGATGCCTCCCTTGACTGTGTGTGCCACCTGATGCCAGAAACGCCACGGACTGAGGCACATGATGTTACGACCATGCCCTGTGCACAACTGAGACTGGACTGGAACAAGGACAGTCTTTACAAGCTCAACAATGTAAACTGAGGCATTTATTCACTCAGCGATTCTCCCATTCTGGCCCCAAGTGGCTTACGTCATTCTGTAACATACTCTCTCCCCATCCTGGAGCTGAGGATGATAACCCTCTGTACCGTCTCCCCCATTCATGTGTCTAAGTGCAACCTTTCCCACTTTTGCGCCCCCCCCCCAGTGGAGCCCTTAACCTGTAGGCCCTTCTCATGCCTCAGGCCAGTTTCCCCCCTTCCCTGGTGGGGCCCTAACCCTGCAGCCCATTAAAAGCCATCCCCGCCTTACTGTTGGTCTGGCAGGTAGAGATTTGGCTTGTGACAGCCCCCTGAAAGCGATGTGGTGCTACCTGCGAAGCCTGGCTTCTTATTGTGAGAATTGCGTGATGCAAGGTGGACAAACGAGCCTCGAAGTCACGAGTGAATTGCAGGTTGCCAGGTCCACGTCACTTATATACCATTGTGAAACACGTCATTGTAATTGCACACCGACGTGCCCTAATGATCCACCGTGGGGGTTGATTCTAGCGAGAAGTCCTTTTCATGAGATGTAAATTTATTGAAAAGATGTTCCCGTCACGGCATGTCAGGAAACACAGCCCACTATTGGAGGCTGCAGCGCACAATCGCGAACTGGTTTCACAACGACGTGAAATTGATTTCTGGTCGTCTTGTGATATTTTCCGCTCCTGCACGCCATGATGCCAGCTGCGGGCAGGAGCAGAAAATCCCTGCCTAAGGGGCTTTTCTCTTTTTTTTTTGCCTGTTGAAGGAGGGATTGGGTGAGGAGTATGTAGAAGTAGCACCATTGCAGTATAGAACAGGCTCAATGAACCAGCTGGTCTTTAGCTGTTGTTTGTTTCTATGTTATTAATTTAGTGCAACCCTTGCAATATTCTGTAGATTTTTTTCTGTTGTTTTTTCAAACTTGTGGTTTAATAAACATTTTGTAAAACAGGTTATACCTCTTGCATTGCCTATTTGCTGACTGGGGGAATTGAGGCATTTTGCATGCATGTTTTGAAGCCAGAGGAGTTCATGAAAGCTCATTTACCCAGTACAATATGTATTGCTGTAGAGTAAGCAATTCAGAGGGGCAATCATCCTTGAATTGTTGCCTACACTTGACAGCACTGGGAGTGGTCTTGGAACTGCTTATCCATCTGTTTTCTTGGCTGCAGATGGTGCAAGGTGAAGGATGATAGTTGACAAAATAAAGGGATTCATACCCTCAAGAAGATTACAAATGAAACCTGTGTCCTCTACCTTCCCTTCCAGCCTCAGTGAACACTCTCTTGAGTGGAGTCACCTTTGTGCCTCAGCCATTTTTTCCTGTTAGCTTAACTGAATGTTTGTTTTAGACTTTATTGCTTTTTATCGAGCATGTGAATTTAGTTTTTAAAATGCTATAAATAATGGTACTACAAATTTACAAGATATGGATGTTTGATATTTTGAAAGTCTCCGGCAATGCAATAGAATGCTCAGATTTGTGGGAATGATCTGTGGGAATGATCTGTGGGAAAAGCCCTGTACATGATTTCCCACATGTAAAAGTGAGGGTGTCATTGTTAAGTTTCTCATAATAATTACACACTTACAACAAGAAACATTGTAAAAATTGCGTAAATCTGTTTGTAGAGAAATTACTATTTTTAAAAATAAGTCCAGTGTTCTCATAATGCTTTGTTTCACCTGCCTAGTCTGGATATAAATGCAACTTTCAAATCAATAACAACATACTTAATCCACTTCATGGTCAAGCCCTCCCAGAGCAGGTCTAATTTAGATTGGTGACATGTTGCTGTTCTTTCAGGTCTGCAACAACCTCCATTAAACTTCAACAATATTGGAAATCCTGATCTGAAGAACATAAAAATTGGGATAGACTGGAAGTTCTTCAAGGTAAAGCCCAGCCTATTCTGTTGGCAGAATAAAATTGTATGGAAATGGGTGCAGGGTGCAGCAGTAGTGTGGCAGGGCAAAACTTCCACCTACCCCTTTAGCCTGTTAGTGATTCCCCTCCAAAAATCTGCAGGATGTGGCCTTGTAAATATATGTAAATGTTTCCCCCGCTTAAGAGAGTGAAACAGAGGCACTCGACCTGATAAAAGTGGTAGTGATTGGAGTAGTTCCCTTCAAGAAACTGAAGAAAAAGGATTGCAATTTTTATAATTCTGAAAGTGCGGCCATGGTTGGGCTGGGGGGAGGGGGGTGGGGGGGGTGGGGGGGGGGGGGGGGGGGGCAGTACTAAGATTTTAAGGGTTAATTTAGCTTTTATTGCTGCATTTTGGGGTCTTGAAGGCACAGAGTGGAACCTGTGTACACTTTTGGCCAGTTTAGGTACTGCGTGGGCTACTGGGATAGTAGACTGGGCAGAATTCCCGGGATTGTCCCAGACATGTCTTCTAGTGGCACATGGTGGATGAATTGTCTCCGTCCCTCCTTTGAAATCAATATCCAAGGTATGAACCCTGTGGGTCTGAGTTCTACCGCAGTTTGCAGCTCTGCCACCCTAACCGGAATTAAGCTGCAGTTCCTCTCTTTCCAGCCCCTGAATCATTGGGACCTAAATGTTTGCATCATCCCTATATCCAGATTCCTGCTTTCCTATGATTATGATTGTGGTTTTGCATCTTGAAAATCTATTCTGTTCTTAATTTCCTCTTTGACTTGAATTTTAACAGGATTGTGATAGTGAAATTTTGGACATTTGTCAGAAAGGTAAGGATACATGGATACCTGAAAATTTCCTATCTAAATGTATTATTCTGTACGATGAAGCTGAAAATCTGCAGCAGAGCATCTACCCTCTTATCAGGTCATCCTGGACCTCAGTAGATTGGAAGAATTTTAGATTATAATGTTACAGCTGATCTCCCACCTTATCTCCCTTCTTCACCCCCATGAGAAGTTAGCACAGAGAATTGTAGGTACAGCCCACAGTTTCTATTCATTCAGTTTAATGGACTGAAAATCATAACCTGTATCTGTGAGATTTCCTGATGGGTGTTCCTGGAAGGCAAAGCTGACAGCGAGGAGTAAAGCAGTGGAGAATTTACTCCACTAATTTAGGAGCCACTTCAGGGTCTGATTCTGGGAAGCTAAGATATTCCCAATGAATTTGATAGCTGTGTGTAAATGCAAACTTTTCAGTCCAGCATTGGTGCGTTAGTAATACATTCTTACACCAATGATTTCCCACATGGTAAGTTCTCATTCTCAGCCATTCACAACCCAGCAAGAAGAAGGGAAGGAACAATAGTTCTCTAACATACCGCTTAACAGATCAATCAAATTCTGTTAGCAGATATGATAAAAGCAAGTCACCTGCTCTGTACAGATTGATGTATGGTCTTGGGAAACTGGTGAGAAAATAAAATGAATTGAAGAGGTTAAATTAGGAGCATTAAAAATTGCCTGTTTGAACAAATAGTTTATTATACAAAAGAATAACATATTAGTATTTATTAATAATTAAAAAATCAGTAGCTCAAACAGATGCATCAACCTAAATTGTGATTCATGACATGTCAACTGGGCTGCTGTTTGGGTACTTTCCAGCAAAGTTGCATCCATGTAAAGGGAAAGGGTTTGGAAAAAAACCCTCAATTCTGATGCTCAGTACAAGAGGCCTCACACCAGGTATTATCCCATTATCTTTTACAGAAAATAAAACTGAGGTTTTAAAAGGGGAACTAATGGTAGGAAATTCAAGTTTAACTATTTCAGTGTTTTCAGAATCAATACTGTTATTTTTATCATTCTTATGTAGCGGTGCAGTACCTAAAAGGTCTCGGTGCAACACTGGTAGACCTGCACATCCCAGAGCTGGAGGAGGCACAAGTTTCTCATGTTATCTGCATTCTGAGTGAGATACGGCAGTCCTTACACATGGATTTTAATAATCAATACAACAAGATGGTAAGAAAATAATTGGATTCAGTCGAAAACACCAAGCTAAACGCTTAAGTTTAATGGAAAGATAGCCTTAATTTCTTAATTCAAGCTACTGATTAATTCAAAACAAAAACAGAATTACCTGGAAAAACTCAACAGGTCTGGCAGCATCGGTGGAGAAGAAAAGAGTCGACGTTTCGAGTCCTCACGACCCTTCAACAGAACTGAATATAGTTAGGAGAGGGGTGAAATATAAGCTGGTTTAAGGTGGGGGGGCGGGGAGAGAGAAGTTGAGGGGGGGGTGTGGTTGTAGGGACAAGCAAGCAGTGATAGGAGCAGATAATCAAAAGATGTCACAGACAAAAGGATCAAAGAGGTGTTGAAGGTGGTGATATTATCTAAGAAAATGTGTTAATTAAGAATGGATGGCAGGACACTCAAGGTACAGCTCTAGTGGGGGTGGGGTGGAAAGACTGACAAGGTATTAGTTGTAGATTTTAAAATAATGTAAATAGGTGGGAAAAGAAAAATCTATATAAATTATTGAAAAAAACAAAAGGGAGGGGGAAGAAACGGGGTGGGGATGGGGGGAGGGAGTTTAAGATCTAAAGTTGTTGAATTCAGTATTGAGCCCGGAAGGCTGTAAAGTGCCTAGTCGGAAGATGAGGTGCTGTTCCTCCAGTTTGCGTTGGGCTTCACTGGAACAATGCAGCAAGCCAAGGACAGACATGTGGGCAAGAGAGCAGGGTGGAGTGTTAAAATGGCAAGCAACAGGGAGGTTTGGATATTTCTTGCGGACAGACCGCAGGTGTTCTGCAAAGCGGTCGCCCAGTTTACGTTTGGTCTCTCCAATGTAGAGAAGACCGCATTGGGAGCAACGAATGCAGTAGACTAAGTTAGGGAAAATGCAAGTGAAATGCTGCTTCACTTGAAAGGAGTGTTTGGGCCCTTGGATGGTGAGGAGAGAGGAAGTGAAGGGGCAGGTGTTGCATCTTCTGCGTGGGCATGGGGAGGTGCCATAGGTGGGGGTTGAGGAGTAGGGGGTGATGGAAGAGTGGACCAGGGTGTCCCGGAGGGAACAATCCCTACGGAATGCCGCCGGGGGGGGTGAAGGGAAGATGTGTTTGGTGGTGGCATCATGCTGGAGTTGGCGAAAATGGCGGAGGATGATCCTTTGAATGCGGAGGCTGGTGGGGTGATAAGTGAGGACAAGGGGGACCCTATCATGTTTCTGGGAGGGAGGAGAAGGCGTGAGGGCGGATGCGCGGGAGATGGGCCGTCACGGTTGAGGGCCCTGTCAACGACCGTGGGTGGAAAACCTCGGTTAAGGAAGAAGGAGGACATGTCAGAGGAACTGTTTTTGAAGGCAGCATCATCAGAACAGATGCGACGGAGGCGAAGGAACTGAGAGAATGGGATGGAGTCCTTACAGGAAGCGGGGTGTGAGGAGCTGTAGTCGAGGTAGCTGTGGGAGTCGGTAGGCTTGTAATGGATATTGGTGGACAGTCTATCATCAGAAATTGAGACAGAGAGGTCAAGGAAGGGAAGGGAAGTGTCAGAGATGGACCATGTGAAAATGATGGAGGGGTGGAGATTGGAAGCAAAATTAATAAATTTTTCCAGGTCCCGACGAGAACATGAAGCAGCACCGAAGTAATCATCGATGTACCAGAGAAAGAGTTGTGGGAGGGGACCGGAGTAGGACTGGAACAAGGAATGTTCCACATACCCCATAAAGAGACAGGCATAGCTGGGGCCCATGTGGGTACCCATAGCCACACCTTTTATTTGGAGGAAGTGAGAGGAGTTAAAGGAGAAATTGTTCAGTGTGAGAACAAGTTCAGCCAGACGGAGGAGAGTAGTGGTGGATGGGGATTGTTCGGGCCTCTGTTCAAGGAAGAAGCTAAGGGCCCTCAGACCATCCTGGTGGGGGATGGAGGTGTAGAGGGATTGGACGTCCATGGTGAAGAGGAAGCGGTTGGGGCCAGGGAACTGGAAATTGTTGATGTGACGTAAGGTGTCAGAGGAATCACGGATGTAGGTGGGAAGGGACTGGACAAGGGGAGAGAGAAGGGAGTCAAGATAACGAGAAATGAGTTCTGTGGGGCAGGAACAGGCTGACACGATCAGTCTGCCGGGACAGTTCTGTTTGTGGATTTTGGGTAGGAGGTATAAGCGGGCCGTCCGAGGTTGGGCGGCTATCAGGTTGGAAGCTGTGGGAGGAAGATCTCCAGAGGAGATGAGGTCAGTGACAGTCCTGGAAACAATGGCTTGATGTTCAGTGGTGGGGTCATGGTCCAGGGAGAGGTAGGAGGAAGTGTCTGCGAGTTGACACTCAGCCTCCGCGAGGTAGAGGTCAGTGCGCCAGACAACAACAGCACCACCCTTGTCAGCGGGTTTGATGACAATGTTGGGGTTGGACCTGAGAGAACGGAGTGCAGTAAGTTCAGAGAGAGACAGATTAGAATGGGTGAGAGGAGCAGAGAAATTGAGACGGCTAATGTCACGCCGACGGTTCTCAATGAAAAGATCAAGAGAAGGTAAGAATCCAGAGGGAGGGGTCCAGGTGGAGGGAGAATATTGGAGGTGGGTAAAAGGATCCGTTGAACAGGGAGATGACTCCTGCCCAAAGAAGTGAGCACGGAGACGAAGACGGCGGAAGAAGAGTTCAGCATCGTGCCGAGCCCGAAATTCATTGAGATGAGGGCGTAAGGGTATGAAACTAAGTCCTTTGCTGAGCACTGAACGTTCAGCATCGGAGAGGGGAAGGTCAGGGGGTATAGTGAATACGCGGCTGGGGCTTGGATTGGAAGATGGGGTGGGGACGGAGGGACAAGCAGGGGTGGAGGGGCCCAGATGGGTGTTGGTGTCGATGAGTTGTTGGAGCTTGCGTTCCTTAGCACTTGAGAGAAAGAGAAAAAGTCAGATGAGGCGAAGAATAAAATGAAACTGGGGGCACGCGCAGCTTTGAAAAAGGGTGCGGCGGTGCTGCTGGAGGGAGAGGTCGAGTGTGTTCAATTGGCGGCGCATGGCACTGAGTGTGGATCTCAGAATGCGACGGGAACAGCAGTCCGAGAAACGTTTTATGTCCCGGAGATACCTGTAATCGTGGGTGGGTTCGAAACAAGAGGGATGGAATTTCAGTTGAAATCCACGTGTGGTGAGTCGGAGACGGAGACAGTCACTGAGAAAGGAAATATGGCTGTGAAAGCGGGTTTTAGTAAACACCCTGTCAAACACCAGGAGAGAAATGGAAAGCAATGAAGGTGAACAAGGCAGAAGAGACAGGCGGAAATCCTGTCGGAGAACAGAGCAATACTTCTTCAAGGAAGGCATTTCTTGAAGAGAAGTGGCAGTCAATTAAACACAGAGATAAAAACAAAAAACTACTGCGGATGCTGGAAATCCAAAACAAAAACAGAATTACCTGGAAAAACTCAGCAGGTCTGGCAGCATTGGTGGAGAAGAAAAGAGTCGACGTTTTGAGTCCTCACGACCCTTCAACAGAACTGAGTATAGTTAGGAGAGGGGTGAAATATAAGCTGGTTTAAGGTGGTTTTGGGGGGGGGGGGGGAAGAGAAGTTGAGGTGGGGGGGTGTGGTTGTAGTATGATTTGGCGATTTAAACAATAAGGGGGACTTCCTATGTTTTGATGCTCATCCTGAATTTCAAAAAATGGATTGGAAGTTCCAGTTATAAATTTTTTTTATAATACCTCTTGACAGTCTGTCTTGTACAATAGAATTAACTGCCTAACACTTGCTAGCCCTGAAGCAGGGCAGAGAATTCCTTTTATGTGTTTGGCAACATGCGGTTATGAAGATCTGGTTGCCTTTAAAAATGTTTCTACTGGTCACAAAACCGCAGAATTTAAAAAAAACTGTTCAAAATAGGATAGCTGACAGGCAAAATGACAGATAATAACTTTATTTTTTTAAAACTTCACTCTCTGCCCGAGAGTTTGTGTTTCTTCCTGGCAGCTTTGATACTTGTCACATTGGAAGTTGCATGTACAAATTTAGACATTGTCACTATATATTAGAACACCAACATTGTATGAGTTCTTGGAGCTCACTGTGAAGCAAATAACCTTTTTATTAAACTATATTATCAATAATATATTTTCTTTTACAGAATCTAGATACTCAAGCAACTTTAGCTCTTGCTTCTAAGCTCACAGCATTTGATTACATACAGGTATGTCACCATTTACAGATATAATTCTTTCTTACTTTCCATTAAGTAGGTAGTTGTGAATATACTGTTATTGCTGGTCGTTTGACTGAGAGAGGTACATTTGCAGCAAAGAGAGCGGCTATAACACCAGAAAATGATGTGTATGGAAGTAGTAGAGCACCTAATCCTACATCGGATCAAATAAGAAGCAGAGAACATAGAAACATAGGACTTAGGAGCAGGTGTAGGCCATTCAGCCCTTCAAGCTTCAATAAGATCATGGCTGGACGAGTTGTGGTCTCAACACCACTTACCCGTCCGTAACCCTTGACTCTCTTGTCTGTCAAAAATCTATCTAACTCTGCCTTGAAAATATTCAATGACCCAGCCTCCACTGCTTTCTGGGGAAGAGAATTCCACACACTAATAATCCTCTGAGAGAAAAAAAACTTTTTCCTCCTCTCCATCTTAAAGCAGTAGACCTCTTATACTTAACTGTGTCCCCTCGTTCTAGTCTCCCCACAAAGGGAAACATCCTCCTAGTATCCGCCCTATCAAGTCGCCTCAGGGTCTTTCAGCCTGAATTTTACATTCCACCCAACCCAAACGCATGTCCAATTGCTCGAAATGACATCGGGCCTGCGTCCCAACATCATTGCAATATTGAGGTCAGTGGGCGCGTGCAGGAGTCAGAACTGTGCCCGCTGACAATTAAAGAGCCAGTTAAGGCCATTAAAAAGCCTATTGACCGAGATTTTACCTTGCCCATGCAATTTTGCGCTCGACACACAGGCAAAATGGGCAGGCGGGTAGCACGTTTTTATCATCCAAGGGTGGGATAAAAGACCCCTGGAGCACAAGTACTTTCATTTTACTTGTGATTTTACAGCTGTCACGTTCCTGAGTTTTGCCAGAATTTCCTTTTGATTGCCTGAGCTTTCCAAGCTGGTTCACCTATAAATTTGTGCCAAAGTTCTAACAATGTAGATCAATCTGTACAAACCATGGGAACATTGACATTTACAAAAGATATCGGCCTTGAAAACCCATGGCCATTTGGCATATTGTCACTGTAATTATATAGCTGGGGGGGGAGGTGTTGAGCTGAGAGTAGGGGCTCTCTGAATGTCAGGCTCCCTATAATCCAGGCCTTCATTATGACGCAGCATACAGACACTGCAGGTTTGTCATCAGAGGTGTCCCAATTGACCCAGGAGTAGATATGGAATATGACCATATCTCTACATAATTAAAAACGTTTTTAAAAAAGGATTCCCTACAAAAGGGAACAAACACATTTCAGTTGTAGACCTCAGTACCCCTTCCCTCATTTCACCCCCAAATTAGCTCTAGCTGTGTCACCTCAGCCAGGCAGTCGAGAGCTGCTGCAATAGCAGGTAGACCAGGTGCACCCTTGATAGCATGGGTGTCTACCATGTTGGAGCATTCTGCTCTCTGGAGTTTGGTAGGTTATGGGTTCAAGTCCCAATCCAGAGAGTTGAGCACGTGGGCTTACAGTCCAGCGCAATCCTGAGAGAATGCTGCACTGTCTGTGGTGACAGTGTTCAGGTGAGATGTTAATCTGCAACCACATTTACCCTCTCTGATGGATGTGAAAGATCCAACATTGCTGTCTGTGGGAGCTTGATGTGCGCAAATTGGCTGGCTGCACATTACACACGAACCTAATATAAGAACAAGGAGCAGGAGTAGGCCATTTGGCCTGCTCAACCATTTAATAAGATCATGGCTGATCTGATAGTAACCTCAAATCTGCATCCCACCCACCCCCGATAACCTATCACCCCCTTGCTTACCAAGGGCAGGATCTTTAGGTCGGCGAGTGGGGGTGGGGCCCGCTCGCCGATGCGGGATGATGTCGGGCGTAACTCCCGACGTCACCCTGCATCATTTCCATTTTCAGGTCAGCGGGGGCGCAGCTGAGTCAGCTGTGTGCCCGCCGACCTGTCAACGGCCTATTGAGGCCATTAATAAAACAACTTAGGTAATTGACAGGGCTGCCCG
Source organism: Cetorhinus maximus (assembly GCF_964194155.1). Taxonomy (NCBI): domain Eukaryota; kingdom Metazoa; phylum Chordata; class Chondrichthyes; order Lamniformes; family Cetorhinidae; genus Cetorhinus; species Cetorhinus maximus. Next base: position 66,590,127 of record NC_135894.1, read on the forward strand.
TCCAACCTTAGGGTTGGCGGGCAGGCCAGGAGCCCTGGCGGGCTTAAGAAAAAGCATGAAACCTCATCCACGGGCAGGGTGAGGTTTCATGAGGGTTTTTAAATATTTCATAAAGATTTGAGTTAAAGTGATGGACATGTCCCAACTCATGTGACAGTGGGCAGAATTCTTACCTCGATGGGCAGCCGAACCCCGCTGCCGAAATGGGGCCCGCCACCATTTTGAGTGGGCGGGCCAACTAAGGCCTGCCCAGTGGCCTTCCCGACAGGAGGCGCTATGCACTTCCTGTGCAGGGGGTGGAGGGAATCCCCATCTGTCAAAGTGCACTCTTTCGCGCATGCACACGATAGAGCGCACTGCTCCCTGAGGCAAAGTCCTGTCTCAGGGAGATTCGTGAGAGGTAAGTAAACTCTAAAAATAGATAAATATTAAAATTATTAACATGTCCCCCTCATGTGACAATGTCATACGAGATGGGACATGTTAATAATAAACACATAAAATTTATTAAATTTTTTAAAAACGGACATGAAACTTCATCCCGCCAGTAGATGAAGTTTCGTTAATAATCTGCAACCCGCTGGGGCTCCTGGCCTGCCCACCAGCCTTAAGGTTGGCCAGGCAGGGTGTTTAATAAGGTTAATTAGCCGGTCAATGGCTTTAATCGGCCAGGGACAGATCGGCGGGCAGACAGCTGATTTCGCTGTCTGCCCGCCTTCATGAATATTTAAAGGAACCGGGATGACGTTGGGGGTTCCTCCCGACATCATTCCGCGTCGTTTTCCCCATGGCGAGCAGGACCCGCCCCCAAATCGCCAAGGGGAAAATCCCGGCCAGCGTCACATGAGGGGATATGTCAGGGAAATTTTTTAAACATTTACCTTAAAGGTTTTAATTCTGAGCCAATCTTCCTGAGGCAGCACTTAGCCTCAGGGAGATCAGTGTGCTGCGCACGAAAGAGCACACTCCCGGCTAAGGGAATCCTCTCCCATCCACATGGGGAGCGCTCAGTGCTTCCTGGCAGACGTCATGCTGGGTGGGCTTTAATTGGCCCGCCCACTTAAAATGGCGGCACGCCCCTAAACTGGGGCACCGACTGGCGGCGCGCCTGCCTGTGCCCGCTCCTGCACTCCCCTACCCCCCCCACCCCCCAATTTTGGGATTTTTCCCCAAGAACCTATCCACCTCTGCCTTAAAAATATTCAAAGACTCTGCTTCCACTGCCTTTTAAGGATCTCTTGAGAGAAAAAAATTCACCTCATCTCTGTTTTAAATGGGTGACCCGTTATTTTTAAACATTCTCCACATTATAGCAGTGACCACGCTTCAGAAAGCAGTGAGGCACTCTGGGACATCCTGAAGTCATGAGAGGTGCTGGAGAAATGCTTATTCATTATTTTTCTTTCTTCACTGATGTAAGTAGATGAACGGAACATCCTCTGCAACTCTTTCCCTCTACCTCCCACCCACAGCTTCCTCGCTGCTGCCACAAAGCTTAGATGGATCAGGGGAAGTAGCTGGGCATGACCTGTAGATCTTCAAGGCATATTTCAGAGCTACTATGTACAAATATATTGAGTCAGTGAAGGATTTAGTCAGGATCAGTTAGTTCATAGCCGAAAAGCCACAGTATTAACACCAAATTCGTTTCCATGTTGTAGATCTATCTGCTTTTCCACTGGAAGTTTAATTGAAGTTACCAAAGTCGTGGGGGATAGCATTGGACCCGGCGCCCAACTTGTTCCCATCCCTGTCTGCACTGTCAGGCTAACTGGAAGACATAAAAACAAAAAACTACTGCGGATGCTGGAAATCCAAAACAAAAACAGAATTACCTGGAAAAACTCAGCAGGTCTGGCAGCATCGGCAGAGAAGAAAAGAGTTGACGTTTCGAGTCCTCATGACCCTTCGGCAGAACTGAGTAAAGTTAGGAGAGGGGTGAACCTTAAACCAGCTTATATTTCACCCCTCTCCTAACTTTACTCAGTTCTGCCGAAGGGTCATGAGGACTCGAAACGTCAACTCTTTTCTTCTCCGCCGATGCTGCCAGACCTGCTGAGTTTTTCCAGGTAATTCTGTTTTTGTAACTGGAAGACATGTTTCTTACAGACGGGCCTTAATTGGGCACCCAGTATGAAATAGCATTGAGAACACTATCTCACCTGGGGGTGGATTCTACATCTGCTTCTGGGCCCGCTGACTTTGCACACATGCGAAACGTGAAATTCGGGCCTATATGTTTCAATATGATCACCTCTTTGCTTTTCAGGGTGGATTTGAGATTTGGTGAAAGGATAACAAGGAGTGTTCTGTTTACATCATACCCAACCTATTTCATTTATCTTGCTCTGCAACTTTCTGATGTGTATCTTCCCCTTATGTAAAAGACAGGCTTTTAAAATGCCAACTACTTCTTCTTGCGCTTCTGCACAGGCTAATCGTCAGCGATCGCGAGCTATGCACTTCCTGAAAGAAATCTTCAATGATGTGCAATGCATCATCACACCAGGTAAGACTAGATTTTTGTCCAATGCAGTGTCAAACTAATATATCAAATAAAGTATGCACATCATTTTAATATAGATTCCCTAATCCAAGAATATCCAAAACTTTTTGTCTTCGTGGGCTGCTGCAGCACCACAAGTAAAGTGTTTCAGTTAATTTGGGTATGTTTTAAGGTGTCATTATTACCAACAGGTCTTAATGTTCTGACTTCGGATTTATCAACCAATGAGCTAACAGCGGGAAGAACATCCTTTCCAACCAGACTTAATAAAAATAGTTTATATAATAACTTGTGAACATTGTAAAATATATTAAGTGGACAATACCAGTAGCAACCAATACTGTATCACATTGGTAAGCAATTTACTTCATATGTCTCTTAGTCTAGGGCCTGACATGATATTGTTCTCTGGGGAAAAAAAAACTGCAACCAATCTTGGGAAATTTATAAGTACTAATTTGCATTGCTAATGCACATTGTCCACTGAGATAGATATAAAGAGCACAAAGGAGGACTTCCACCCTGATTTTAAAAACGAGACTGAAACAAGGCACGATTTGGATGATTCTCACTGCATTTGCCATGTTTTTCACCAAATTTCAGATGTCAGTAGAGAGAATTCATAGATATTGGATCTAGATTTTTCTATAGTGATTTTGCCTGGGATATTATAAGAAGCTATTCTCTTTGAATTCAAGAATCAATTTGAAATCATCTGGAAGAAGCTGCTCCATCTACAATGATGGAGAAAAAGGCAAAATGTTATATCACTGGCTTCAAAAGAGCTTATGAAATGGAATCATTCAATTTGAAACTCCTATCAGGAAAACCGATTTGAAGCTTCCAAAAGATGGCATGGATTAGGGAAGACTCTCACAGAAGTTTAAAAAAAAGTTATTTGCAAAGGCTAAAATGATGTTTGTTGTGATATCTTGCCATTTCCAGTAACTGGAATGAGGTCCTGTGGAGGCATAATATAGAAACATAGAAAATAGGAGCAGAAGTAGGCCATTCGGCCCTTCAAGCCTGCTTCGCCATTCATCAAGATCATGGCTGATCATCCAACTCAATAGCCTGTTCCCACTTTCTCCCCATATCCTTTGATCCCTTTTGCCCCAAGAGCTATATCTAACTCCTCCTTGAAAACATACAATGTTTTGGCCTCAACTACTTTCTGTGGTAGTGAATTCCACAGACTCTCTGGGTGAAGAAATTTCTCACTCTCCTCACTGCCTGCCATTCAGAAAAAGACCCGTTTATTCCTACTCTTTGTTTCCTATCTGCCAACCAGTTTTTTATCCATCTTAGTACACTACCTCCAATCCCATGCGCTTTAATTTTACACGCTAATCTCTTATGTGGGACTTTGTCGAAAGCCTTCTGAAAGTCCAAATAAACCACATCCACTGGCTCCCCCACATCAACTCTGCTAGTTACATCCTCATATAAATCCACGAACCTTAAACAACCAAATTATGCCTGGTATTTTTATTATTTTGCACATCTTCTGGAATCACAACAACAAAATTAAATGTACCAAGCACTTCACAGGAGCATTATAAAATAAAGTATGACACTGAGCCACATAGGTTTTAATGTGTATCTTAAAGGAGGAAAGCAAGGTAGAGAGGGTGAGGGTGTAAGGACTGTGTTCCAGAACATGGGGCCTAGGCGATTGTAGGCACAGCCACCAGTGATGCAGCAATGATGCATAAGACACCAGAATTAGAAGGGCACAGATATCTGAGAAGGTCGTGGGGCTGGTCGAGATGACTGAGATAGAGAGGGGTGAGGCCATGGAGAGATCTGAAAACAAGGATGAGGGAGCCAAGAGTATGTCAGTGAGCACAGTGTGATAGGGGAACAGGACTTGCTGCGGAAGACACAGGCAGCAGAGTTTTGGATGACCTCAAGTTTATGAAGGGGACCAACCAGGAGTGCATTGGAATAGTTGAGTCTAGATGTAACGAAGGCATGAGTGAGGGTTTCAACATCAAATGAGCTGAGACAAGGGCAAAGCTGAGCAATATTATGGAGATGGAAATGGGCGGTCTTAGCGACCGGCACAAATATGAGAACTGAAGCTCACCTCGGAATGAAATGTGACACCAAGGTTGCGAATGGACTAGCTTAATCTCAGACTGTTTCCAGGGAATGGAATGGAGTCAGTGGAATTTGGTGTGGGGACCAAAAACAATGGGTGGGATTTTCCGCACCCACCCGCCGCCGGGATCTTCCGGTCCCAATGCAAGTCATTGGACTTCTGGCTTGGGCACTGCCTCATCCGCGAAGGAGCTGGAAAATCCCGGCCAATGGGTTTATTCTTCCCAATATTTAATTGGAGGATGTTTCAGAGATGCCTATGGTCCTTTTTGGACTATGGCTAATTACTTAGTCATTTACTTCTGCTCAGCCAGTAGAAGATTTCAGATAAGCAAACTGATATTTTAATGAAGGTGGAGGAGCCGAGAGACATGGTGGTGAGATACAGCTGAGTGTTGCCAGTGTACTTATGAAAACTAATGCTGTGCTTTCGGATGATGTCACTAAGGGCAGCATGTACATGAGAAATGAGAAACATCCATGGGGGCACCAGAGGTAACTGCAGGAATGGCAAGAGAAACATTGCAATCTTACCAAGACTTTAAGTTTTGGCATAGGCCCTTTCCAAGTAAGGGAGCACTGGGACTTGTAAAATGAGATGTGAAATAATCTAGATTAAGAACAAATAAAAAGGCTTAAAAAAAACATAAGTGTTGGTCCTTTCTCATCCAAATTTTGTCAGTATAAAGCAATTTGCCAATCTCAAAACTGACCTTGTATTCCACTGTGGTTTTCTAGTAGTGCAAGATAAACATTCTTTAATATTTAAGGAACAGTCATTGTATTCAGTAGAGTGAAGGCTATGATTGTTGCATCCTCAAAATTCAAGAATGTTGTAACTTGAGACTGATCTTTTAACATATTATGCTTTTATCAGAGGGAGGAAGAGGGTCCTGTCTGATGAGAAAGACAGTACAGGCATCAATAGCAACCACAGTATTTCATGTTTACTGTGGGGGTTGTTTGAAGTGTAAAATAGCAGCTGAGTTTCAGCATTACAGCTAAGATGGGGAATTTCATTTTGACAGTGTCCTGAATTACTTGATGATGCCACTCACAGGTAAGTGATGCTGCCACAGACTAACACTGCATGAAATTTGGGACAAATATGTCTGTTTGTTATAGGAGAGGATGCTAAAGATGGTGATTAGTAAGCAGTATTAGCAAATTTACCACTGATTCTATGGCGTTAAGTCTTCATTTGATTAGCCTACAGGCAGATTTGTTAATTGTGTTATATTTTTATGTATGTTCCTAGCTACACCCTGCACTGCTCCACCTTCTAAACCCTCCGACTTCATCACAGGTTGCAGTGATTTTCATACCTTGTTCTGCACATTAAGGTAAGCATAAGGGATTTTGGATACAGAATATCAAGAAAAACAGATAACTTAACACATTCTGCAGTTAAATAGAGTGCTGGCTGTACTTAAATAAAAGCTAAAAAATGGGCCTGGATTTTTGTCTTGGGCTATGGAAACATGAGTTGGGGCTATTTTGCAGCTTCCAAAACCTGAACACACCTCCAAACCCTATTCCCGCCATATTTTAGTCTTTAAGAGACATGGGTGGGAGGTTTGAGAGTCTGGAGTCAAGCTGACTAGAAGGCACCGCTCAGTTCTCGGGATCAGCAGCCCAGCTCCCAATACAGTTCTCATGCTTCCTAAACTTCACCCCACTCCCATGCCCCTCATATCACCCAAACCACACTGTGCTCCCTTCATGCCCCTTCATACTCCACATGCCCTTCCATTCTCTTCCTCCCCCCCCGCACCCTGCCCCATGTATCCTCCACCCAGGAGTGTTTTAAAGGAGGAAGGCGAGGCAAGAGAGATATAGGGAGGGAGTTCTAGAGTCTAGGGCCTAGGCAACTGAAGGCGTAGCCACCTTTGGTAGAGCAATTTAAAATTGGAATGCCCAAGAGGCTGAAATTAGAGGAGTGCAAATGTCTGAGGGCTGTGGGGCTGAAGGAAATTACAGAGATAGAAAGGGGGCGGCCATGGAGGAACTTGAAAGCAAGGATGAATATTTTAAAATCAAGATATTGTTTGACTGGGAACTTGTGTGGGACAATGAGCACAGGGGATCAATGGCATTTGCTAAGAGTTAGGACATGCGCAGCAGAGTTTTGGATGACCTCCATTTACAGAGGTCAAAGACATGAATGAGGGTTTCAGCGGCAGATGAGCCGAGACAGAACCAGAGAGGGATGATGTTACAAAGGTGAAATTAAGTGGTCTTAGGGATGATGCAGATATATGGTTGGAAGTTCATCTTGGAGTCAAATATGACACAGAGGTTGCAATCAGTCTGCTTCAACCTCAGGCAATTGCCAGGGAGAGGGATGGAATGGGTGGCAAGGGAGCAAAGACAATAGCTTTGGTCTTCCCAGCATTAAATGGAACAAACTTCTGGTCTTCCGGTACTGTATGTTGGATAAGCAGTCTGACAATTTAGAGGCAGTGGAGGAGTCAAGAGAGTTGGTGGTGAGGTGAAGCTAGGTGTGGTCAGTGCACATGCTGGGCCTAGGCACCTGAAGGCATAGACACCTTTGGTAGACCGATTAAAATTGGGATGCCCAAGAGGCCGAAATTAGAGGAGTGCAAATGTCTGAGGGTTGTGGGGCTGAAGGAAATTACAGAGATAGAGAGGGGTAGGCCATGGAGGAACTTGAAAGCAAGTATGAAAATTTTAAAATCAAGACATTGTTTGTTTGACTGGGAACTTGTGTGGGTCAATGAACACAGGGGATCAATGGCATTTGCTGTGAGTTAGGACAGTACTAATGCTGGGCTTCTGGATGATGTTGCCAAGGGACAGCATGTTGATGAGAAATAGGAGTGGGCCAAGGGTAGGTTGTTTTGAAACCCCAAAAGTGTGGGAATGTGAAGAAAGTCAATTGATTCTCTGGCTATGATTGGATAGATAAGAATGGAACCAGATGGGTACAGTCCCATCCATTTTGATACCAGTGAAGAGGCATTGGAGGAGGATGGTGTGATCAAACCTGTCAAAGGCTGCAGATAAGTTGAGAATGACAAGGAGGAATAGTTTGCCTTAGTCACATTCAAATAGAATGTAATTTGTGGCTTCATAAAGAAGACATAAAGAGATTACAAATGGATATATATTATAGGTTAAGTGAGTGGGCAAAGATCTGGCAAATGGACTATAATGTGGAAAAATATGAAATTGTCCATTTTGGCAGGAAGAATAAAAAAGCATATCATCTAAATGGTGTGAGATTGCAGAGCTGAGATGCAGAGGGATCTGGGTGTCCTAGTGCATGAATCGCAAAAGGCTTGTATGCAGGTACAGCAAGTAATAAAGAAGACTAATAGAATGTTATCATTTATTGAGGGGAATTGAATACAAAAATAGGGAGGTTATGCTTCAGTCATACAGGGCATTGGTGAGACCACATCTGGAATACTGTGTACAGTATTGGTCTCCATATTAAAGGAAAGATGTAAATGCACTTGAAGCAGTTCAGAGAAGGTTTACTAGACTAATACCTGGAATGAGGAAAGGTTGGACAGGCTAGGCTTGTATCTGCTGGAGTTTGGAAGAGTAAGAGGTGACTTTATTGAAACGTATAAGATCCTGAGGGGTCTAGACATGGTGGATGTGGAGAGGGTGTTTCCTCTTGTGGGAAAATGTAGAACCAGGTGGGTCACTGCTTAAAAATAAGGGGTCACCCATTTAAGACAGAAATGAGGACAATTTTTTTCCAGAGGGTCATGAGTCTTTGGAACTCTTCCTCAAAAAGCAGTGAAAGCAGAGTCTTTGAATTTTTTTTAAGGCAGAAATAGGTAGATTCTTGTTAACTATGGGGGTGAAAGATTATGGGATTAGGTGGGAATGTGGAGAAATCAGATTAGCCATGATCTTATTGAATGACAAAGCAAGCTTGAGGGGCCGAATGACCCACTCCTGCTCCTAATTCGTATGTTCGTACAAGAGCTATTTCAGTACTGTGGCAGGGGAGGAAACCCAATTGGAGGCATTCAAACATGGAGTTCCGGGAAAGATGGGTACAGATTTGGGAGGCAAAAACACCTTCAAGGACTTTGGAGAGGGAAGTGAGGATGGAGATGATGACAGATTTGAAGGAGAAAGGGACAGAACCTGAGGATAGAGAACTGTTAACAACGTTGGCTAACATGGGAACCAGGAAGGGACATTCGGTGGTCAGTAGTTCAGTGGAACTAGAATTGGCAGAGCAGGAGGGGAGTCTCATGGACAAAATGAACTCTGAGAGGGCATGAAGGAGAAAGGAGAGACAAGTTCAGGGCTAGGGCAGAGGGGAACCTTAGACAAAGTTTGACCCGGTAGGCCAAGCAAAGGGAGGGAAGTGACAGAGGCAGCTGATCAACTGGTCTCAATCTCCATGAGCTCCTTGCACTTGTCCTTGGAAGCGAGGATGGAGGAAACATGGAAAGGCTGGTTTAAGAGGATGGCTTGCTGTTAGAGAAAAGAAGCTGGGGTTTAACTTTGCATTCCAATATGATGCTGAAATACTGAGCAGTTTAGCATGTGAGTTTAGCAGGACCCAATAAGTGCTTTGTGATCCAACCAGACCCAGCTAAACCAGCCATATCCATTCCGTTCTGTGTCCCTTGGACTTAAGTGAGTGAATTTGAGGGCCATACCAGGGGAATGGTCAGAATGAGAGTGAATAATGGTTTTAATGGGGCTGCAGAAATGTAGTAGTGAATGGAGGGCCAAAGGCCAGACAGTTGGGAGTTTGAGAGTGCAGCACTAAGTAAATTGGGGGAGGTTTTATTTTCCCCTGGGGTGGATTCAGAGGAAGTATAGTTTAGAGGGGGAACTGGGATGTGGGTGGAGAGCAATTCAAGAAAGTGTCATTACCTGTGATTGATACTGTGGGGTAGCGCGGCCCACACAAGATGACAAAGTCAAGCAATTGGCCGTGACTATGGGATGGGGAATTTACATGGGTGAGATTAAGGGAGGATAGGAAGGCAGTAAACTCGGTGCAGAAAGAGCATTATGAATTGAGATGGAGGTTAAAATCACCTAGGATGAGAAGTCACTCACTACAGAGCCTGAAGGACGGCTTGTTGAGAAGATTGTGTGGATGGTAGGGAATGAGTATTTTGAATGAAAGGTGAGAGGGATGGAACAAGGTGAGATCTCAAAGGATGAAAATGCCAGAAGAGTAAGGGGACAGACGAAGGTGAGATTTGGTTAGAAGAGCCACACCAACACCAGAACGGTCTGGGCGAGGCAAGCGGTGGAAGTTATAGCCAGGCAGGGAGGCTTCTGTTAAGAAGATGATGTCACCATGCCTCAGCCAGGTTCTGCCTAGACCATGATGTCAAAGCAACCATGATAAACTCATGGATTGCAAGGGCTTTGTTTAGGAGTGAACATACATCATGGAGGAAGATGTGGAGAGGAGCATTGATAGTTTGACCACTAGTGGAGTCCACAGGATCAGCAATGGGAAGGGTGAGTTAGCCAGGTAGGGGATTACCAAGATCAGCCCTCAGCCAGTGTGTTGAGTGAGAAGGTCAGCAAGAGAGTGACATGGGCCAGATTGTTATGCACATTGTTATGATAATATTAAAGGGGACGAAGAATGGAAAAAGGCAATCCTTGGGTACAAATGAATATTTGCCACATGCTCACCTAACTATAGGGTGTATTGCACCTGGTCCAAGTACTCTGTGGATAATTTATTGTAAATGTTATCTTCTGTCTTTTAGTTATCCCTGGTCAGTTTGCAGTGGCACTTATTTAGAATGTTGAGTGTAAATCAGACATTCTACACTGTAGTAGGAAATATGTATTATTCTGATGGTGTATGGTGAGCTCTAGATTGCATTTCACCTATACCAGACCATAAAGTTGTTATTGAACCAATAAGAAAAAAAGTAAGAGTACACAATATGCATCATGATTGGATATATACAAAAGTCCATAATCAAATAAACTGTGGAAATTCTTAATCTAACTAGCTAATATATTTTTCAACTCAGATATATGCAGCTTGCAAATTTGACAGGAATTCCTTCTCTCGTGATTCCAGTCGGATACAGCTCCTCTAGGCTACCCATAAACCTTCAGGTAATGTCGCATTCTCTCAATGTCAATGCAAATGCCCCGGAAAAGTGATCATGAGCAAACAAGACAAAAATTCCTTTTTATATCTGATTCAAGGCAATGATTAAGGTCAAAGGTGCAAGCCCTCCATTTGTTCTGTGATGTGACTGCAAGTGCTTGCCAATCTTGGAAGACTCCAAATGCAAAAATGAAACCGCGGCCTATAAAATGTGAAATGCAACATACAGGAAAGATTCAGAATATGTTGTAATCAGGATCAATCAGCTTGAGTTGAGATAGATTTGGCCTTGGCAAATGCCGAAACATAAAATATGGCTTAAAACATGGCAGAAATCAGTGTAAACAATTGGAATCTTTCTACTATAAGACTGTTTGTTTGCTCTCCCTCCCCCGGGTTGTACCCCGTTAATTGTTACCAGTAGCTTTCAGCTCCCAGATCGCACTAGAATACCCAGCTCTGCCTCTTTGTCTTCCCAGCCAGTTGTGCGTTGTTATGTTATACCATTGCATTGGAGTCATATTGTCTGCCCTTGTATTTAAAAATATGCAATTACATTAATAATTCTGATTCTTTCTCCCAGATTATGGGTAAATGGTGGGATGAAGCAATTCTTTTCCAAGTTGGAATGAAGATAGAACAGTTCCGTGCTGAAACGAAGAAACCGCAGATTTATTATGATCTTCTGCAATGAAGCATTAAGGACCTCGAGGTGATTTGTTGTGTTTTACAAATTGAAGCCATGTTCCTATTTATGTACTTGCAGGAAGCATTTAATTCTTGTGTATAATACCTTGAAATATGAAGCTGCTTCTTTTTAAAAAGATTTCATCAAGTTATCCCCTGCTGAAAAACTGTGCATTCATCCTTATATATTTCTCTTTGTTGTACGGCTTGTCAGCCCTCCTGTTGGGAGGCCAAATTAGTTGGTTCTAGAAACGGCTTTTCTCTTTCCTTTTACAAATTACCTGTAGGCTGCTGGCTATTGAGAAGGATGTAAGATTAAGATGATTACTTATGCACATACAGTAAATAACCTAATGCAAATCGTGGAGTGTAATATCATGTTAAAGGAATTGACAGTAACTCAGTTTAAATAATCCAACTCAAACTAATGATTTCAAGGAGCAATTTAATTCTAAATGAGAATCTACCTAATTAAAGGTCAATATACTGAACTTCTGTGCCTAATAATTCAATTTTTGATGATAGTCAGTGAGCAGCTTAATCATTAAATCTGGGAGTCTCAGAGAAATACTTGTGACTTGTAACATCATGTTAAACAACTGTGTTCATTCTTGCAGCATTGCCTGGTTTCCTTTATAGGCCTGACCTAAATGTGTACATCTTAGCGTATGGAACACATTCAAATGCATAATTCTAGATTTTGATGATAGATAACTATTATCGTCTTAAGTTATTATGAGTTATTCCAAAGATGAAACCTATATATATATAGAAATCAAAATGCTGGAATTTTGAAACAAAAACAGAACATGCTACTAACACAGCTGGTCAGCATCTGAGAAAACACACAAGTTTATGTTTTGATGAAGATGGGTCTGCACCTTAAACATGAAACGAGACTTTCTTACCAGTTGAAGTTAGCCTGGAAATGACCAGGAGTTTTCAGGACTGTAAGACAAATTACAAAACTGATTTTTATTTAAATTCTTATTCCTATATCATAAGAAATGTAATTTAACAAATTACTATAATGTAGAGAGATTTAAAGTCCATTTGCTGCTTACGTTATGAGTTAATCTTAAATAACCTAACTTCTAATGTTGAAAAACACCATGTTATCTAATATAAAAGCAAAATAATGCGGATACTGGAGATCTGAAATAAAAACAGAAAATGCTGGAAAAACTCAGCAGGTCTGGCATCATCTGTGGAGAGAGAGAAACGGTTAACAATCCAATATGACTCTTCTTCAGAACTATCTTACCTAATAGTTTTGTTTGCCTGATGCTACTAGGTAGCTAATAAGCCACTGAGAGTTTGACTTTTGCCTGTCAGTGGAGAGAGACTCACTGTCCCATTCTCAAAGGTGTTCTATCTATAGAGTTTTACATTCGTAATGAGTTGAATAAGCATTGCAGATACTTCAACTTGAAATGACTTTTGCCCCAACATCAAAACTTTCTGGTAAGCTATTTTAGCACAATTGATAAAACACTATGATAGCAACTATGCATGTCTCCCTTAAATTGTTCTGCATTTTATGTTGTGTAATTCTCATTCTTTTATTTGAATTGCTAAAATGATTTGAGGAAAATTGCTACAAACTTTAGATTTCGGCAGGGGTCTAGAAGGGGTGATATTAGACTGATTACCTGTTGTACAACCTGCCCAATTTTCTCTTACATTGACTTCATTAGGAAGAGGAATCAGATGGGGTATCTAACAGGTGATCAATCCGATATTGCCCATTTTATACTCCATGCTGAAATCAAAAGGTCCAGTGAATGTTACTGAACAGTTGAGATAAGCACAATTTTTATTACATATTTGAATAGAAATCCTATATTGCACCTGCAATGTTTGTTGATGATTTGTATTTCTAACTATTGCTGTTGTACTATTGTGACTTGACAGACCAACCACTTAATTGTGCTGCTCTTATGAATCTGTTAAATTCAATAGACCATCCAATAAAGTATTTCAGATGAGTGTGATGAGCCGCAGCTTTTTGGGTATATATTCAGCATCTGTGACTTGAAAATATTTTGATTTTTAATAAAAAGATCTTTTCACTATCCGAACTAATGCAGGTTGTTGTCACTTATTGGCAAAGCGATTTATAAAAGACATGGGGCTGTAACTTCTGAGCTCCAGGACAGCGTAACTGGGGGGTATCCCAAAGATGCACTGGGGAACCCCCTTCCAGAAGTTCCCAGGTAAGGTTTGCATGGCAATTGCCTGGGAAGTGCAAATTTCCCCTGGGCCATTGCCCTGCATTGGGAACCATCTGAAAATGCAATTTAAATCACAAACATCAGATGGTTCTGACTGTGTTACATTTGTTAGTTACCTAGAAAAAGTCAGAAGAAATAAAACCACTTCTAGCTTCAGAGTAACAATTGTACAGATCCACACCGACCCACCTCACCCCACACCCCCCCAACCACCACGGGACTCCCCCTCCCATGAGTCTCCTCTCCCATGGGAAAATGCTGCAAAAAGTGGCATGGTCTCCTTGCTTCCGACTCTGAAACTCTGGACTGAAGACCCCGGGAACATGCAACCCTGCACAGTTCTCGTCCTGCCCGAGTCCAAAGATTTCAAGGTAGGGGCAGAGTAGCAATCTGACTCTGCCACTCCACAGAAGTTCAGGCCCCCCGCCCCCCCCCCCCCCCCACCACCGACTTTTTTTTAAGCAACGTATGATTAAGGTTTGATAAAAAGTAAAGTAAAGGCATACAAGTGAACAACAATGATCATGACAGAGTTTCAGCAAATTACTGTATCACTATACTGGTACCTTACCAATGTCTATCAAAATTGCAAGCTGATCTCTTTGTTCTTTGAGCTGTAGATGTTGTTATGATCCCTATAGAAACTGAAAATTTGAGAGTTTTGTATTCCCAGTAACCAACTCAAATGACCACACAAGATTTCACATTTTAAGACTTTTACAGGAACAAACTAAAATCAGCATTGTTTATTCAAAGTAGGCAAATAATACACCAAACTACAGAAAAGATATTTCCCCTTCCTAACACAGTTGAAAACCCAGCTCTGCGATTATATATCACACTGCACTTACAGAATTGTAGTCTTTACAGAAATCAGTCGAAAGTTTCCAATGAGCTCGCTTCTCCCCTTTTTACTGAGTTGTAACAACTAGTATCCATCGAAAGTAGTTTCCCTCAGTATTCTGAGAATTCCTGAACTGACTTCCAGCCCACTCCTTGTCCCAGCATTCCAGAATGAATTTTCCACTGTCCTTAAATCTCCACAGTCCCATCTCTTTGACCAAAGAACAAGCCCATTGGCATCCTGTCTGGTGGCTAACAGAAAAAAGCCTTTTCCTCTGCTGTTCACAGCAGCTGTCTCTCTCTTCACCGCACCCCCCCCACTCCCCCCCACCCCCAAAGCATCTTGCTCCACTAATTCATTTTACCTTGAATTAAATAGGCAGTTAGAAAATAACCAGCTTATAAAACCTCACATTCATAACAAAATATGTCTCTTGTGGAAAATCATACAGAAAATTATAGTAAATACCTGTCAATTTTTTTTACTGACAGTCCTGTGGCTTTAATGTGAACATTATTTAAATTTTCCACCCTGTACACTGTAAACTTAGAATTAGATACACTAAATTCCACCCTGTCTATTCCCAACCACGCTTACTCCCAAATCATAGCCCTTGTTGGTGAATTTCTAGGAGGATTTGTACTCAATTCCTTGATGATTTTAAATTTTCACATTAAAAATGGTACATTCTGGTTCTTTTTGAACATTTGTTACACTTCAGAATTGATCACTTATATCCGATGTCACAACACCCTACCTAAAGCAGTCTTCACCAACTTCAATGTGATTTTGGGGCTTGAAGATGCCATCCTGTTGGAGGGAATCTATAGTCCTTACACCAATAAAGACTACAATTCTGTGATTTTAACTTGCTTTTTCTATTTGATGTCTTTATGTATAAAATAATTTTATGGCTTCTACTAGTACTCGCGCTTTCTTGACAACCATTGTAATTGCACCTCAAGTTCTCTCTTCTGAAAACCCCCCTTGAGCATCTTACTCTTTACAATAAAGAAATCTCTCGCATATCACTGCCAACATCCCACCAATCTTTTCTGATTTACTTCTACTCGTTAATTTTTGCCCCCAACCATCTCCCTATCAATGTGCTTATATTACTTTTAATATCACATGCCTTAATTTCTAAGTCTTTTATGTGGATCATACAAAATTTCTTCCAAAAATCCATGTTGTCAACAGTTATTATAATTTCTTTAAAAATCAGTGAAATAACTCAAGCAGAATCTGTCTTTTACAAGTTCATGTGGAGCGTCCTTGGTCAATCTATGCCTTTCTAACTGTTCACCAATTCCACCCTGCATTAATCTCTAGTGGACTGATTTTCCTCTGCACCATATGTATATTTCCAATACAGAGCAAAAAGGAGTGAAGACTCCATGAGGATGGTCCCTGGCCTTTTGATACTTCTCAGGATTTTTAGTTAAGGGTCGAGTGGGAACTGAGTCAGTATGCCTAAAATGTGTTTCAATTCAAATTAGCTTAAAATGATAAGTAAAGGGTCATTGGTGTCTCCATGCCATCTTGGTTGCCAAACCCAGCAGTAACATCACTTTGCAAACAAACAAAGTTATAGGAGACTTCTAAATTTTTTAAGAATTCCATAAAATTCAGGGTGTCATTGGTAATGCCAATGCAGCCTTTTATGCTGCTACAGTCAAAAGTGTCCTGTACATGGGACATGGTTTTATTTCAATAATGCACAGCTTTTGTCTGACAATGTGATTTATCGATTTATAGCACAGATAAAGGCCATTAGGCCCAATGTGTCTATGCTGGTGTTTATGCTCGCATGAGCCTCCTCCCACCTGCCTTACATTTAATCCCATTAGCACTATCCCTTTCCCCCTCATGTGTTTATGTAGTTTCTCCTCAAATGCATTTATGCTTTTGCCTCAACTCTTCTCTGTGGTAGTGAGTCATTTTAACTACACTGGGTAAAGAAGTTTCCCCTGAAATTCTGATAAATCCAATCTGGGAGGAAAAAAAATCGAGCAACATTAAAATAGCATTTTTAGCATTGCTCACCATCTACTGCCTTGTAAAATTTTATTCCACAATTAAGAGTAACAATAAACCGTTCCACACTTGAAAGCATGACCTCTGCCTGAACATTTAACAGGGTATAAATACTGGGACCAAGTGGGAAAGCAGAGGTGAAGAGTTTGAAACTACAGTTTTAGGGTGTATAGGAGATCTGGTGATGGCAGGGAAGGAGGTAGGTGGGAAAATGGTTTCAGGAAGAGAATTTAAGCGTAGTGGCTGAAGGATTGGCCTCCAGAGGTAGAATGGAGAAAAGGGGCAATCCTTTTATAACCGTGAATCCTGCCACCATTTGTAGATACCCAGCAAGTCAAAGATTGGACCCTGTTTTGGTGACATCTCTGTGCCAGCTGAGTGTAGATAAAATGAGGTTTATATCTCTATGAGATCTGTAATTAGGCACAAATTGAGCATGGTGGAGCAGTTGTTCCATTACTCTGATAGGATTGCGAACATCCAGCCACAATTTCTCACAGCATCATGGACACCCGCATTCTCCATAATATTGCAATACAAAGATATGCAAATCGGGCACAAGCAACAAGAAATCCTGAGAAGCCAACATCTTTCGCAGCTGCCAGAGCCATTCGAAGTAACATGAAACAAGACACTTTCCTTTACCAAAGCCGCCAAAACCCTTTGCATTCCTACTCACCTCAGCATCTTCTGTTGCTATGTTGAAGGTTCCTACTTTCCTGGTCCTTTTTCTTTCTCTGGTTTCGCCTCCTGGCCCTTGGGGGCGCTGTGGGCAGAGGGTGCAGCCGGTGCGCATGCTTAGGACTCGCGCGCTTGCCGACTGTGCTGTCAATAAAGTTATATTTGAAGGACTCCTGACCGGTCGGCGTTTGTGAATAAAGTTTTTGTTGAAGCCATGGCGGATTATAAAGAGGCGCCGCTCGCCTCCCGGCCTCAAACCCTTGATCCGCGCGAGTACCTGGAGCTGAGCCCGGAGGAGCGCCGGGCCCAAGAGGAGAGACTCGCCATCCGTGCCCGCCTCAAGCTGCAATATCTGAGCCAGCTCAACAACCCAAGGCGGACCGAGCTGATAGTGAGTGATGGGCGGAGAGGGAAGTGGGTTGGAGGGAAGGACAGGGAGGGGAAGGGGAAAGGGTGAGAGAGATGGGGTGGGTAGTGGGTGGTGGGTGACGTGTCTGCGGAGGGGGTGTGGGGGAGAGTGGGAGAAGGGTGTAAGTGAGGGAAAGGTCAAGGAAGAAGGAGGAGGGGGATCCTGGAGTGTGAGGCTGAGTGGAGGACGGCTTGTGGGGGGAGGAAAGTAAGTGAGCGGCCTTAGAAATTTCTACATTCATCCAATTCGGGCCCCTTTTATCCTCCAATTTTAATTGCTTTACCATTGGTGGCTATGCTTTCCGCTATCAAGATCCCCCTCCTCCTTCAGTTGCCATGCCCCAAGAAGGCATTGGTGACCATGGACTTCCATTGGGTTAGTCCATGATTATGCTTGGCGAAGTACCGCAGTGGTTTCTGTTAACCTTAAGGTCCTAAGCTGTTGAATTCTCACCCTAAAACTCTACATCTCTGACTTTTAATTTGTTCCTTAAAACCTATTTCTTTGGTCAGCCTTACGCTCATCTACCCTGATATCTTCTGAAGCTTACTGTTCAAAAAATGTTTTTGCTGATATAGTTGTTTTGTGTCTTGGAATGTTTTGCTATGTTAAGTGTGCTATATAAATGTAAATTGTTCAACTTCTTAAAAAATATGTGGACAATCTACTGTATTTAATCTGGTCCATGTCATGTCACTTAAATGGTAAAGCAGGAAATTATATTTGCCCAGACATCCCCAACCTCATTCCTCCACCAAGTACTTAATGTCAGTCACATTGGAGAACAGAGTGGGACAGTGGAGTGAAATTCGTAGTTACACCCTATGTTGACTTGGCTATTCAAATCTCGTCACAGCAGTTGGTGGAATTTAAATTCAATTAATAAATTTGGAATTAAGAGATGAAGTTCTGTCTTCACATTGAAGATACCTTCCATCATGTTGTGTGGCAGTACCACCATGCTAAATGGGATAGATTTCAAATAGATCTAGCAACTCAAAACTAGGCATTCATGAGGTTCTGTGGGCCATCAGCAGCAGTAGAATTATATTCACCCACAATCTGTAATCTCATGGGCCAGGATATCCCCCGTTCTACCATTACCATCAAGCTGGGGTTCAACCCTGGCTCAATGAAGAGTACAGGAGAGGATGCCAGGAGCAGCACCAGTTATACCTAAAAATAAGGTGTCAACCTGGTGAATCTATAACACAGGACTACTTGTATGCCAAACAGTGGAAGCAGCATGCAATAGACAGAGGTGAGCAATCCCACAACCAGTGGATCAGATCCAAGTTCTACAGACTGCCACATCCAGTCATGAATAGTGGTGGACAATTAAATGACTAACAGGAGGAGGAGGCTCCACAAATATCCCCATCCTCAATGATGTGGGAGCCCAGCCCATCAGTACAAAAAACAAGGCTGAAGCATTTGCAACAATCTTCAGCCAGAAGTGATGGGTAGATGATCCATCTCTGCTTCCTCCTAAGGTCCCCAGCATTACAGCTGCCAGTCTTCAGCCAATTTGATTCATTCCATGTGATGATAAGAAATGGCTGAAGTCACTGGATACTGCAAAAGTTATGGGCCCTGACAACATTCTGACAATAGTACTGATGACTTGTGCTCCAGAACTTGCCATGCTCCAAGCCAAGCTGTTCAATTACAACTACATCACTAGCATCCACCCAGCAATGTAGAAATTTGCCCAGGTATGTCCTGTCCACAGTAAACAGGACAAATCCAACCTGGTCAGTTACCACCCCATCAATCTATGCTGATCATCAGCAAAGCAATGGAAGGTGTCATCTGCAGTGTTATCAAGTGGCACTTACTCAGCAATAACTTGTTCCTAACCTCATTACAGCCTTGGTCCAAACACAGACAAAAGAATTGAACTGAAGAGGTGAGAGTGACTGCCCTTGACATCAAGGCAGCATTTGACCAAATGTGGCATCAAAGGAGCCTTAGCAAAATTGAAGTCAGTGGGAATCGGGTGGGGCGGGGGGGACTCTCCACTGGTTGGATCATACTTAGCACAAAGGAAGATGGTTGTGGTTGTTGGAGGTCAGTCATCTCAGTCTCAGGACATCACTGCAGGAGTTCCTCGGGGGGGGGGGTGTCCTCGGCTCAACCATCTTCAGCTGCTTCATCAATGACCTTCCTTCCATCATAAGGTCAGAAGCGGGGATGTTCGCTGAATACCGCACAATGTTCACCATTTGCAACTACTCAGATACTGAAGCAGTCCGTGTCCATGTGCAGCAAGACCTGGACAATATTAGGCTTGGGCAGATAAGTGGCAAGTAACATTTGTGCCACACAAGTGCCAGGCAATGATCTTCTCCAGCAAAAGAGAATATAACCATCTCCCCATGACATTCAATGGCATTACCATGGCTGAATCCCCCACTATCGCCATCCTGGAGGTTACCATTAACCAGAAACTGAACTGTGGCTATAACAGTAGGACATGTAACTCACCTCATAACACCCCAAAGCTTTTCCACCATCTACAAGACTCAAGTCAGGAGTGTGATGGAATACTCCGCTGCCTGGATGAATGCAGTTCCAAAAACAGCATCCAGATATAGCAACCTGCTTGATTGATGTCTCAACCACCCTAAACATTTATTTCCTCCACCATCAATGCACAGTAGCAGCAATGTGTACCATCTACAAGATTCGGTGTAACAATTCACCAGGGCTCCTTCGACAGCACCTTCCAAACTCGCAACCTCTAACACCTAGAAGGACAAGAGCAACAGATGCATGGGAACACCAGGACCTGCAAGCTCCCCTCCAAGCCACACACCGCCCTGACTTGGAACTATATCGCCATTCCTTTGCTGTTGCTATGTCAAATCCTGGAACTCCCTTCCTTCCTAACAGTACTGTGGGCCCTTCTACAACACATTGACTGACTGCAGCAGCTCAAGAAGGCAGCTCTTCACCACCTTCACAAGGCCAGTTAGGGATGGGCAACATATACTGGCCTAGCCAGCCATGGCCATGTCTGAGTGAATGGAAAAAAAGTCCACCATCATCGTAGGGAAACTGCAGGTGGGCAGTAAATGTGGACTTGCCAATGGCAACAAGAATTTGCATTTATATAGCCACCCACATTCTGAGAGCCGGTAAAAGAAAAGCTCCCTAAAATGATGTGCCATACTCTAACATGTGCTTATAAAAATTAGAAGTTGCTTAAGTGTTTCCTCATTCTACATGAAATGAATTTCAGCAGTTTAATTTAATCCCTAATGTATGTAGGTGACAAAACTGCTTGCAATTTACTTCATGTTGTTAATCTCAAGTCATAAAGTTGGTTTTTGTGAAAAATAAAAATGTTACACAAGATTACAGAGTTGGAGCATGAATGAGGCAGCGATGCTGCATCTGACCATGCTTCTTCAGGGCAACTTTGGAAACGTGTGGCATTGATGCTTAACTTGATGAACACTCTTCAATGTTTCATAGGAAAACTTATTTGAAACGTGTACATTTTGTACCAATTGATTGCACAAAATTCACCATCATCTATTTAATTTCAACTTGCTCTAAGTTTGAATGCTTCTGGTCCTTTCCAACAAATAATTTGCTTCAATTTCTTTGCATTTTACAGGAAGACCCAGCCCTCACTAGATGGGTGTATGCTCGCAATCTGAACCACATCTATCCTAATTTTCGTCCAAGTCCTAAGACATCATTGATGGGATTTCTCTGTGGCGTAGTGCCTCTATTTGTCTGGTACTACATCTTCAAAACTGATCGGGTAAGAATAGTGAAAATGAAGCAGAATTGGGAAATAATTTGATGAAAAGCTAGGGGGGAATGTGGGACTACTCTAGGCTGGATTTCCTAATTGACCAAACTATTATTGGAAATGCACTAGGACTTCACTTCCACCTGTCAATATTATACTGTGGAGACCTGGCCCTCAGTATGCCTTCATTATACATATGTGGTGGACTCGAGGCAGACCTTGAGCTCTATAGGTAGGTCACCTCCGTGAGCAATATTCAATGCTGCAGCAGCAACAGCTGAAAGGATCAAGACAGTAATTTTATGTATGTAACAATGTGGTTCAGTGAGGTAGGTGCATCTTCAGTGGACAGAGCTCATGAATTTAAAGATTCTTCAGTTGAGGACTGTAATATGACGAAGGAGGCCCATGACGGACATGATCTTGACCTGAGGGAGAAAGTCGCATGTCACACTCATTAAGGAACGCTTTCTGAAATCTTAAATTCCATGTGATGGCATGCAAAGTACCCTTACCTTTTCTACTCCTTTTTGAAGGGGATGTGGTCCAAAAACTAAAAGTATTGCAAAGGCTGTTGCTGAAAATGTTCAGCCAGCATCCTCGGAACCTCCTGCCAATGTAGAAGTAGGTGCTACAACTGAAAAGTTCACTAAGCACTGAGGAGAGAAATAGTGACTTCAGATAGTAGGAAAGTTGTCAAATTTGTTTTCAATGCAGTGCTTCTGTCACTAACAGGGTACCTACCCAATGATTTGGTGTAAGAGGGGGAATGCCTGTGAAAGGGTAGCAAAATGATTTCCAAGTAGGAACCTTGGTGTTGTGCAGGTTGCATACATTTCAGGAGATTGATTTAATTTTGTTGTCAAAGGGTGACCGTGATGGTTGCACTCGTTTGGCAGTGGACTTGCAACTTAGTCAGCTGTAGGTTTTCCTGCACACAGCTATCTGTAAATACTGCTTTGTGAAGCTGACATAGCCACCCAAAGCAGCTCTGAGGGGAGATGGTGAAGTCGCTGCACCTGGGTCTGCATATGTCACAGTATGACTACCATTGGATGGGGGCCAGGAGCTTTCTATGGTGCTTGTTCCACTGGGCACCTCTTGTAGTCTTTCTGATCTTCAAAGCAAAGTTATGCAGAAGGCTTACGAGAGATGCCATAGATTCCTCAATTCCAGTCTGCAAGATTAAACTTTGAAAAAAGCTACCATAAAATTTCAAAAAAGCTACCAAAAATCAATCCAAAATTAAATTAATTTTGAAAAATGTCTGAAGACTTAGCTGCAGATTTTTCTCGTGGCCTTTAACAGTGGAGCACCCCTGACCCACTACAAATAGGCCACAATACCAAGTATTGAATGCTGCTAGTAGTGAAAGTGGCAGAGAAAAATCTTACAGTTATGTTTGTGGAACAGAAGATTTGGGATTAGCCCTTGAACATCTGATTTTACTCCATTGCCAGGCCCAGTTGTGCACAAAAATGGGCAGCTAATGTTAGTTCCAATAATTCTATTTTGAGGAAGAATGAGTCTGAAGCTAGCCTGTAGCTTAAAACCGGTTTTTTTCCAAGACAGCTCCCAGTTCCTCCTCCCCTCAGTGTCCCCATTTATACTCTTTTGAGCATAACTGATGAACATAAAGGGGGACAAATTAACAAAAAGTCAAACAAACTAATAAAAGTGGGTACCCCTAAAAGGGGCACTGTAACCAAAGAACAAAAACACAAAGGAAACTTACAAAAAATCAAATTAAATGTGATTTTGTGTCCCCCCATTTATATGCTCTTTTTTGAAAACAATCAATAGAAAAAGGGACAAATCACACATTAACAAAAGATGAAATGAGCAATTAAACAAGACAGCCCCTTAAAGGGGACTGCAACAAAAGACAAAACACAAAGGAAACTTACAAAGGTCAAACCAAAATGTGTTTGTGGGGGTCAGTAATGTACCCCAGTCCCCACGGTGTCCACCGGTCATGGAAGGTCTGTCCCCATTCATACTCTCTTTTTTGATTAAACTAAACAAAACTAGGGACAAATTAAGAAGAAGCCCCTTAAGAGGATACTGCAAAAACAAAGACAAACCTTAAAGGAAACTTAGAAAATTCAAAATAAAACGTGAGTAAGGGGAAATGTAATGAGAAAGGAATAACTGGCAATCTAGGTGTGCGAGGCCCCTTGAGAATGAGCGACCATAATATGATAGATTTCTTCATCAAGATGGAGAGTGACGTAGTTGATTCTAAGACTAGGACCCAGAATCTTAATAAAGGAAACTACGATGGTATGACACGCGAGTTGGCTATGATGGATTGGGAAACGTTACTTAAACGGATGACAATGGCAAACATTCAAAGAGCGCATGGGTGAATGTTAACAATTGTTTATTCCTGTCTGGCGCAAAAGTAAAACTGGAAAGGTGGCTAAACCATGGCTTACAAGGGAAATTAGAGATCGTATTAGATGCAAGGAAGAGGCATACAAATTGGCCAGAAAAAGCAACAACTGAGGATTGGGAGCAGTTTAGAATTCAGCAAAGGAGGATCAAGGGATTCATTAAGAAGGGGAAAATAGAGTACGAGAGTAAGCTTGCGGGAACATAAAAACTGACTGTAAAAGTTTCTGTAGGTATGTGAAGAGAAAAAGATTGGTGAAGACAAATATAGGTCCCTTACAGTCAGAAACAGGGGAATTTATAATGGGGAAGAAAGAAATGGCTGACCAACTAAATACATACTTTGGTTCTGTCTTCCCCAAATGTTGGGGAACATAGGGTTTCGTGAGAGGAAGGAACTGAAAGAAATCAGTATTAGTAGGGAAATGGTGTTGGAGAAATTGATGGGATTGAAGGCCGATAAATCCCCAGGGCCTGATAATCTACATCCCAGAGTACTTTAATGTAACCCCACTATTTAAAAAGGGAGGTAGAGAGAAAACAGGGAATTATAGACCAGTCAGCCTGACGTTGGTAGTGGGGAAAATTCTAGAGTCCATTATAAAAGATTTAATAGCTGAGCACTTGGAAAACAGTGGCAGAATCGGACAGAGTCAGCATGGATTTATGAAAGGGAAATCATGCTTGACAAATCTACTGGAATTTTTCAAGAATGTAACTAGTAGAGTTGATGAGGGGGAGCCAGTGGATGTAGTTTATTTGGACCTTCAGAAGGCTTTTGACAAAGTCCCACATAAGAGATTGGTGTGTAAAATTAAAGCGCATGGGATTGGGGGTAGTGTATTGAGATAGATAGAAAACTGGTTGGCAGACAGGAAACAAAGAGTAGGAATAAACGGGTCTTTTTCTGACTAGCAGGCAGTGGGGTACCGCAGGGATTGGTGCTGGGACCTCAGTTATTCAAAAAGATATATTAATGATTTAGATGAGGGAACTAAATGTAATATCTCCAAATTTGCAGATGACACAAAGCTGGGTGAGTTGTGAGGAGGATGCAGAGATGCTTCAGTGTGATTTGGACAAGCGGAGTGAGTGGGCAAATGCATGGCAGATGCAGTATAATGTGGATAAATGTGAGGTTACCACTTTGGTAGCAAAAACGGGAAGGCAGATTATTATCTGAATGGCTATAAATTGAGAGAGGGGAGTGTGCAATGAGACCTGGGTGTCCTCATACACCAGTTGCTGAAGGTAAGCATGCAGGTGCAGCATGCGGTAAAGAAGGCAAATGGTATGTTGGCCTTCATAGTGAGAGGATTCAAGTGCAGGAACAGGGATGTCTTGCTTCAATTATACAGGGCCTTGGTGAGACCACACCTGGAATATTGTGTGCAGTTTTGGAATCCTTATCTGAGGAAGGATGTACTTGCTATAGAGGGAGTGCTGTGAAAGTTTACCTGACTGATTCCTGGGATGGCGGGACTGACATATGAGAGATTGAGTCGGTTAGGATTATATTCGCTGGAGTTCAAAAGAATGAGGGGGGATCTCATAGAAACCTATAAAATTCTATTAGGACTAGACAGGGTAGATGCAGGAAGGATGTTCCCGATGGTGGAGGAGTCCAGAACCAGGGGCCACAGTCTGAGGATACGGGGTAGACCATTTAGGACTGAGATGAGGAGAAATTTCTTCGCCCTGAGTGATGAGCCTGTGGAATTCATTACCACAAAGTAGTTGAGGCCAAAACATTGTATGTTTTCAAGAAGGAGTTAGATATAGCTCTTGGAGCAAAAGGGATCAAAGGATATGGGGCGAAAGCAGGAGCAGGCTATTGAGTTGGATGATCAGCCATGATGATAATGAATGGCGGAGCAGGCTCGAAGGGCTGAATGGCCTACTCCTGTTCCTAGTTTCTATGATCAACAGAACACCCCAGGCCCTGCGTGCCCACTGGGTGTGGAAGGCCTGTCCCCATTTATATTCTTTTGAAATAAACCAATGAAAAACAAATTAGATAATGATCAAATTAAACAAATGAGGACAGTCCTTTAAAGTGACTACCCCCATTTATACCATCCAAATAAACTAAATTTAAAAAATCAAAGAACAAATTAAAAGGCAGCCCCTTAAAGGGATACTACAAAAAGAAAGACTACATCTTAAAGGAAACTTACAAAATTCAAAATAAAGCATGACTATGGGGGTCAATAAGGCACCTCAGCCCCCATGGTGCCCACTGGTCATGAAAGGCCTGTCCCCATTTATAGTGTTTCTGCCCGGTTTTGAACCGGGGACCTTGTGCGTGTGAGGCAAACGTGATAACCACTACACTGTGAACCAATATCCAACACCTGTTCAACAATGCAATTGCCTTAATGTAATTGTCATTTAATAAAGTGTCATTGCACCTTAATGTGATTAATAAGACATTGACAGGTAAAAGCAAGGCATCAGATTACTAAACAATTGGTGGCCATTTTCTATTAGAATCAGGAAGTCTTGTGTATTGAAAATGATTGTGAAATAATTTGTAATTCTGTATTTAAATGAAAAATGAGATCTTCATAATTAATATTATCATAATTTCGGGTTCTGTATTAGATACCTTTTAATTGAATAATGCATTCTTTTGGCGGTGGTGGTGAGGAGGTTGGTGGAGTGGAGGGCTATTAGCTTAGCTAATTGTAGTAAAAACTAACCAGAGCATTCAGCAAACTAAAAAAGCGATAGGAGATGAGAGTAAAATTCAGACCAAGGCAAAGAATTAGGGTAACAAACATCAAAAGAACTAAAACAAAAACAGAATTACCTGGAAAAACTCAGCAGGTCTGGCAGCATCGGTGGAGAAGAAATCAGTTAACGTTTCGAGTCCTCATGACCCTTCGGCAGAACTGAGTATAGTTAGGAGAAAGGTGAAATATAAGCTGGTCGAAGGTGGGGGGGGCGGGGGGAGAGAGAAGTTGAGGGTGGGGTGATTGTGGAAATAAGCAAGCAGTGATAGGAGCAGATAATCAAAAGATGTTACAGACAAAAGGATCAAAGAGGTGTTGAAGGTGGTGATATTATCTAAGAAAAGTGCTAATTAAGAATGGAAGGCAGGATACTCAAGGTACAGCTGTAGTGGGGGTGGGGTGGAAAGACTAACAAAGTTTTAGTTTTAGATTTAAAAATAATGGAAATAGGTGGGAAAAGAAGAATCTATATAAATTATTGAAATAAAAGGGAGGGGGGAGAAACGGAGTGGGGATGGGGGGAGGGGGAGTTTAAGATCTAAAGTTGTTGAATTCAATATTCAGCCCGGAAGGCTGTAAAGTGCCTAGTCGGAAGATGAGGTGCTGTTCCTCCAGTTTGCGTTGGGCTTCACTGGAACAATGCAGCAAGCCAAGGACAGACATGTGGGCAAGAGAGCAGGGTGGGGTGTTAAAATGGCAAGCGACAGGGAGGTTTGGGTCTTTCTTGCGGACAGACCGCAGATGTTCTGCAAAGCGGTCGCCCAGTTTGCGTTTGGTCTCTCCAATGTAGAGGAGACCGCATTGGGAGCAACGAATGCAGTAGACTAAGTTAGGGGAAATGCAAGTGAAATGCTGCTTCACTTGAAAGGAGTGTTTGGGCCCTTGGACGGTGAGGAGAGAGGAAGTGAAGGGGCAGGTGTTGCATCTTCTGCGTGGGCATGGGGAGGTGCCATAGGTGGGGGTTGAGGAGTAGGGGGTGATGGAGGAGTGGACCAGGGTGTCCCGGAGGGAACGATCCCTACAGAATGCCGCCAGGGGGGTGAAGGGAAGATGTGTTTGGTGGTGGCATCATGCTGGAGTTGGTGGAAATGGCGGAGGATGATCCTTTGAATGCAGAGGCTGGTGGGGTGATAAGTGAGGACAAGGGGGACCCTATCATGTTTCTGGGAGGGAGGAGAAGGCGTGAGGGCGGATGCGCGGGATATGGGCCGGACACGGTTGAGGGCCCTGTCAACCACCGTGGGTGGAAAACCTCGGTTAAGGAAGAAGGAGGACATGTCAGAGGAACTGTTTTTGAAGTTAGCATCATCAGAACAGATGCGACGGAGGCGAAGGAACTGAGAGAATGGGATGGAGTCCTTACAGGAAGCGGGATGTGAGGAGCTGTAGTCGAGGTAGCTGTGGGAGTCGGTAGGCTTGTAATAGATATTGGTGGACAGTCTATCATCAGAAATTGAGACAGAGGTCAAGGAAGGGAAGAGAAGTGTCAGAGATGGACCATGTGAAAATGATGGAGGGGTGGAGATTGGAAGCAAAATTAATAAATTTTTCCAGGTTCAATAATTTATATAGATTCTTCTTTTCCCACTTATTTCCATTATTTTTAAATCTAAAACTAAAACTTTGTTAGTCTTTCCACCCCACCCCCACTACAGCTGTACCTTGAGTATCCTGCCTTCCATTCTTAATTAGCACTTTTCTTAGATAATGTCACCACCTTCAACACCTCTTTGATCCTTTTGTCTGTGACATCTTTTGATTATCTGCTCCTATCACTGCTTGCTTATTTCCACAATCACCCCACCCTCAACTTCTCTCTCCACTCCTCCTCCCCCCCCCCCCCCCCCCCCCCACCTTAGACCAGCTTATATTTCACCTTTCTCCTAACTATACTCAGTTCTGCCGAAGGGTCATGAGGACTCGAAACATTAACTGATTTCTTCTCCACCGATGCTGCCAGACCTGCTGAGTTTTTCCAGGTAATTCTGTTTTTGTTTTGGATTTCCAGCATCCGCAGTAGCTTTTAGCTTTTTGTTTTTATCCAAGGAACTAATATGGTTACAGAATGCCAGTAATGACTGTTTAAAAAAAAAAGTAAGTGGAAAAATAAAAAAAACAATTTAAATTGCCTGTATTGCAATGTCCACAACAAAACAGGGAAATAGGAGGCAGTAATTCATAGCATAGGGGGAAAAAAATTGCAAACAAAAGATAGAACAACCTTGGAATATACTTAAAATGGTGATCATCAGAGTTCAGGAGGAAAAATATTCCAGTAAAAAGGCATAACAAACCTGCCAATAATGAAACACCATGAATAAAAAACATATAGGTAAAATTTAAGCTAAAGAAATGGCATACATTAAGTCCATAGACAATGAAGCTATAGAATTTTCTTGAATTCTTTGTAAAAGTAACAGAGTAAACAAGAGTAATGCAGTGAATCCAATATATTTATTTTCAAAACAACAGCAGCATCTACTTATGTAGCATCTTTTTAATGTATTGAAACATCCCAAGGCTTCACAGGAATATTATGCAACAAAATAATAACATTGAGCCACATAAAGAGATATTAGGTAATTAAACAGAAGCTTGGTCAAACAAGTAGGTTTTAAAGGAAGAAAGAGAGGCAGAGAAGGTAGAAGGGGTATTCCAGAACTTAGAGCTGAGGCAACTGAAATTGTGGCCACTGATGGTGGAGCAGTTAAGTTCTGGGTGCTAAAGAGACCAGAAGGAGAGGAGGGCACATATCTCGGTGGGATATGGGGCTGGAGGAGGTTACAGAAATAAGGAGGGGTGAGACCATGGAGGGATTTGAAAACATGGATGAGAATTTTAAAATCAGGATGTTGTTTGACAGGGAACAAAAATAGGTCAGCGAACACAGGTGATAGGGGAATGGGATTTGGTTAAGACACAGGCATCTGAGTTTTGGATGACCCCCACTTTGCAAAGGCTGGAAAGTGGGAAACCAGCCGGCAATGTATTGGAATAGTCAAATCTAGAGTTGACAAAGGCATGAACGAGGATTGCAGCAACAGGTGAGCTGAGGCAGGGGTAAGTTAGGCAATGTTACGGAGGTGAAATAAGTCTTGGGCGTGACTATGAAGTCAGAAGTTCATCTCAGGGTCAATTGTGACACTAAAGTTGCATTCAGACTGTTGTTGTGGAGAGGGATGGAGTCAGCAGCTTGTGAACAGAGTTTGGAGCAGACACAGAAAATGGGTTTCAGTTTTCCCAATATTTCTTTGAAGAAACTTCTCATCCAGTGTTGGATGTCTGATAAGCAGCCCGATTAATTTTGCAGCAGCGGGGGGTTGAGAGAGGTGGTGGTGATGATATAGAGCTGGGTGTCATCAGCTTACGCATGAAAACTAGCAATGTTCTTTCGGATGATGTCGCTGAGAGGCAGCATGTAGATGATAAACAGGAGCGAGCCAAGGATAAATCTTTGGGGACAACAGAGGGAACAATGTGGGTGCGGGAGGAGAAGCCATTGCAAGTGATTCTGTGGCTATGATTAGATAAATAAGAATGGAACTAGACCTGCTCAACTCGTCATCATAAGACAACTCCTTCATCCTAGGAATCAACCTAGTGAACCCTCTTTGAACTGCCTCCAATGCTTGTATATCCCTCCTAAGGATACCAAAGTTGTGCAAAAAACTCAAGTGCGGTCTCACAAATGCCTTGCACATTTGTAGCAAGGCTTTCCCTTTTTTATACTTTATCCCTCTTGCAATAAAGACCGACACTCCATTCACCTTCCTAATTGCTGTATTTGCATGCTAACTCTCTGTTCCATGCATAAGGACACCAAGATCCTTCTATACCATTGCATTCTGTAGTCTCTCTACATTTAAGTAACAATTAGCTTTTCTATTCTTAATACCAACATGGATAGCCTCACGTTTTTCAACACTCTACTCTCAAATTTTTGCCCACCCACAACTCAAGTATATCCCTTTGCAGACTGTGTCCTGCTTATAACTTGTTTCCCCACCTATCTTTGTCTCGTAAGCAAATTTGGCTATAAAGTACTCAGTCCATTCATACAAGTTATTAATATAGATTGTAAATGGTTACGGCCCCACCGCTGATCCCTGTGGCAGCCCACTAGTTACAGTTTGCCAATCCGAAAATGACCCATTTATCTGGACTCTGTTTCCTGTTAGTTATGTCAGCATGGATAGAGAATTGACTTATCACCTCCAGCTCTTATGTGTAGGAACCTTTTTTATGTGGCACCTTATCGAATGCTTTTTGGAAATCTAAATGCACTGTATCTATTGGTTTACCATATCCATCTTGCATGTTACATCCTCAAGGATAGTCATTGGCATCCTATCAATGACGAACAAACATCCTCAAAGAACTCCTATAAAAGGAATAGAAGGATATGCTGATGGGGTATAATGAAGAGGCTTGTGTAGGCCAAATTGCCTGTTTTGTGGTGTACACCTGATGTAACTCTTTTTAAATCATCATCATGTAACATAGTTGATTATATTTCATGTGTATTTGAAATCTTATCTAACTTATGGCTTCTGTTTTCTTTCAAGGATGGTAAAGAAAAGCTTATCAAGGAGGGAATGGAGCGACCATTTAGTCTAACGTCATGAGTGCTTTTAACAGAAATGACATATGACTAGTAATTGTACAGTATGTTATGCAAAAATTAAACGTCCTTATGCTTTAAATAAACATTGATTTAATTTATTATTTGTCCTTGCCTTTCATTGCAAAATCCCATTATGTAAATAAAAAGGAAGTGGTAGTACAGCTATTTTTTTCTCACTTTATTTCTGTCTCTTACCTCTGTAACAATTCATGAAGGGTTCTTTTGGTTTTACTCCCTACTCATATTTTGCAGAAGCAGAATGCTGAATATTTTAACAACTTGCATTTATATTGTGCTTTTAATGTAATAAAACATTGAGCTGCTTTTACAGTAGTAAAATTTGATGCCAAGCCACATAACATATTTGGTCAAAGAGGTAGGATTCAAGGAGTGAAGAGGTGGAGAGCTTTAAGGAGAAAATCCCAGAGCTTAGGACCTCGGCAGCTGAAGGCGCAGTCACCAAAAGTGAATAGGTTTAAAATTGAATTCTTGAGGTCAAAGTTAAGAAGATTGTAGGATTGTAGGCTGGAGGGGATTATAATAATAGGCTGGGGGAAGACTATGAAGGATTGAGAACAAGGGTGAGAATTTTAAAATTTGTTCCCAGCAAATGTCAGACAAGTTGTCTGACAATTGAGACAGCAGAGGGATCAAGAGAGGTGATGAGGTAGAGCTGTGTGGTGTCAGTGTATAAATGAAAACACTGTTTTCAAATGATGTCGCCAAAGGACAACCTGTAGATGAGCAATAGGAGGGAGCCAAGGAAAGATCCTTGGACATCATAAATAACAGTGAGGGATTGGGAAGAGAATTCATTGCTGGTGATTCTCTGGCTATGGAAAATAATAGAACTGGGCACATGCAGTCCCATTCAGTTGGACAACAGTGGAGAGGCATTGGAGGAAGATGCGATGATCAATTGTGTTAAAGGCTGTAGAAGGATGAGGAGGGATAGTTGCCTTTTTCACAGTTACACAATGTTATTTGTGACATTGGTAAGTGGCATTTTGGCACTGTGGCCAGACAGAAATCCAATTGGAGGGATTCCAGGAAAAATGGGCATGGATTTGGGAGGTGACGACACATTTAAGTACTTTGGAAAGAAAGGTAGAAGATGGAGCAGTGGGTTGCAAGGACAGAGGAGCAATGAGTTTTTTGAGTAGAGGAGTGAAGACAGTGAATTTGAAGGAGAGTGGGGCAGTAACTGAGGGGACAGAACTGTCAATATCAGCTACTGTGGGAGCCAGGAAAGGAATTTGGGTGATCAGCAATTTAGTCAGAATGGAGTTGAGAAACCATATTAATAAGTACTTCCTAGAACCTTGTACAATTTACCCTTGGTCAGGTTCTTTATGCATTGCACCAAAAAACAATGCATGACATTGTTTCTGATTCCCATAAATTTATTTTTTAGTGTGTTATGTTAGCATGATTGAAGGTAGCTATGCTACTCATTTACATCACATTGTAACACTTTGGAATATTATTTCTGAATCTTTTAGATCAAAGCTGCAGGGCTCACATAGCTGGTTAGAAGAATGGCCCAGAATTTGCTAGAGTGAGACTTGTGGCATGAGAATTTTTTCTTCACGCTTCAGCTTGAAGAATGTTTGTGCAATTTGCTGGAAGTGCAATGGGGACCTCTGGGTACCAATAATCTGGGATTTTGGTAAATGATGGGACCAAACCAATAGTCTATCTCTTTAATCTGTTGAGATTTAAGGATAGGGAAAGAAACCGGAATGACAAGGAAATTAAGTAAATGGGAATCAAATTAAATGCAGGGAGAGAAATAGAAATAATTTGGATGGAGAGGAAAATGAAAACCAGAAAAGTAAGAGTTTTTCAATTTTAACCTTTAAAAGTCTCTAGGAACAGTTTAACTACCTACAGGAGTGAGATGCCACAGTTCCAATTATTCCCTTTCTGAGCCTCCAAGGTTGAATGGTATTATAGGAATGTTAATCTCACTTAAAAGGTCCTTGCATTGTTAAATACAAATCCTAATTTTTGCAATAAGTTTAATTTGTTTTATCAATGCAAATGCGACAATATCTTAACTCATGGGGCGGTTGCTGTTTTGCAAGGTTAATGTTGGAGTAATACAAACTGTCCAGTAGTCTATGGCGATTTCCAACTCAGGGTATCTTCGTCACAAATTGCTGGGTTATTTATGTACTAATAGTGGTGCATGATTTAAACTTTATTTATTCAGCAAATTCTGGCCAAGTAGTTTATTTTTGTGCTACGTTATCTTCCACAATGTTCATTTCCCATCAGACACTGAAAAAATGATGTCCAGGTTTCCTATGTGATGGATAATTGAGGATATATTCTATTACAAAGAATTGTAGTACTAAATTAGTTGCATCAATCTGGTTTTAGCTTTCCAAATGGGACAGATCGAACGGGCTAGCAAGTGGGTATAAACATAAATTTGATGACCACTTTGTGAACCATCATATTCTTTATTGATAACGATTGGTTCAGGGCAATGAGGCTAAACATCAGTCATTTACTTTATGAAATTCATTATTAAATGCAATCATTTAGGTAAATGGAAATATTACACTTAATTATAAATGGAAATATTACACTTTTTAATTACTGCCATCAATCTTACTTAGTAGAAGTGAACATTACATTTTAGTGGTGACCTGATGATCTATCCATTTGGCGTAGATGGTAAATAAAATGGAAATATTGTTATGATTTCTTTCCTGTGGTCATAGGTCTGATCTGAAATTACAAAAATAAATGTAAGTCAACAAAAAACACATCAATTGCAAATATAAATCTAAACATTTCTCTGGGACAAATATCGTGAAAATGGTGTCAGATTATGGATCTCTCAATCAATTGCCAGACTCTCAGCATGCTCACATTTAAGAATGCACTGATGGACTGAAAACAATATATCTGTTGCAAGCTGTGCTTTTATTGTGTGAGTGTTTTAGCATCCTGTTGGAATTTTCAGTATTGACTATGAACTCAAGTTTTAAGTGATGCTTGAGCTCACAATTCACTGGAACAATCAATGATCTTTTAAAGTTCCACAATTGTTCATGAAGGTCTCTTAACACCTTTGCCCAGTCTCAGCTTCTACTCTTGTTTACAGCGGCAATTTCATGCCTGTGTGAATCCTTAATGAAATGCTTCAGCTGACTCCAGTGGTCTGCCATTATAGGATCCTACATCTTTAAAGGTTGAGGGGAAGATGCTAAGCATGTTCTAATGGAAATGTTTTTTGGACTCTAGCTTGCCTTTATTCCTCTCCTTGTACAGTGTTTCTGTACTATTTGGTTTACTTATATGTATACAGGACAACAGAAGAAATGCAGGGTGGAGCCACCAGTTGTATAGCATATGTACAATGGACAATCAAAGGGACACCAAGCAGTTTGTTCAGTAGCAGTTCTTATGTCTTTAATCCAAATTTCCTGCTTCTTTATGTCCCTTTAATACTTGTATTTTCCAGATATCTATTTCCTTTTTAACACCACAGTTAATTTGGTTTATTGGACTATCTCACCCTGTAGTTACAGGCATCTTGTATCCCAGGTTCACTTGTCATTTGGCTTCCAGTCAGGATTAAAATGACTTTTCAGTGGCTGCCAACATTTTGAGTAGCTTTTGTTCAGGCAATTGCAGGCCTCCAGGCCCCATTTGGTGACAGTCATGTTAAGTGAGGACTCGAACATAAATGCCTGTCAAATTAAATAGAAAATGAAACAATGAATGGATTTGCTTAACAATGGATCGAGTATTATGCAGTATTGTACAGGGACAGATGAACATTGTTAATTATTCCAATTTGACATAAGATGTGTATGCGTTCTTCTAAAAACAACTCATTTTCCAGTCTGTACAAACTTGGCAATAGTACTCAATTGGATGATACATGTTCTCTAGCAGTACTCTGCACCATGAGCATGTTCGGAAGCAATCTGCAGTGTTGAAGTCCCTGTTTGTGATACAGACAGCTCATGAGTCAGTAACAAATTTGAGGTATTGCTGCATATACCTATAATGGCAATCCCTTGTTCTCATGATCAAATTTTGAAAAGTAATTATTTTCACCCATTTTAATTTCGCCCTATTAATGCCAGTTGAGAAAGTTTATGATTGGGAGATGTTTGAATTCTAGTAGTCTTGATTGAGTAGATTTAATATGGTGCTTCTACTGAATAAGGTCATGCAAAAGATTTTGCAGGTCTTCCAGAAACAGGAACAATATCTTGACAGTAAAGCACTGATCTCACATAAGATGTTGAATTACCATCTCTTTAGCATTCACTTCTCTAATTACCCACTTGTGAATTGTAATTTTTCTGCAAATGTTTATCATGGGAAAATCAATTTGAGTTAATTTGACAAGCTAATGGGTTGTTCAGAAACTTTAGGAAATTCTGTACACAGTTGCAATATGGAAGAAATAAGATGATGGTAATATGATCTTGACCACTTTGTCATCATCTCCGCTCCTGAGATATTGCCTGTCCCTATGCCCGAGAGACCGGACCTAATCCCTTAATGCAAAGTCGATTTATTTGAATATTTTATTGGTGATCTTGGCACACAGCACATTGCATTGAGAGCACCACAGTAGTTGGGGGCCAGAAAGTGGTTGGCTAGGAGCAAATTAAGGGCTGAAGGCTACTGATAGAGTGCTATCATTTTTTTTGTATTGGTTTGCCACTGGGGACTTGTCCACTTGTGCAATTTGGCTGTTGAAGGTTGAAAACAGCAATGGTAGCAAGGAAAGTGACCCTGTTATAGGGAGAGAGACTCCCAGTAGAAATATTTATTCCAACTATGGGCTGTCCTTGAAGTATTCTTCCTGGTGGGCACTTGGTGTCTGAAGTGCCATTTGGCTACTTATAGGCACCTGAATTTAAACAAAATGTGTGACCTTAATGAGCCTTCTGATACAATCTGAACAGCTGCATTGGGATTTGAGCCCATCAGGTGATTGGTAGATCCTAGGCCTCCATGCCAATAATACATGGCAGATGCATACCGTTATATGATTAGTCCCTTAATTAGTCCTCTGTATTTTCACGTATTGTTGATCACAGCACTTATCTACTTAATGTGATTATCAGCTCAGTATGAATATGAATAGATAAGGCCTTTTCAAGTTTGGCTTCATGCTCATTCTTCCTGTACATTGGCAAGATTCTCTTTGGTTGTGGTCCAGCAAGGCACTTTACTGTTTATTTATTTTTTCTATTTTAAGCAGGGCTTTCTCCCCTTTATTTATTCTTCCCACTTGGTAACCCTGATCCTTTAATGAGAAATGGCCTTTTTGTTGGCTTAGTTCTTTAGTCTACTTTGTAGTATTTTGTGATTTTGTTTTGTTTCTTCATGCAAGTTAATTTTATATTTTGAGAAAGATCTGTTCAGTTCAGATAAGGTACAGCTACTCAATTCAAATTAATTAAACTGGTCATGCTGAACTTGTCAAATGAAATGATGATGCCAGATGTATAAGTCACTACCCCAAACTTACCAGGGATGAAAATTGTTTTTTATGGTGTGACTTATGCAACTTTTGGGTAGGCGTTATTTATTCTGACTTTTAAAAGTTGGTTATGTTGGTGAATTATGTATCATCCTTGCACTTGTAGCTGTACTCTCAACTCTGATACAGAATGCTGGCAGTTCAAGCCTCACTTCAAAGACTTGAGCACATGGGTACTGTCACTTCAGTGCAGCACTGAGGGAGTGTTGCATTATTGGAGATGCATCTTTTGGATGAGACACTAAACTGTGGCTCTGTCTGCTTCTCGGGTGGATGCATAAGTTCCCATGGCACAATTTGATGAAGATCGGGTAAGCGCTTCCTGGCTGGTATTTATGCCTCAGCCAAAATTACAACCAAAACATATTATCTGGTCATTATCTTTGCTATTTTTGGAACTTGACTGTGGAAAAATTGGCTTCCTCATTTACCTACATTATAACAGTGACTACACTTCCAAAAGCACTTCAGAGGCAATAAAGTACTTTGGGATACCCTGAGGTTGTGAAAAGCACGAAATAAAAGCAAGTTCATTCTCCAAGTCTTTTTAGTTAGTAAGACCATGCCAACACTCTTGTTGCAACTAATATAATTTTAATGGGCCATATTCATTTTGTTATGGAGTTTAAAGAGTGAGCAGAACAAAATATTAACAGAAAAAATGCAATTGTATTTTCTTAAGGTCCTTATTTGCCTGAATTTGGTAAACTGATTTAAGATAAGACAGTGGACATATTTTTCTCCCTTCCAAAAGTATAAAGGAGACAGTTTATAGCTGCAACACTAATGAAGTATAGGGTGTGATCAATCCTGTGATTACGAATGCTTGCATAACCTAGATTCCACTTTCTTATTACTATCCTGCCTCTCATATGTTTGCCAGCTTATTAACATATAGTTTTGGTTCCAATAGGAAACGACTTTTGGAAATAAAGGAGTTGCTTAAGATGGGTAGCTGATGATCGAGAAAACTTGTTCCATTGTACAGAAATTGCATCTCACTGTCTTTGCGTTCTTCTGTCACTTACCATTGTTCCGTCAGCTACTCGTTCTGGTCCGAGTTCTGCCTTGCTTGCTTTCTCAAAGCATTCTGCATCTGGCCCATGTGGAGTCATAATACTATGCAGACTACCTCCACCAGGCATAAAACCCCCCTCTTTCGCCTCATAATGACCTTTAATCAGCCCCATAAATTCACTCATACAGTTGCCTGGTGAGGAAAAAAACAAAGCATGAAAACATTTGTAAACTGTTGATCCTACTTTTTACAATGTTTCAATTTTCTGGTTATTATTTAATCTTAAGTAGAGCCATGCTGGGATTTTAAAACAATAATGTTCAGTTCTTGAAAAAGTTTCATTAAGTCTCTTTATATTAACAGTTTGCTACTCAACTTTTTCGTAAAATTCAAAACTCAACAGGTAAAGACTTGGGAACTGCACAAGGATGATTACCCCTGTGGTGGAGTAAAACCCACCTTAAAGCTTATAGGCCTGGACCCTCAAATGGAATTAATATATGTTAGCAGGCATCTCTAATCACTCTATGTACCAGTCTGTTGTGTATCAGCCTGTTGTTGATCTGCAGGCTGGGATCAGGAACTCCAAGCCCACAAGTCCCTTTCCTCACCCATACGGTATGTGACCCCTTCTTTGAAACAGGTGGTGGCTCCTCAGGAATCCTGTGGGAATTATGGGTCCACCATACTCCCACCCGATTGATTGTGGGAGTGCATCCAAAGTTTTGGCCTCCTGTGTACATCTTACTTAATAGTAACACTAAAATGTGATATTAGATTGGACATTAGAGTCATGGGAAAGGTACGCCAGAGATTTATTAGTATGATGTTGGGAGTTAAAGGTTATAGTTACAATTACAAAGAAAGACTACATAATTGTTAAAGGTTATAAGAGGGTAGAGAATTTTGTTTCTACTGTTTATTGAATTGATAACAGGAAGCGTAGATTGAGGGTCAGTGCTAAAGGAGTTTTT
This sequence comes from Cetorhinus maximus, assembly GCF_964194155.1. Classification (NCBI taxonomy): domain Eukaryota; kingdom Metazoa; phylum Chordata; class Chondrichthyes; order Lamniformes; family Cetorhinidae; genus Cetorhinus; species Cetorhinus maximus. The sequence continues at coordinate 66,628,751 of NC_135894.1, forward strand.
TTCACACAAAGGATTATGAGATCATAAAAAATTTACTACAAAATAGCTATAATATGGTTGTCAGTCATGTATTTGCATATTCATGCATGAGCAATGACCTAAATGTTCTTACATTCCACACTACAGAAATAAGATGAAACTTAAATAGTTGGTCCAATTTAAAAATAATCATGTAACATTACAGAGTACCTCCCAGCTTTCAAATGGAGATTAATTACAAATTAAATTTTAATCTGTTTTAGATTATCTGTCTAAGATCTTTTAAAATCAGTTCCAAAGACTAGATGGGATTCACCACACTGGTGTACTTGCCCTCTTGAATATAATATCAGTTTCTGCTACTGTATTGTGTTAATATAAGACACATTTTATTTGCCATGTCTTACGATGGTAGTAAGGAGGCCTGAATGTGTGGTCAGCCACTCCCCAGCGTGGTGGAAAGATCACAAAGTCTGCGATTGCCACACCTGGACGGGTCGACTTAGCAGTTAACACTGTGAAAATCGAAGGATCCTGAAAACAAATAGGGTTGTCGTTAGATTAGTGTTCTATATCGCAAGCACCTTGCATATCTGTGTTGTCTGTTTTTGGTTTCAGGGGTACTCCACTTTTCCCTTGCACAGGAATCTATTGTGCGAAAGCTTTAAAGTTTAACTGAACTGTTTGGAAAACAGAATGAAAAGACAGGATTCTCAAAATTTATCTCTAATTCCTTGATTCTTTAATTTTCATATAATACTTTTTTTTGCATATTTACATATTTAAAATTCGACCAAAATGAAAAATGAAATGCCTGCCCCTTGTCATGAAACTAACATTTCTTCTAATTATATTGTTGTGGTTTATCATAAAGTAGGCTTACGGGTATGTGTGTAGATGATTCTGTCTGTGTGATTTAATTGAATTAAAGTCGGGCATTATCAAAAGAAGTTAGGGGTAAAAGGCATTTGAAATGCTAATGAGTAAACATGGATGAGGGCTCAGCATATAGGATGTGAAGGAAATTTTCACTTTTAGATATGTGAAGAGGTTGCCTAGGTTTTAAACGGATGAAAGGATGTTTACAGCTAACAAGATAAGCAAGATAAGTGTGTTTATTTTTCCTAAAGGTACTGACCATATTGACAACATGAAAGATTTTTATATTATGGGAAAAGTAAATTTCCAAAGACACGTAGAACAGTGGAATTACAGAATACATATGTAAAAAGAATGGAAGGCTATGTTGGGGGGGAGGCATGTAAGATTTAAAAGGAGTGTGTAAAACAGCCTTGGGGAAGCCACCAGCCACTTTTGCAGAAGTTTTCTGTGTCCAGTAACCAAAGGTGAAGGAAAGCCTTTGGAATTCCACAGTCAGGTGGGTGCTGTGGCAAACTTGCTGGCTTATTATTCAAATTTAAAATCTAATATGGAGTGTTGCATTAAAGGGAGTGTATAGTTGGGAGTCCAGTTAATTAGAAATTTTAGGATTTTTTTGTGGTATTAAGTAATTGTAATCTTATATGCTTGAAATCTTTTCTTTTGTTAATAAATGTTTTAAGTTAGTTTTTTTTTTAAATCTCGAAAGGTGTTAGTGGACTCATTACTTCTGAATTCAGTGCACATATCTTTTAATAAATACAAATTGCAAAACTGTTGTGATAGCATGGCCAAGTTTCCCTTGTGGATTTGGTCTGCCTGGCACACATCAGCTGCCATGTCATAACACCCTGAAGAGGAGTCATTTTTTTGCATGATTCCTTCTCCCAAGAAATGGTCCTTAGTGTGGTTCGGTCCACCTGAAAATGCTTAAAAGAGTTCCACAAATGGATTCTGTAGTTTCATAGAGGTCAAATTAATGTGAAATTGTAATCATCAGGACACTCGTAAGAATACCAATATAAGGGGAAAGCAACAGTTTATACTGAATGTAAAGAGAGTGCTGATTGTTTGGCAAGTGGTGTTGCCATGGAAAATGCACCACTGATGGTGACCAATAGTTAACTGCGCCTGTTTCAGCTAAACAAAATAAGTGACAGCCATTCGCTGATGCATTCCTCAGGGCAATGCTTTGACCAATTAGGGTCAAGCTGCCCAGTTTAAATTTCTAACTTGGCAGTTAACTGTCAGTCACAATCAGTGGTGCATTCTTCATTGCAATGCCACTTGCCAACCTATCAACACTCTCTTCTAATACAGTATAAATTGTTGTTTTCCCCTTATATTGGTATTCCTGCAAGTATCCTGATGAGTGCAAGACTAAAAGCTTAGACAAGTCTCAGTTTTCAGCAATACTCAAGTTCTGTACTACCAAACGACTGTTTGAATCTGTAATTTTGTGACATTTCCTCTGTTCCTTTGATATTTTCTCTCCTTTTATAGTCTTATCTTTCAGCTGTGCACATATTAGATCCATCAATTGAACGATACACTAATGGTACACATTGTGGTAGTATAAAGCAGAACCTTTGTCGGCTGATGCTCCCTTGATATCTCCCAGACACATGCAAAACATGTCTTTCACTGGAAGTCCCCACTGCTGAAACTGATCTTAGTTTGATTAGAAATCAAAGAGCCTTCATTGTGTTGGAAAACAGAAAAACCATCAGCTTTGCACCTCATCCTTGCAACATATCTGACTTTTAGTCATTTGGTAGTGCAGAACTTGAGTATAGCTGAAAAAAAGAGACTTTTTTGTCAAAGCTTTTCATCTTGCACTCATCAGAACAACCCTATTTCGGCATTAAGCTTACTTGGTGAGCAAATGGCTTGGGTCCTATTTACAAAGCTGCTGATAATGTCAATAGTGCATGGAACTGTAAGAATCCCAACACATATATTGACTAGTGAAGGTAGGCTTGTGGTAGAGAACCCAGGCAGATTTCTCAACTAGTACGTCAAGGAAAGGGAGTTCACTTTCTCCATTTCAAAGGTGAATTTGAGTGCAGGATGGAGTCTATTGAGACATGCAAGGAAATTATTACATGCACCTGCAGATTTAAATATAACAAACGCATCATCCACATATTGGAAATATGCAAGGGGCAGGAGGTTAGGTGTCATTCCATTGAAGACATGTTTCTGATGGAGCTGAATAAAGATGTTTGCGAGAGCTGGGCCTAGAGGGGCTCACATGGCAACACTATCTATTTGGGCATACATGGTGTTGTTAAAACTGAACTCAACATAAGTTCGATGAATACTGATTTACCATAATGGTGAAGGTCTAGATTGCCATGATATAGTGCTGCACCACCAAAATAGGCTGCATCAAAGGCATTCTGTGCGATAATGGTTCCCTGATCAGATCATTTTGTGCTGCGTATAACACAAACCCATGAATGGGCCTAAGGCCTAAACTTTCAGCCCTGAAAAATGCCTCGGATTACCCTGGAAGGGCAAGGTATTTCAAAAATTGGAGAAACAGGTGAAGCTGGTTGTTTCACACTGCTACTATGCAGTAGCAACATGAGTGGTATTTACCACTAACAGGATATTGCCATCAAGCCAAAAAGATGTTCTGCCTACCACACAAATGATTAATGCGATATATGAATTTCGGCCCATATATCCTAAAGTCTGTTGGATCGTATCAAACAGCGTGCCCTAGCCGCTGTTCGCAACGGGCAAAGTATGAACCATACCCTGCACAACTCAAAACACAGTGTCCAAAATTTATTGTGATTCACAATTGTACAACATTTGCTAAATAATCCTCAATGTGCTAAGAATTAAGCTGACAACCAATTTAAGATTGTCAGTTGGGCTAGCAATGTGGTGCATTTGTGTGTACTGGAAGCTACATATATTAATACACAGGGCCCTGTTCTTTGCAGTCAGAAAGAACATGTACACACATTGTGCCTGTTTCAGCTAAACAACATAAGTGACAGCCATTCGCTGATTCATTCCTCAGGCCAATGCCTTGACCACTCAGAATCAAATTGTCTTGTTTAAGTTTCAAACATTGCTTGTCAGTTAACTGTCAATCACCATCAACAGGTACATTCTGTATGGCAATGCCTCCACCAATCAGAGTCCAATTGCCAACCAATCAGCACTCTCTTCTAATATAGTATAAATTATTGTTCCCTTTACATTTGGTTTTCTTGTGAATGGTCCTGATGAGTGCAAGACGAAAAGTTTTGACAAAAGAGTCTCTTTTTTCAGAAATACCTAACTTTCCAAATGGTACCTGTGCTTTATGTGCCAAAAATAAAACAGAGATACATGAAGAAAATTACTTACAGCATGATCAAATGAAACAGAATTAATGACCATAAAGTCCTGCAGATTGTACTTGTAGGGTGTATAGTTTCCATGCCAGGCCACAACATTAAATGGAGAGAAGCCCTGAAAATAATAGATGGAATTACTTGATCTGTTCCAACATTAGAAATTGAAGAACTACATTTGAGATCCTTGGAAAATTGATCCCAGGATCAGTTTCCCTTTGCATGTAAAGTAATTCTAAATAATTAAAGTATATTTGCCTTTACTTCAAGGTGCTTAGAAGATAAAAGTGAGAAAGTAATGTTTCAGTTGTACAGAACCTTGGTCAGATCCTACCTGGAATACTGTGTTTAACTTTGGCAACTGAATTTAAAAGAAATATTAACTTTGCTGTGGGATAGCACAGATTCACCAGAATGAGTTACATTTAGAGAAGAGGCATAAACCTGACTCAAAATCCTTTGAATTTAGAAGGTTAATGGGTGATTTAATTGAGGTGTTTAAAACCATAAAAGAGATTAGGTAGGGTAGATATTGAGAAACCATTTCCTCTGATGTGGCATTCAGAACAAGGGGGCACAATTTTAAAGTTAGAGCCAAGACATTGAGGAATGAAATCAGAAAGTATTTTTTCACACAAAGGGTAGTGGAGATCTGGAACTCTAACCTCTAAAAGGCTATGGTTGCTGAGTCAATTTAAATTTTTAAGACCAAAAATGATGGGCTTTTGTTAGGTAAAGGAATTGAAGAATACATAAAGACAGCAAGCAGTTGGAGTAGAGGTATAAATCAGCCATGACTTGATTGAATGGTGGAATAGCCTCAAAGGTCTGATTGGCCTATCCCTGTTCCTTTATGCCTAGATACTTGTAAATATAAATTCAGAAATTGCCTTCCTTAGACTCAAGGGTGGAATTTCAATTCCAGGGTAGGGACCCCAATGTCGCATTCATTTCCGGTCCTGACCCCAAACTACATCAGCAATGCACATGCATTGCGATTTCAATTGAAAAATCACTTAATTTACCCAAAGTCGCATTCATTGTCCAATTTGCGGCAGTGGGCGCAGGAATGAAATGGGTGACAGGGAGCAGCAGGTCCGATTTAAATGGCAAGTGGCAGCCAAGGTTGTTATTGCTGTTTGTTTTAATGATGGAAGGAGAAGCTGATCAGAGGAAGTGGGTATGGAGGGCCCCATCCACAGAAGCACCCCCCCCAAGTTTCTCTGACACCTCATATGAGGTGTTGCTGGAGGCAGTGACAGCTCAGAAAAGCATCCTGCTCCCAGCTGGCAGAACAGAAAGCCTGAAAGGCTTAACAAGAAGGTGGGGCTGGAAGTGGCTCATGAGATCAGCTGCAGAGGAATGGTAATGAGGAACTGGGTCCAGTGGAGGAAAAAGTTTCAATGATCTGCTTAGTGGCAAAATGAGTCCAGAGATAGACACAGCAGCACAGATACTCACACTCTTCAGTGGGTCCTCATGCAGATGATGAAAATGTGACACAGGTTGAAGTGCACAACCTGCGAGAGCAGGAAGAGATGGCTATGGCCGATCCCCATCGGCGCATGGAAGATAAGCACAGCCCTGCTCAACAGGGTGGAAGTGCAGAGTCTCAGAAGTCACAAAGCAGCAATCTGGAGGATCAATGTTAAATGTATGACCACATATTAGAGTTACCTGAGGCAGTGAGGGGTTACAGGATGAGAATGGAGGAGTCCATTCATCTCATGTGATCCACAATATTTCAGTACTTTGAGCACATGAGGTCTTCCATTGAGAGAATGGCTAACCTCATGGAGTGCCATGTGCAGCACCACTCTGATTGGAAGCAGGAACAGCACTCTAACATGCACAGAATGCATGCTGCAGTCTATAGCATTGACCAGTTAGTGATGTAAATGCTGCAAGGAAGGTGGGGTGTATGCTGGCTGCACATCAGCTGGTGGTTCCCTCCAATGATCAAGAAAGGGCTGAGGTGGCAACAGATGGTGGAGTGGGCCACTCCTCACAGGGCTCCATTATCATCATCATCATCATCATCTGCCTATATAGACCTCCGATGGGCAAAGTATCTGTAGAGTCATGCCCTGTGACAGAGGCTGCCATCACAATAATGCCAGTGCAGCAGCCTTTGGAGGTGCCCATACCCCAACCTCGGCACATCCACACTGAGGCTGACTGCCACAGGCATCTCAGTCCCAGACAGGTACTCACGAGCAGCCTGCCTCCACCTCATCCTCAACCACAGGAGGAGCAAGTTGTTGCAGTGGCCGTGAGCAGATGCCACCACTTTGGCAATGTTACTTTGTGGGTCGCTTAGGTGTTTCTGTTGTAAATTATATTAAACTGTTATGTGATAAAGCACTGGGCATGTTGTTGCACTAAGGCAGGCTTGTGTGTTTCCAATTCATCATGGTGAAAGGCAGAAGAATGGAAACTAAGGGTTAACAAAGCAATGGAGTTTGTTGGGGAAGAGAGTATCAGGTGAAGACTCTGGAGACTTGCAGTGATTGTGCTATTGGAATGTGTTGATTTTTGTTCTTAACTGATATTTGCTTTCACTCAGATGAATGCGAATCTCCTCTCCAAATGTCATGCAGAATGACCATTGCTCTGATGAAACATATCTGGATCAGAGTGGTCCTAGTGTCCCTCCCAGACTCAGTCAGCAGCGTGGAGGTCCATCTGCCCATCAGCAACATGACACTCTATTTGCATTTCTATTGTGTGAACAATACAATGATACATGTCCCATACATATAACATGTTCCTTTCTCTTTGTGTAGGTGCATTTCAAAATGAAATAGCTTGCATTAGGGACCAACAGGAAACTGGCCTATCACATGAAGCACTCTTTGGTGCACAGGTACCTACACAAAAATATCTACGTGAAGTGCATCAATCACTAAAGACAGGTGAAGTGCTCAACTACTACAGGAGGGGGCAGATGAAGGAAGCAGCAGAGAAACAGCCACAAGGTAAAGGTGGGCTTAAAATAGATGGTTCTCTGCCACAGGGTCTTTGTATCTGTACCTCATAGGCTGCATACAGAGGGGAATTTAAACAGAGTGGAACCAAAAGCACTTCATGCGATCCTTTGAGAATCTTTAGGATAAGTGTGTCCATCATCTCTTGTAGATGGAAGGATGCCAACACACTTTAGAATCCACTTCATTACGTTGAAACGTTGCCAAAGTGCAGCTTCATCACCTGCACAGGCATGCAAGAGGGTTTCAGAAACTTTTCGTGGAGTAAGTGGCAATTTCATAATCATCTACAGGAAGTCCCTGAAGACAGTGCCTGTAGTTTGATAACTGATATCGGGTTGGGTAAAGATGTTGGTTCACATTCTTGGTGCAAGCTGAGGGAAATGTTACATTGAAGATGGGCAGAAACTGACTTTACCCAGTTTTCGCCTCTCCACCCTAAACCTGTTGACTCTTGCTGGCGTAGGGTACCATGGACACCTACAAACCCTTAGCATGTTTCCCAAACTACCATATATGAACCTTGGTGGCAAGTGCCTGCAGACTATGCAAAGGGAGGAGGAGACATTACGCCAAGTTTAACTCTTCAGCTCAGTTCACTGGATAATGATTAGGAAGGATTACCTGGCTGAACTTTCCCCTCTCTAGTTCAGGGGCTTTGACCAGTTGTAGCACTCCTTATTGCTGACCCAGCAGAGATTCAGCACAAACCAGGGACTGAACATGAGCCTTTCCTGCTCCATACAGTTCGACAATACACTGGGAAGAGCGCTTTCCGGGCAACTTATTAATGGACATCTACACTAAAGCTTAGTTTGATTTGTGTCTATGTGTCCTCATAACACATTCAGTATTTGACAATGATACCTTACCTGCTGAGCAGCAAATAACTTGCCCTGGAACTTGCTGATGACAGTGAACCCAGCTGGAACCTGTCGATTTTCATACCATGCAACTGGAACCTTGAAATCTCTGGGATTGGCAAGGCCATTGGCTCCTAGTGAAGTAAATTAAATAAGATTCTAGGGTTAAACCTTTGACAATGCAAGAGAGAATACTTATTTGATATGGAGTGCTAATTTTCTTCTACTTTTTAAAAAATTCTATTTCCTCAAATATTTATTTCACATTTTGTCTATTTCAGCTAATCAGATGAAGGGGGCACACTTTCTGCAAACCTCCCACTGTAATTAGTGGAGGACGTACTTTGAGCAGTTTAAATTCAGAAATGTTGGTTTTGTTATGATGCTGATGGGTATCATTAATGCAAGATTTGTTCATCTCAGGATTCTTTAAGAACAGAGAAAAACCTGGTTTTTGGAAAATGAGAAATGGTCAGAAATTGATTTTAACCAATTCACCAACTTAGAAAAATTCAGGTATATGTCAATAGGAATCTGTAAAAAATCAATTTTAAAGAATTCTAAAATCAGTCAATGGAACCAATGAGTTCTTACTAAACAAAAACAAAGTAGTCTGGATGCTGGAAATTTGAACTAAAAACAGAAAATGCTGGAAATACTCAGCAGTTTTGGCATCATCTGTAGAGAGAGAAATAGCATTAATGTTGCACATTAGTGACCTTTCAAATGGTGCCTGACCTGTTGATTATTCCCAACATTTCCAAATTTTATCTAAAACCCTGTTGTGCTTGTTTGTTAAAAGGAGTCCTCGCTGTATATTTTTGCGCCACAGTGCCACTGAATATAGGTCTTGTAAAAGCTCAGGACTAAATATTTTGTAGTGTAAAATCTTTACCAATTGGTCCAAGATCGGGCAACTCAAAATGGCCTTCAAAGACCTCCAAGATGTAACCTCTCGTTTCTTCGAAAACCTGCACACTGAAATGCATCCCTCGCTGAAAGAAAGATCTATATTATTATTTGTTCTAGGTATCATTGGTTATTTTTCATAAAAACTATTAATATGAATGTCATGCAGACAAACAGATCAAATTTTTTTAAGTTCATAGTTAATCCTCATAAAACAGAAAAGGTTACAAAAGGAGATTACGTCATATGCTTCTTGAGTCATATGGATACAACTAGGTTACTGATATTAAAATTCAAAGTGTGTGTGAAATATACCTTTTTACTTTTATAAATTATTAGTATAGTTTCTGTATGTAATGTGAGCAATACAATAATGCTAACCATCATGACTTCAGAGATAAAAGTACTACATTCATGACAGATACTAATTCTCCAGGTCCTTTCAAATTATATTGGATTTAAATTCAGTAGTTTGTCATCAATTCATCCTTTTGAAAAATGATTTTATGTATATAAATGATTGTTCTTCAGACTGGAGGATAGTAAACAGTGGTGTTCCCCAAGGTTCAGCTCTAGGACCACTGCTTTTGACATATATATATAAAAATTGGAGGTGTGGCAGACAGTGAGGATGATCTGAATTGACTGCAATAGGACTAGCAGAATAGGCAGACAAGTGGCAAATGGAATTTAGTACAGAGGTATGAGGTGACGCATTTTGGCCGAAGTGATAGGGAGAGGCGATATAGACTAAATGGCACAGTTCTAAAGAGTATACAGAAACAGAGGGACATGGGGGTCCATGTGCATAGATATTTCAAGGTGACAGAACATATTCAGAGAGTGATTAGCTACAAGATTAAGTTGGAGAAATTGGGGTTGTTCTCCTTGAAACCAAGGAGATTAAGGAGAGATCTGATAGCGATGTACGAGATTATGTCAGGTTTCGATAAGGTAGATGAAGAAAAACTATTCCCATTGGCTGATGGTACAAGGACTAGGGGACAAAGATTTAAGATTTTGGACAAGAGAAGCAGGAGTATGTGAGGAAGAGCTTTTTTTGTGCAGTGAATGGTGATGACATGGAACAAAAATAAAAATAGCTGGAAAAACTCAGCAGGTCTGACAGCATCTGCGGAGAGGAATACAGTTAACATTTCGAGTCCGTATGACTCTTCATACAATGGTGATGACATGGAATTCGCTGCCTATGAGGGTGGTGGAAGCAGAGATGATCATTGATTTCAAAATGGTATTGGATGGGCACTCAAGGGAAATAAACTTGCAGGGCTATGGGAGTAGAGTGGGGAAATGGGACTGATTGTCCTACAGAGAGCTGACATGGACTCAGTGGGCCAAATGGCCTCCTTCTGTGCCATAATGACACTATGGGATGGATTTTCAATTGGTGTTAGGGTCAGGAATGGTTGTGGGTGTGATTTAAAAATCACATTTCCTGAGGCCATCTCAGGATACTGCATCTTTGGTGTGTGCTCCAATTTTCAAAGAGAGGGCAGAGGTGGGAACGAGGAACCCACTTTCCTGAAATTAATGGCCCATTGAGCTCCTTGAGGAGCTTGCTAATGAATTGGGGAGAGCAAGAATTCAATTTTCAAATATGAATTCGGTAAAGCCATACAGCCTGGTGCATGTTAGTGCACAGCTGTCAAGTCCAAAGCACGCAGAAGTGAAAGATTTTTTTATGCAGTGAAAATATTGGGACCTGAGGGATCTTGTGCTGGATTGTGCACATTTCCTCTCATTTGGCCCCATTTGGCCATGTCCGTGAGCATTCATGCTGCTGGCCCTCCAAGGTGCTGCTTGTTCTTGCCAACATGGCTGCTGCCTGTCTTTGCCACTCACATTCTGCAGCCAATCTCTGCCTCCTGGAGTTGCTTGGCAACACTAAATGGCCTCTGGCCCAATTAGGGCATTTACATTTCAAAGTAGTGGGTGAGGGCGACACAGCTGTGGCCCGGAGTTGGGACCCAGATATTATCCAGGCATCAAGTTCCTGACTCCGCTTTGAAAATCCAGCCTATGACTTTAAGTACATAGAAAATTAAATTAAGAATCAGATAAGTTGGTGGCAGTGGCTTCTGATGTATTCGAACAACTGCCCATTGTCACCCATCCTACTCTGGATGGATTTTATGTGGCACAGTATTCCCCGACCCCCTGACTAAAAAGTTGGAAGGGAGCCCGCCCACCAACAAGCTGGCTGCCCTGCAGCCATTTTATGCTGGAAGCAGCATTAATTGCCTAAGGTCAAGACTTCCACCCCCAGCTGGGGAAGACGTCCCACTTTAGAGAGCTGCCAGACAATCTGATTGGCTGGCAGCTTTGTAGTCCCAGCAGTGCCAAGTTTGAGCAGTGACCACTGCTGGGACCATAGACAGTTCCCGAACAAGAGGAGGTTAGGGAGCTGGACTTCAAGGTGAGTCCAGGGTATTGGCGGGGCCTGGTTGACAAACCACAGTGTGGGGGATGAGGAGGTGGGGGGCCAGGATCTGAGAAGCCAGGGAGTAGGGTTAAAGGCGGGATATGGCCATGGGCAGGGGTGGTGCCTCTAATGGGCTCAGGGGACCCACAAAGGAGACTACCTCTCCCTTGCCTGATATCAGCCCACCTAGTAAAAGCTGCTGGGCCATCCACCCGACGTTGGCCTCCTGCTGCTGTGGGTATAAAATAGTGGCGGAGGCAAAATGAGGCATGTAACTAGCCATTAATTGAACGCTTGAGGGTCTCAATAGGCCCAAAGGCGGGCAGGCTACCTGAAACCACCACTGTCCACGGTAAAATTGGAGACAGGTTGGGGGCAGGCGGGAAGGTGATGGGAAACCCATGTGCTAAATATATGAACTCCCTTCACCTTCAAAAATGCCAGTGGGGTGTGGGGGCGTAGCATTCAGCCCCATGTGTATGTCCTGGGTAAAGGCCTCTGGCTGCCTTCTCCTACTTGCAGTGTATTCATAATAACTGTCCTCACTTTCAAATCCTTCCATGGTTTCTCCCCACATTATATGATGGATCCTTTTTCGAGATAGTCATAAACTTATTGAATGAAACTCTACTCCTCTGACTATAGTTTTCTTTTTGTTTTCCATGTCCTCTACTCAACCATTAGAGATGAATCCTCAATCACTACATCTTTCACAATAATCCAGATTTAGCACTGGTAATGATGGCAAACATGTCATGTTCACCTTCAAACTGACTGCAACTTCAGGAGTCCACATATGGGCAGAGTTAAGTGGAAATCCAGAAGTTGCTGCTAGTGATTCTACACTCTTCCATAGGATTCCCTATCAAGACCCTCCCCTAAACAATCAATGAATTGATGAAAACCTCTACTTTTCCATTACTAGTCTCCCTGTAATAGTCCTTGAAAAAGTTACTTGTTGAATGAGGTGTAACTTGATCTTTAACGGCGTAAAACTTCATAATTACCATGGCACACCCTGACCATCCCTGGAAAAACAAATTCTATAATTGTGGGATATTAAATATCTCCATTATGATAAAAAGGTTCCACATATTTTTAAAACCAATCATAATTACTTCATTTGCTTTCTGAAAATTTAAGTGAAATGAGAAGGATAATGTGCTTTTAACTTCCTGGTTTGCTGTCTGGGAGAATACTTCAATGTAATTAGCTGTTTTTCCTGCTTGCATACATCGCTGCTTCTACATAGCTTAGGATTCTCTTCACTGGACACCATAATTGAACTGCCAATGGAAAAGCGGACAACCATGCTACAGAGATCACTAGATCTTTTGGCAACTTTCTTTGAGGCCACAGTGTGTGCAGTTGCTTCATGCTGACCACAAAACCTAGCCCATATCCTTACTCACTCTTCCTAAACCAATTTGCCTTGCAACCTCTTTCACTGCCTTCAAAACTTTCTGGAAAAGATAGCTTCTCAAACATACATTTTCTGTTAAGCTTTCCTACTCTTCTCTGTCTTGTAAAAACACTCAAAGATTTTTTTCATTATGATGTCTTGTTAAACTAGCTAAGTGAAGAAGGAAAATGTATCCATTAATATCAAACTGGATGATTAACAAAACAGAATCATAAACAGGCTTTTCTTCCAGCTTACCTGAAGGACACAAATCTCATTGGGTTCAACCAGCATCTTGCCAAATTCTGTTGTAATCAACAGGTTCCCTTTCTGGGGCACTGCAATCAAACAAATATACAATAAAAATCCAAAATCGAATGTATACGGTACTTCCTATTGTCAGTTTTGGGGAACTATTATTTTACTTACTCCCCATCTTTCCCCATTTTCTTATGCTTGTGGGTTATTCACCACTGCACTTTTTTTGAAATCAGCAAGGTGGAATGGTCAAGCCTGCAAATTTTCCTGTAATTGCCATTGATGTCATACCATTAGCAATACCAAAGCAACACAATGACAGTAATTACATGTTGGGGGCCAATACTCTTAGTTATGTTTATGGCGCCCTATTTGGGTGGTGCAGTTTAATAGAATGTAAGCAGTGGTCATCTTAGCATCATCCTTTTATGCTGTTCCCTACTTCATTTTTTTTGATAAAGTATTCTTATTCCTATCTTACGGCACTGCAGAGATTTTAATCGATCCAACAGATTAGATTTAAGGTCAGACTTCAAAATTGAAACATTGCATCATCTTTTATCATTACTAAAATAATGCCTTTCCCTTGTTGCCTAGGCATGAATCCAGGTCTGAATGGTAAAAGGGCAGTACTAAGGAATGTCCACCATGAATCTAGGATTGATATGGATTCTGAAATTAGTTACACAGTTCTCAACAAAATGAGACATGCATTCCTTACTTGTTATGATTCATGTTCTGCTACACATAAACTGGAAAGCAGTCACTTAACTCCATATCCTGCAGTCATGAACAACACTGCCTTCTAACTGTAAGATATAAGTAAAATACTGCAGATGCTGGAAATCTAGAACAAAAACAAAAATACCGGAAAAACTCAGCAGGTCTGACAGCATCTGCGGAGAGGGATACAGTTGATGTTTCGAGTCCGTATGACTCTGCATCAGAACTAAGACATATAGAAATGAGATGAAATATAAGCTGGTAGAGGGGGGGTGGTACAGGAGAGCTCGATAGGGGGCCAGTGATAGGTGGAGGCCAAGAAGAAATTGATGTCATAGACAAAAGAACAAAGGGGTGTTGATGGTGGTGATATTATCTAAAGGATGTACTAATGGGGACATTAAGGGAAGCAAGCTAGTGGCAGATGGCCCTAGTGCGGGTGGAGTGGGGGGAAGGGATCAAAATGGGATAAAAGGTGGAGATGAAACAATAGATCAAAATAAATTTCGCATGGCACTGAGTGTGGATCTCAGGATGCGACGAGAACAGCAGTCCGAGGAGCGTTGCATGTCCCAGAGATATCTGTAATTCTGGGTGGGTTCGAAACATGAGGGGTGGAACTTCAGTTGGAATTCAATATTTTGCTTTTATCTTAGTGTTTAATTTGACTGCCACCTCTCTTCAAGGAATGTCCACCTTGAAGAAGTATTGCTCTTCTCTCCGACAGGATTTCCGCCTACCTCTTTTGCCCTGTTGACGTTCATTGCTTCCCATTTCTCTCCTGGTGTTTGACAAGGTGTTTACTAAAACTTGCTTTCAAAGCCATATTTCATTCCTCAGTGACTGTCTCCATCTCCTTCTAACTGTAATGTTGTTCCATGGTCCCACCAGCAGAAGGCTCAAATTCATGGAATGTAGGATTGGCCCTGCAGTTGCTTTAATATTAAGTTTTGAGGGAGATGTTATGTCAGTTTAACCACTGGATTAAATGGGAGATACATTTCATTCAAGCTATGATAATCTAGTAGAGTGTGTGGACTGACTTTTCAAAAGGTTTTACTTACCTAGAAGGAAATCCCCATCTGAGTTATAAAAACTCCTGAAATACAAAACATAAGTATTATAGTACACTACGATTTTATTATTTTAGGTAGGAAGTTATATTTAATTACTAATCCATGATTGTTTAAAACGAGGTTAGGGCAGAAGAATTGTATTAGCTGTTGGACCAATGAAACAATGTACTTTAGACTGGTAATCTGGCGGTAAACCCTGTTCAACACAAACTAGTGCCAGGTAACTTAAGACTAATGGAGATGTCAAATATACACATCTGGGACATTTGCATTTGGGACATATTTGCCCTGTTGATTCAAATGCACTATGTTGTGTCAGATTGCTGAGACTAATTTAATTTAAAACTCTTTGCAGCTGTAAGCAACATTCTTTCTAAATGTTTTTTGGAGTGTGCGGGCAATAAAGGCCTTTACAAACTTTTGGATAGCCACACACGTGCGATAATTTAAAGGAACCAATTTGTGTGCAGCCTGCGTGGGGACATGGGTTGTCATCCAGCTTAGAGTGAACATTGGCTGTAAGACACAAGTTCCTTCATCTGTTTGAAGTGCAATGGACCCAGCTCTTGCGTTTGAAACCACTCTGTTACCTAATTCCTAATGCCCTCAACCTTTCTGACTTAGATTGGAATGCATGTCCCGGAGATGTTAAGCTAAGCACAGAAATATTCAGGGGCTGAAATTCCTCGGATTTCTATGAGCCTTTGCCTGTAAATCTGGCAGGAGATTGGCACTGCCAAATATATAACAATGATCTGATTACCTCAGTTCACTCATTTTAATATAAGAACCTGTGCCCTGGCTGCCCATCAATGCTGTGATTTTCAGGTGGGGGAATGTGCCCAATGCATGCATTTCCTGGCTCTGAACAGCAAATCTGTTGAAGTTCAGCAGTGGTACCTGTGTGCAGGCAAATTCCTGTACTCATGACAGGACTGGGGCCTCGGTCTTTAATGCAACAATAATAGCTTGAGTAGAATAAAGCAATTAAAGAGAAAAATAACAAAAACAAGGAGTTTCTAATCTTAATAGCACAGATAAAGACAGAAGTGGATAACAGTTTACGACAGAAAATGTTCCTAAAGGTATAGTCACATACTTATTCTCCATTGATGTGTTGCAGGCATAGATATGGATAGCCAAGCCACTTTGGGACCTGATGTCTCCGGCTCCACATAATGTATGTAAACCCTGTTGAAAGAGAGTACCATTCCATAGCTAGAGATAGGCAGTTTATTTCTGAGAGTAAGGAAAGACCCATAACTGAATAAATGATATATAAATTATGGAGGACTTATTCACACTGACTGATAGTTTCTCATTACACTTTCACTTCATTCTACTTCAAAAAATATAAACGAGAGCTATTGTCATATCTCTCCTGTAATTAAAGTTAATTGCCTTTAATAAAATGAGAGAGGTGGAATGCATGAATGTACAATATTTTGCAGACATCTATTTACATATTATATTAAAAACCTTATATTTGTTTGGCCCACTCTCAAAGGCCACTGGTATTGTAGTGTTGGTGTTACAGCAGCCCGAAAATGATGTTCGCTTTGCTGGAAATCTGCCAGAGGTTGCGTTGCAGGTGTCTACAGCTTGCTGGTCTGGTTCAAATGAAGTCCAAGGCCAATTCTAACCAGCACTTGGACATACCTGTTCCAGTGCAGGGATTGGTCCATGCACCAAGTTCATGTTGGCCAACCAGCACTTTGCTATTTCTACCCCTATCAATTGTATTTTTCTCAACCATAAACATTGTTGGTATGACATTACATAAATTTGCAGATGGGTCAAGGCAGTCAGAAGTAAACTAAATCCAGTCTTACTGTTACAAAGTCGATCCTCTTCTCTGTAGTTTTGTGGATTTTAAATGGCAGCCATCTGAGCTAGAAGCAGAATAAAATAATTTGTGAGACAAGTTTTATTTCAAGTTAAAGATATACACTATAAGTGAACTGTCAAGGTTTCCACTGTCTTTCAGGCAATGAGTCGAAACTCTATTTAAAAATTTTAAAAGACCTATGTGAATGTGCAAATTGTGTACTATATTTTGCAGTAATCTATCTACATATTAAAAATATTATATCTGCAATCACTTCCTGTCAATGAAATATAAGACATTAAAAAGGGGTCTGAATTATGTCTGGTCCAATTATCCCCTACTTTCTAACCTTACTTCACTGAAGACTACGTGGTCTTGGCTGCAAGAGTAATCTGGTGGAATGATTCACTTCCCCTATTGGATTTACATGCCATCAACAAAATGAAATGAAAATTAGACAGGTTCTACAAATGACAGGCTGAACACCAAAGATCACTAATTGTTCCCCGTGAAACAACTTAAAACACCCAATAGCCAAAAATGTAGTAAGCCTTGGGTTAATAAGAAATCTTTGTAGTGTATGTAGTTTATTCAGTATGTTATACATTCTCTTGTGACATCCTAGAGTATACATTTGATTGGACTGTGGTTTAGACTATTAACTATTGAACAGGTTCATTAAAAAATAACAGATAAGTGGTTGTGACATACAATGCAATAAATTATAATTCACCTGACATATTTAGTCCTACTTGAATGCACAATTTGTTTCCAAAGATATAATTTGATCATAAAATGTATAGAAGTACATTACGTGATCGTGCAAGGTTGACATTACATAAAATGAAAACCAAATCAGTTTCTTCCAAGTCTAATTAAGGGCACAAAAACTGAAACAATTCTATGACTCTGTGACCTAGGGTTCACTAAGTGTCAGCAGCTTCCATCTAACAAATCTATGTATCACCTCCCATTGTGGTGTTGAACCAAAGAACAAAGCAAGCAGCAACAGGAACCGGCTCTGGTGGCATCAACCCAAATGGTATTGCAATTACCCATTATTAACATATGGAAATCAACTGTCTCCCCCAGCCAATTTGTCTCTTTCTGTTAATGCATTGGCACAATGAATTGCTTAGCTCCTAGACCGGGGCACTTATTCAATCAAATCTGGTTTTAATCCCAAAGGTACTGTGTCAAAAAGATTGAAACATACATCTTTGACAGCATTTTGGCGCAATGTACAGTTTGCAAGACTTTTTGTTTTATAAGATAGCTTGTACTTTAAAAATGTAGTCCAAATATTTTTATGCGTACATAATTGCAACTCCATGAAGACATTTTGTTACCTGGTTGGGATCAGGGCTGACTTCATCCCAGTTGTAGGTCAGGTTTCCCTGGGGTATGGAAGTGAAGGGCTTGTGAAGAACTGAAGGTAAAATACGATAAAGCCAACTGGAAAGAAAAGGGTAGAAAGGAACTAATTAAAATTGAAGTAAAATGTGCAGACGTAGAAGGACCCATATTGCAAGAATGGTAAAAATGAAGTTAGTCTGCCTTATGGACAGGCTTACCTGCACTTGCAGCTAAGGAAGTGAGTCATGCCGAATTTTGCAATGGGACTCTCTTCCTCTAATTTGAATAATCCACTGGGACATGAAAACAGGTTAAGAAAACTTGACCAGTCACGCACTATATGGGAGAGTCTAAACTCTAATGAGCAGCAGTCTTTAAAAGGCTGTGCATTCTATTGAAGGGCAATTTGCACTGGTGGAAGAAAAGCTAGTAGATTAATTGTTCATTAATGTGGGCAATAATAGTCTATTTCAAGGCAAAAATTGGAGATCCACCCCCCACAGGAGGTATACCATAGGAGTTCAGCTTAATTTGGGCTGGAAGCTTGCCTCCAGTAAAAACATAATTGCAACTGAAGGGAGGCAGGTGATTGTCTAAGCCAATGCAGTTATCATGGCTCCTTACACCTGACTTCAAATGAGGAAAAGCTTTGCTGATATCAAGAAGCAGGCGGAGATAAATGTGTTCCTTCCCTTTACATACATTTCTTGTTAAACTCAAGCATGACACAAACCCAAGTTGAAAGCTCCCACACCTTTTGCGAGGTACCACTGTAAGTACCATATACAGATCAACACAGACCTTGCACTATGCTTAAGCTGAATTGTATCCTTTTCAGCATTGGATGTGGTGAGTATGAAATAAGCCTAAGCTTGAGGCTCTCCTCTGCTATTAGGATTCTTTTTCAGAGGGGTCATCAGCCATTAAGGTAGAGATTCGTCCTGATCTCCTAAGAGCCATCACCCCAATGTTTCTTCTCCTTTCAAAATGCAGAAAATCTTTTATATCAAAAGCATTCTTCACCCCAACTTATCAGGTGTTGTCAAAACTCAGTTTTACTCCTTTACAGGATTAATTTCCTTTGGATGAATTTTATCAACATGTTTGATAAATTAAATGTTAAATTAGCGAAAAACTGTTTTAAAATATTTTTCTGCATTATTTTGGCTCTGTCTCCTGAACCTACTAAACTCCTTTTCCATCAGCTCTACAATGAGGATCTGATTAATATGTTCTCAACCTAACAAAGCATAAGTACAATTTTGTAATTACTATGGCTCAGAATTATGCATTCATAATAATTTCATTCACAATTTAAAGACCTCTTTTGAGGATCCAGTACTTGCTTTAGAAGCCTCACTAAATTGATGTGCTGGTATTATTGAACAATCAATAGTTTCTTCATCATTTGAATATTGGAATCTACTTATTAATAAGTTTCTATGATTATCATAGTTTTAGGATGGTCGCATAAGAAAATTAATGGAACCAATTTGTTTAGATGTCACAATACATGGAGTAAGTAATGCTCTTAATTTTACCATAAAATCAATACTACCTCCTCTTATTGCTGTATCTTGGACAGGTGAAAGCTGAACCAGAGAGCTGTTCAGCATACAACCCATATGGACAAACCTGTGGATTATTCTGAAATGTAAAAAAAATGCAGAAGTGTTGTTATTTCAATGTTTACGTGACAAGATTGTTCCTGTTATGGCTGCTATTAACAATTGGAAGTCATTACATCATTCCTAACCAATCAGAGGTAACAATTTCATATACAACCTATTGTCAAACAATTGATATGAACCAGTAACCCCTTCTGCCACCCACTCCCTTCCCTGCACAGTCAAGGCTGTTCGGAACTTTAAAACTATGTATCATTCATTTTGTTTCTATTAGATCATGAAGCATTTCGTGTTTGATGTAACAGTTAGTTGTGTTTTAGTAAATTATAAACAAATGAAAATGTTGTTGGCATTTAGAGGCCATAACTGTCCTTTGAAAGATAAGGGTATAATGGACATTAGCAATTAGAAAATTAGCACAGATCTAGCTCCACTCATTCCACACATCACAGCCATTTCCAGTGGAGTAATTTTTATTGGGTGCAGGAAACTCCCTTGTGAAACAGGCTCGAGCTTGAATTGAATATTCAAATAATGTTCCAGTGGTGTCACCTTGTTATTCATGCAATTGCCTTTAACCTGCAGGGACGATAAATTCTCCATATGATTTTCTGCATATCAAGGGTGAGCTTGAAATCACAAGCAGTTAGCATGTCCGGGCATTATACACAATGTTAAAATGAGGACGACCTTTGAAATAGACATGGGGCAGGATTTCTACCTCGTCGGGCGGGTGCAGCGGCAGGCCTGGGAGCGGCCGCGAAACTGACCGCTGCCCGCGACCGGGCCCCGACCGCAATTTCATGCTGGCTGGCCAATTAATGGCCAGCCAAGGTGAATCAGGCGCTGAAACGCTCTGCACTGCTTGGATGGGAGGGCAGGGGGAGGTGAGGAGGAGGGCGAGCATGGAAGTCAGTGCATGCGCGGGGGTGCGCTCAGTGAAAGCTCCCTGAAGGCACAGAGCTGCCTCAGGGAGCTGAGGATTTTTAACATTAGAAATAAAGAATTGAAAAATAAGGAAAACATGTCCCATCATGTGACTCTGTCACACGATCAGGTACATGTTAAAAATGAGTTTTAATTTCTTTATGTTTTTTTAATCACTGGTCGAAACCTCAGCCTGCCCGTAAATGTATGTGGAACGTTCCTTGTTCCAGTCATACTACGGCCCCCTCCCACAACTCTTTCTCCGGTACATCGATGATTACTTTGGTGCCGCTTCATGCTCTCGTCTGGACCTGGAAAAGTTTATTAATTTTTCTTCCAATTTTCACCCCTCCATCATTTTCATCAGTGACACTTCCCTTCCCTTCCTTGACCTCTCTGTCTCAATTTTTGGTGATAGACTGTCCGTCAATATTCATTACAAGCCCACCGACTCCCACAGCTACCTCGACTACAGCTCCTCACACCCCGCTTCCTGTAAGGACTCCATCCCATTCTCTCAGTTCCTCCGCCTCTGTCGCATCTGTTCTGATGACGCCACTTTCCAAAACAGTGCTTCTGACATGTCTTCCTTCTTCCTTAACCGAGGTTTCCCACCCATAGTGGTTGACAGGGCCCTCAACCGTGTCCGACCCATCTCCCGCGCCTCTGCCCTCACACCTTCCTCTCCTTCCCAGAACCATGATAGGGTCCCCCTTGCCCTCACGTTTCACCCCACCAGCCTCTACATTCAAAGGATCATCCTCTGCCATTTCCGCCAACTCCAGCATGATGCCACCACCAAACACATCTTCCCTTCACTCCCACTGTTGGCATTCCGTAGGGACTTTTCCGTCCAGGACACCCTGGTCCATTCCTCCATCACCCCCTACACCTCAAAGCTCTCCCACGGCACCTTACCATGCAATCGCAGAAGGTGCAACACCTGTCCCTTTACTTCCCCTCTCCTCACCGTCCAGGGGCCCAAACACTCCTTTCAAGTGAAGCAGCACTTCACTTGTACTTCCCTCAATTTGGTCAACTGCATTTGCTGCTCCCAATGCAGTCTCTTCTACATTGGAGAGACCAAACACAGACTGGGTGACTGCTTTGCGGAACATCTTTGGTATGTCTGCAAGCATAACCCAGACCTTCCTGTCACTTGCCATTTCACTTGCTGCAACGTTCCAGTGAAGCTCAACACAAACTGGAGGAACAGCACCTCATCTTCTGATTAGGCATTTTACAGCTTTCCAGACTTAACATTGAGTTCAACAACTTCAAATCATGAACTCTCTCCTCCATTCTCACCCCTTATTGATCCCCTTTTCTCAATATTTATTTTTTAATTTTTATACATATATTTTTCCCACCTATTTCTATTATTATTTAAAAAATTTATTTCCATTCATTGTTTTATCCCCACCTTTTAGCCTGTTTTGATCATTTCTCCCACACCGTCCCCTTCCCCCACCCCACCCCCACTAGGGCCATCTGTCACTGGCTCATCCTGCTTTCTACTCTTAATATCACCATTAGCATCTCCTTTAGCCAGTATCACCACCATCAACACCCCTTTGACCTTTTGTTTATGACATCTTTTGCAATCTCTCCTTTGCCTCCACCTACCACTGGCCTTCTATCCAGCTTCACCTGTCCCACCCCCCCCTCAAACAGCTTATATTTCACCACATTTCTACTTCCCTTTAGTTCTGAAGAAGAGTCATCTGGACTTGAAACGTTGACTCTGTCTTTCTCTCCACAGATGCTATCAGACCTGCTGAGTTTTTCCAGCAATTTTTGTTTTTGTTTCAGATTTCCAGCATCTGCAGTATTTTGCTTTTTTCTTGTCAGAGATCCTGCCATATTAAATTTTCCTCTACTATGTATTATCCAAAATGCTCCTGTTTGTTTGCCGCCTTTTATTTGCATGTCTAGTGAACAGGAAGGTGTGTTGAGAAAACATTCTGCAATACAGGGAAGTAATTGTAATCATCATTACAAACTCTGTGATTAATACGAACTAGTGATACACAATAGTAGGATGACAAAAGAGAATGAGGGCACAGCATTCCTACAAGATTAACTAGCCGCACTGCAGTGTCAGCACACTCTGACTTTCATATTGACGAGTACTGCAGTGTAAATAAAAAGAAAAAGCTTCAAATGTTAGTTGTCTGAGATAAAAGCAGAAAATGTTTGATACATACAACAGGTCAATTGGCATCTTAAAGAAAAAAGATATGTTTCAGACATGTTTACTTATAGCACTGTGGAGATAATTCCTATTGCTGAAATAAAGATTGGTGCCTCTGCAGGGCCTTGAAAAATGCACTGAAGCATTTATTTTTAATAAGATCAAGCCTACAGGTAGGGCTTGAATCATCAAACCGGCTGTGCAGATTTCGACAGCTAACTGAGTGAAAAGTGCCAGTTAATCAGGAGGCCATATGGTCTACTCCTGCTCCTATTTCTTATGTTCTTATTAAGCTTACTGCAGGCAAAAAACAGAGGGGAGAATTGTACTGTACCTGACCCTTTGGTAAGGACCCAGGACAGCTTGGATCTTCTGAAGAAAACTCATTGCTGAATCCTGACATGTACTGGAAAAGAACAGACAGTGAACAGTCAGTGAAGTGCCATTTCAGTATTCTTGTAAAGCAGCTGATGAAAACGGCTAAAATTGCACCAAATAATACTGTGCCTGATTAGAAGATGTCTTTGTTTTGTTCTTGGAATGACTTTTATACAAACATCTGATTCAACAGCTCAATGACAAAATATTTTTAAAAATTTCATAATGAGGCTTTGAATATTCCAAGCATAAATGTATAGACCGGATGATGTGTATATTTATCTGTAAATGCAGGTTTACTACCATAATAATTTAAATGTATTTCTCCACAGATTTTACTTATTGTCCTAAGTAAGTAAGGACAGTTTCATCAGACTGGTCTCAAAATACTATCCTCATCCTCTTTTCTAGCAGTTAAAAGATGTGCAATGGTAATACCAGAACTGAGAGGTTATAACAATCAAGGAAGTTTGTACAGACTCTGACTCTTTTCACTCAAAAAAGTAGAAGCGTAACCTAGTAGAGGTTTTTAACATTATGGATCGGGTTTGATAGGGCTGCTGTAGAGAAGATGTTTGCACTTGTGGGGGAGGCATCTAAAACTAGAAGCCAGAAATATAAGATGGTCACTAATAAACCCACTAAAGAATTCAAAAGGAACTTCTTAACCCAGAGAATCTTTAGAATGTGGAATAGTATAGATGCATTTAAGATGAAGCTGCACAAACACATAAAGCAAAAGGAATAGAAGGTTATGCTGATAGTGTTAGGTGAAATAGAATGGGAGAAGGCTCATTTGGAGAATAAGTACCAGCTTGGACCAATTGGGCTGGATGACTTTTTTCTGTGCGGTAGGCTGTTAAGTAATTCTATATATTGGAGTTGGGTCGTTTGAAGGTCTTTTCACATTTTCCTGAATAACTAGGAAAGGCACAAGAGTACAATAAAGATTACTACCAGAGCTAGTAAAAGAACTAAAACTGAACTAGGATATAAAGATGTGAATGAGAACTGAAGACTGAATGTTAGTTCAAAAACATGATCACAAACTAATTTCACGACAACGTAAAAACCGACTTTTGGCCTTCTCGCCATATTGTCTGCTCACACCTGCCATGACACCCGGGGGCAATGGGAGCAGACAATTCCGCCCTATGACCCCCGCCTTCACTCCATTCCTGACTTGGTGCCAAACTCAGCCCCAGGCCAATTATGCATTTTACATTTGAAAATCACATTTAATTTCCTGGTCACAGCACTGGCGTTGATGCAGGGTGGGGTTGTGACCCAGAAATTATCTAGGTGTCAGGTTCCCAATCGCGAATTGAAAGTCCAGCCCATTAACTCTATTTCTCTCCCCACAAAAGCTGCCAGACATGCTGAGTATTTCCAGTATTTTGTTTTTATTTTAGTCTTTTTCAAGTTGTTCAGCTCACTGTTCCCTCAGGGATGCTATGAGTACCAAAGCAAAAGCAAAAATACCTGGAAAAACTCAGCAGGCCTGACAGCATCTGTGGTGAGGAACACAGTTAACGTTTCGAGTCCAAGAGTCATACGGACTCGAAACGTTAACTGTGCTCCTCTCCACAGATGCAGTCAGGCCTGCTGAATTTTTCCAGGTATTTTTGTTTTTGTTTCGAATTTCTAGCATCCGCAGTTTTTTGCTTTTATGCTATGAGTACCATTTCATTTATATACAAGAACATTAACAAAATGTTAGATCTCATGGTTTCTTTGCTGCATTCAGTCAAGAAACAATTGTGAACACTACCTAACCATGCATCACTTGATTTTCACAGTTAATTCATTTCTACTGATACAAGTTTTTATTTCCAGACTTTTTTTTAAACTGAATTAAAATTCTGAAACTGCCAAAGTGGGATTTGAAGTCATGTTCTTTTGATTATTAAGTCAATCCTAAGGATTATCAGTCCAGTGACATAACCACAATGCTACTGTACCAAAAAAATCTAACCAGAGAAGTTCATTCTGTAGCTTTCTATCTCCAACAGGATCAATGTATTTGTACCTCCCAGGTGCCCCTGACATACAGGGCTACATCCTTTTTAATCCATGTCTACTATAAATACTCTATGCTCCTGAATGTTATAATCATTTCTATCTTCTGGATTTAGCCATGTTTCAGATATTTCTACAACAACTTCCAGTTCCAGCATTTCTAATTCTTCTAGCATTCATGTGTTTACCTCTGACAGTTGCCCTTCTTCTCACAACCTCCAGCATTTGCCTATTCCAGATCTTCAGTTCATGTGAGTCTCTGAATTTTTGAGTCAATAGCAATCTGGCTACTATCTTCTATGATCTGTGTATCCTGGGATCTGTTTCCTCCCTGCCCTTACACCCCACTTCCTCAATAGTCTAGTTTAAATGATCTCCTACTGTTGCCTTGATGTTCCTTGCAAGTCTTTTGGTTAATTATATCATTTAGGTGCAGCCTACCTCTCCTGTGCCTGTATATTTTTTTTCTGGAAGGATTCCCAGTTACTTATGGAGATAGGAAGATGCGCTTATAACATGCTGCAGCCACCTCCTCAACTCTTTTGGTAAATGTTCCTCCTCTTCCAAACATTAATGCAGAAATTAAAACTGGATTATCACAGAAGCATTTGTATAATTGCAAAGGGTATATTTAAAATTATGAAATTTGAAAGAGGCAGCAATTTTTCTTGAGTTGGTTACAATATACCCCATAGTAACGAGGAGACATGGGATGCTGTTCCAACTATAACAGTGACCTTCTGTCAGTAGGCAGCTCCACTCAGCCTCCTGCTTATTGGCTGTTGCTCATGCAAAGCCCAAGTTTCAAAATATGTTTGCGATCAAAGTCTGAAAGTTGTGGAGTGGAAAGTCACAGATTACTGACCTTTAAACAAAACACACTTATGTATTTTTCCCCAAAAATGACGAACTTTCAGCTCCTGAAAACAGTAAGTTCTGTGACAGATGTATTGGAGAAAATTGTGTATTGAAACAAACACAATTAAAATGCAGTAGAACTTCAACAATAAAACTAACAGGTGATAATAACATACATTCGTATATGTACACTAGAGGGATCGATAGTATGCTAACATTGGTTGGAAGGGTAGTGCTTTTACAGCAAAACAAACAGGCCAAGGAAAGTTAAAAACGCACATAAAATTAATTGGGAGAAGTAGGAAATGGATGGAATATATTTTGAATTAAGTTTTTACCCCTAAGTAAATTGAAACCAGTAAATCAGTAAATATTTATGGAGCATATCAACATTGGTGAACATAAAAACGATAACGGATAATGTTTGTGAAATTTGCTTCCTGTGATAAATAAAAAAATACTTAGGTCTAAAACTTATAAATTCAGAGTTCTTACCTTGAGCGATGCCATTTTTATGGTGTTTTTCTTTTGTTCAAAAAGTTCAAGGGAGGTCTAAATGATAACTGGTCAGAAGTGATTGAGCTTTGTTCCTAGAGGAAAGACAGCCTCCTAGCTCCAGGGCAAGGAACTTTATACCTCAGAGATTGCATTAGGCATGCTCCAGAACTGATGCAACACATTGGATAAAAAAAATGAGGAGAGTGAGAATGAGGAGTGGAGAGAGGAAAGGAAAATGAGAATAAAAACTGAAAAACACAAACCAAGAAAAAATAAGTAAGCGAAAAATAATTCACAATGGAAAAGAAAAGGAGCAGAGAAAGAGAAAGCTATTAGACTTGAGAGTTTCATTATTAAAAAGTCATGATTCCATTAACCTTTTGCAGCTTTAGCATCAGCCTCAGGTTAAGAAACAATGCAAATCACATTAAGCAATATTGGGCTTTGTTCTCCTCTGACAGGGACCACTACAACTCCAGGGTATTTCTGCAGAGCAAAGATATCACCTGACTTCATTTCACCATTATCTTGGCTCCACTTTAAATAAGCAGTCGACCACTCAACATTCCTTTTTGACCTCCATCCTAGCTTACATAATAAATGGTTCTCCTCAGTTCCTAAAATATGTTCAGGAGTATTTCCTACAGCAGTATGTTTCCAGACCAACGAGAAAGAAGACATTGCTAGGCCTGGTTCTTTGGAATGAGGTGGACCGAGTGAATCAAGTGTCAGTAGGGCATCATTTAGGGGACAGTGATCATTATATCATAAGGTTTAGGTTGGCTATGGAAAAGGACAATGAGCAATCCAGAGTAAGCATAATTAATTGGGACTTCAGTGGAGTAAGAATGGATATGACCCAGACAAATTGGAATCAAAGGTTGGCAGGCAAAACTGCAACTGAACAATGGTTTGCCTTTAAAGAAGAGCTAGTTCAGGCACAGTCAAGGTATATTCCCACGAAGGGGAAAGGTAGGGCAAACAAATCGAGAGCTCCCTGGATGACAGAAGGGATAGATATTAACAAAAAGCAGATAAAGTGTGCTTATGACAAATGGATAGGTGGATAATACAGCTGAGAACCAGGCTGATATTAAAGTTCAGAGAGGAATTGAAAAAGCAAGGAGAAGAAGTAAAGAGAGAATATGAGAAGAAACTGACAGCTAATATTAAAGGGAATTCAAAAGTCTTTCATAGCCATATAAATGGTAAAAGGGTGGTAAAAAGAGGAATGGGGCTGATTAGGGGCCAAAAAGGGGATTTACGCATGGAGCTGGGGGCATTACTGAGATATTAAATTAACACTTTGCATCTGTATTTACCAAGGAAGAAGATACTGCCCAGGACATGGTGAAAGAGGAGGTAGTTCAGACACTGGAAGGGTTTAAAATTGATAAGGAGGACGTATTGGATAGCCTGTCTGTACTTAATAAGACACCAGGACCCAATGAGATGCACCAAAGATACTGAGGGAAATTAACTGGAAATTATGGAGGCACTGGCCATCATTTTCCAATCTTCATTAGACTCAGGGGTGGTGTCAGAGGGCTGGAAAATTGCAAATGTTACACCCTTGTTCAAGAAAGGATGTAAAGCCCAGCAGTTACAGGCCAGTCGGTTTAACCTCGGTGGATAATTGATCACAAAATTAATAGCTATTTGGGAAAATGCTGGTTAAACAAAGAAAGCCAGCACAGATTTTTTAAGGGCAAATTATGTTTAACTAGCTTGGAGTTTTTTGATGAGGTGATGGAGAGGGCTGTTGATGTGGTGTACGTGGACTTCCAAAAAGCATTTGATGAAGTGCTGCACAACAGACTTACGAGCAAAGTTAGAGTTAGTGACAGTAATCAGAGATTAGTGGTTTGTTTCTCGGACTGGAGGGAGGTTTATAGTGGAGTTTCCCAGGGGTTGGCTTTAGGGCCCCTGCTCTTCCTGATATATATATTGCTGACCTATATTGTCAAGAAACTATTATATTTTTCCTAATATTTGTGTGTGTGTGTGTGTAGAATTTTCCGTTTGACGTGCGGGGGGCAGGCCCTGCACGTCCACGTGTAAAATGACGCACGGTTATGTCGGGCAAGGGTCCCGACGTCACCGCGCGATATTTCGCTGGGAGGGCAAGCTATGAAGTCCGACGCACGCCCGCCATTAATTAATGGGCCACTTAAGGTCATTTAGTCTTCAATCGACGCCAATTTTTCGGCACCTGTGCGATCTTTGAGTCAGCGCACGGGCGCAATGGGCAGGTGGATAGGAGACATTTGTATTAACCTCATCCACGGGCGGGATAAGAGAGCTCAGTGGGGCCGTGAATCTGCTCTGTGATGTATTTATTGGTGAAAGTTTTTCAAACTTGCCTGTGTGATCTGCAGCACTTCAAAACGCATCCCAGCTGCTTTTTCTGGACTCTTAACCTTCAGGTCAGCACTCTGCAGTGAGGAATCTTATCTGGGCCTGCAGGTTTCAGGAAGCCTTCCCTTAGCCTGGATATGGGATCTGATCTGTCCATTAGAGGCAGCTCCACAGAGGAGGACGGGAGGGCTAGAAGGGGAAGGAGGCCAGGAGTGCACATTCAGCCTCCAGGGGAGCCACCTTTGGGATTACAGGTGCAGGCACAAGGGGTGCAGGTCCAAGAGGTAGATCAAGGTGGAAGATGCCACTATCCTGTTGCCAGGGTTTACAGGTGGCAAAGCAGCTACCTGAGGTGCAGTGCTGAAGGAGGCTTCGACTCTCAAGGGAGACAGTCAACTATATCTGTCAGATGATTGGGCTTGTGATCTCCCCTAACTGTGTGGGCGGACACCCCATGCCAGCAGCACTGAAGGTCACAGTTGCCCTCAACTTCTATGCCTCTGGCTCTCTCCAGGGGTCGGTGGGTGATCTTTGCAGTGTCTCCCAATCAGCTGTCCACACTTGTGTCAAGCAGGTTACAGACGCTCTGTTCAGACGGGCATTGACCTTCATCCACCTCCACTGAGACCAGGCAAGCCAGACACAGTGAGCCAGAGGCTTCGCAGCCATTGCTGGCTTCCCCCACGTCCAGGGTGCAATAGACTGTACACATGTGGCCATTAAGGCACCAGAAGGTGAGCCCGGTGCCTTCGTCAACAGGAAGGGCTTCCACTTCATGAACGTGCAGATAGTGTGTGATCACAGGATGCAGACTATAAGTCTGTGCGAGGTACCCAGGCAGCTCCCATGATGCCCACATCCTCAGACACTCCCAGGTGCCGGGGCTCTTCAGTGCTCTGGCCCAGCTTGATGGATAGTTGCTGGATGACAAGGGCTATCCCCTCAGAAGGTGGCTCATGATGCCTCTCTGCTATCCAAGAACAGAAGCTGAGCAGCAATACAATAGGAGCCACGGCACCACAAGGACTGTGGTGGAGAGAGCCATCGGTCTTCTCAAGATGCGCTTCCGATGCCTGGACTGTTCAGGGGGCGCACTCCAGTACCCCCCAGATCGTCTCTCGGTGATAGTGGTTGCATGCTGCGCTCTCCACAATCTTGCGCTGGAAAGGGGGGCACGCTGTGGAATTTTCCCAAAGTGCTGGCCACACTGATAACATGAAAGATTTTATATTCTGGGAGAAGTAATTTCTAAAGACAAGAGGAAACAATGGGATTTACAAATCAAAAGGGATAAAATATATTTAAAGAAGGATGGAAGGCTGTGTGAGGGGTGGCCATGTGAGACCTTGTGTGAAACAGACTTGGGGAAAAAAAGCCTCTGGCCACACTGCAGAATTTTGCTGTTCTAGTAACCAAAGTTGTGTTAAAAACCTTTGGAAGTCCAATGTCCAGTGGGTGCTTGTGGTAAAATTGCTGGATGACTATAAATTTGGAATCTATTTGTACTGTTGCCTTAAAGGGGGTGTGTAGTTGAAAGTCTGGTTAAGTAGAAATTTTGGGAACTTTTATAACCGTGTAACTGTAATCTTGTTTGTTTGCGTGTGTGTGTTTAAGTTTTTTCTTCTTTTGTTAATAATATTTTAATTTAATCTTTAAAATCTCTAAAGGTGGTAATAGACTCATTACTTCTGCTTTCAGTGCATAAGCCTTCTCATAATAAATACTAATCGCAGAATCGTTGTGATAGTGTGGCCAAGTTTCTCTTGTGGATTTGGTCTGCCTGGCACATATCACCTGCCAAATCAGAACAAAATCTTGGTGTACAGGCACAATTTCAAAATTTGTAGACAAGATAAAACTTGGAATCATGGCGATGAGGATAGTGTAGAACACGCTTGTCCAATCTTTTCACTTGAGGGGGCCACATTTCCATTTTTCTCACTCAAGAGGCCAATGAGCAAATTTCGGGAAGATAAAGTTTGGCACAACATTAAACTGAATTTCAAAAAAAAACGTTGTGATATTAAGAAAAGAAACAACTTGCTGAGCAAAAGTAAAGCAATGTCAAAGCAATAAATTGTTAAGTTAAGAAAAAGAGTAATTAATAAGATGACCAGAGTGTGAGAGGATCAGAGTGTGTACCAGACTCACTCCCAATCTCGGGGTGCTCACACACTCACCTTCACCCACTGTGTGAGTGGGTGTGAGTGTGTGGTGGTGAGAGTGAATGAGAAACCTGAGACTGGGAGTAAGGCAAACACAAACTCACTATCTCACTCTCCCACACACACACACACTCACTCTCTCACTCCCATACGCACACAAATTCACTCACTCCAGGCACACACACTCGTTCACGCACGCACACACTCATTCCCACACACACATACGTACTCCCACACACACACACACAGTCTCACCCCCACAAACACACACAAACTCACTTATTCTCTCTCACACGCACACACTCAAACACACATAATCACTCTCTCACTTCCACAAACACACACAAACTCACTTCCACACACACACACTCACTCGTTCTCTCTCACACACGCACACTCTCACTCACTTCTACACACACACACACACACACACACACACAAACTCACTCATTCTCTCTCTCACACATGCACTCACTCCATCACTCCCACACACATGCGCACTCAATCTCTCACAAACGCCAGTCAGCCTGTTCCTCAGCCCTCTCCTCCAATCCCAGGCTCCACAGTATCTCACTCCTGGGCCTTGCAGCCAGCTTCGCCTTCATGGGATCCTCAGCAGCCTCTCATCCCTGGGTCTTTAGCAGCCGACCTCTACTTCCTGGGCCCCAACAGCCAGCCTCTTTTTCCCAGGGCTCCAGCAGCCAATCTCTCCTTCCCTGGGCCCCGACACTCTTGCTGCCATCGCCGCCCATGGCACTCTCTCTCTCTCTCTCTCTCTCTCATCCCTCCCCCAACCCTGCCTGAAAGAAAACCTCTTTCTCCCCAGCAAACTCACCGCCTCTGGTGTTCATTTCTCCTCCAATCACAGACTGTGTCTCTCCCACGTTTGCACTAGTGAGCCTATCAGCAGCAAACGAGGGAGTGGAGCGGCCGGTGATTGGAGGAGAAATGCCTAGCACAATGTTCCACTCCAACTTACCTGTTTGTCTGGCATTTTGAAAACTGGCTCCGGGGGCCGCATGGAGGGCTTCAGGACCTGGATGCCGGCCGTGTGTTGGACGAGTCTGGTGTAGAACTTGCTGTGGGATATAAACAAGCTGGTGGAATAGGTGGACAATTGGCAGATGAAATTGAATGCAGAGCAGTGTGAACAGAGTCATTTTGGTAGGGAGAGTGTGGAGAGACAATATAACATAAAGAATACAATCCTAAAATGGATGCAGGAGCAGAGGGACCTAGGTGTAAATGTATATAAACCATTGAAGGCAGCAGGACACATTGAGAGCATGGTTAATAAAGTATACAGCATCCTGGGCTATATAAATAGGGGCATAGAGTACAAGAGCAAGGAAGTTATGTTAAAACTGTGTAAACACTGGTTTAGCCCCAAATGGAAAATTGCATTCAATTCTTGGCACCTCACTTTAGGAAGGATGTGAAGGCATTAGAAAGGGTGCAGGAAAGATTCACGAGAATAGTTCCAGGGAAGAGCAACTTCAGTTAGGTAGATAGAATAGGTAAGTTGGAACTGTTCTCCTAGGAGAAGGGAAGTTTGAGAGCAGATTTGACAGAAGTATGTAGGGAGGTGGTGGTGCAGTGGTAATGTCACTGGACTGGTACCCCAGAGACACAGGGTAATGTTCTAGATTTGAATCCCACTCCGGCAAAAATTACCTGGAATTAAAAGTCTAATAATTACAATGAAACCATTGTCAATTGTTATAATGCCCTTTAGGGAAGGAAATCTGCCATCCACAGTAATGTAATTGACTCTGAAATGACCCAGCAAGCCACTCAGTTGTATCAAACCACTACAAAGCCAATAAAAAGGAATCAAACCAGACAGACAACCTGGCATCGACCCAGGCACCAGAAATGACAACGTCAACCCCACCCCTGCAAAGCCCTCCTTACTAATATCTGGTGCTAACCGTGGGAGAGCTGCCTCACAGACTAGGCAAGCAACAGCCTGACATAGTCATATTCATGGAATCATGTCTTACATAGTGTTTCAGACACCACCATCACCGGCAGGACAGACCCAGCAGGTGTGGTGGCACAGTGGTATACAGTCAGGTGGTGGTTGCCCTAGGAGTCCTCAACAGCGACTCCAGCCCCCATGAAGTCTCATGGCATCGGGTTAAACATGAGCAAGGAAACCTCCTGCTGATTACCATGTACCCCCTCCCCACTCCCCCGGCCCCAGCTGGTGAATCAGTATTCCTCCATGTTGAATTCCACTTGGAGGAAGCATTAAGAGTGCAGAATGTACTCTGGGTGAGGGACTTCAATGCCCATCACCAAGAGTGGCTTGGTAGCCACTGGCTGAGTCCTGAATGGGATACATTTCAAACAGATCTAGCAACTCAAGACTGGGTAGCCATGAGGCTCTGTGGGCCATCAGAAACAGCAGAATTGTGCTCAAACACAATCTGTAACCTCATAGTCCCGCATATTCCCCACCCTACCATTACCATCAAACCAGGGGGTCAACCCTGGTTCAATGAAGAGGGCATGCCAGGAGCAGCATCAGGTATACCTAAAAATGTGGTGTCAACTTGGTGAAGCTACAACATGGGAGTAATTGCGGGCCAAACAGCATAAGCAGCAAGTGATAGACAGATCAAAGGGATTCCACAACTCACGGATCAGATCTAAGCTCTGCAATCCTGCCACACCCAGTCGTGAACGGTGGTGGACAATTAAACAACTTACTGGAGGAGGAGGTTCGACAAATTTCCCCAATGTCAGTAATGGAGGAGCCCAGCACATCAATGCAAAAGATAAGGCTGAAGCATTCACAACAATCTTCAGCCAGAAATGCTGAGTGGATGATCCATCTCGGCCTCCTCCAGAGGTCCTCAGCATCACAGATGCCAGTCTTCAGCCAATTCAATTCACTCCACGTGATATCAAGAAACAGCTGAAGGCACTGGATACTGCACAGGCTATGGGTCCTGACAATATTCCGGCAATGGTACTGAAGACTTGTGCTCCAGAATTTGCCGTGCCCCGAGCCAAGCTGTTCCGGTACAGCTTCAACACAGGCATCTACCCGGCTATGTGGAAAATTGCCCAGGTATGTCCTGTACACAAAAAACAAGACAAATCCAACAGGGCCAATTACCACCCCATCAGTCTACTCTCCATTATTAGTAAAGTGATGGAAGGGGTCATCAACAGTGCTACCAAGTGGCTCTTGCTTAGCAATAACCTGCTCACTGACACTCAGTTTGTGTTCCGCCAGAGTCACTCAGCTTTTGACCTCATTACAGCCTTGGTTCAAACATGGACAAAAGAGCTAAACTCCTAAATTGAGGTGAGAGTGGCTGCCCTTGACATCAAGGCAGCATTTGACCAAGTGTGGCATCAAGGAGCCCTAGCAAAACTGGAGCCAATGGGATTCAGGGGAAAACTCTTTGCTGGTTGGAGTCATACATTGCACAAAGGAAGTTGGTTGTGGTTGTTGGAGGTCATTCATCTCAGCTCCAGGACATCACTGCAGGAGTTCCTCAGGGTAGTGTCCTCGGCCCAACCATCTTCAGCTGCTTCATCAATGACCTTGCTTCCATCATAAGGTCAGATGTAGGGATGTTTGCTGATAATTGCACAATGTTCAGGACCATTCACAACTCCTCAGATACCCTGAAGCAGTCCATGTCCAAATGCAGCAAGAACTGGACACTATCCAGGCTTGGGCTGACAAGTGGCAAGTAACTTTCACACCACACAAGTGCCAGGCAATGACCACCTCCAACAAGAGAGATAAAAGCAAAATACTGCGGATGCTGGAAATCTGAAACAAAAACAGAAAATGCTGGAAAAACTCAGCAAGTCTGACAGCATCTGTGGAGAGAGAAACAGAGTTAACATTTTGAGTCCGTATGAGTCATACAGACTCAAAACGTTAACTCTGTCTTTCTCTCCACAGATGCTGTTAGGCTTGCTGAGTTTTTGCAGCATTTTCTGTTTCCAACAAGAGAGAATCTAACTTGACATTCAATGGCATTGCCACCGCTGAATCCCCCACTATCAACATCCTGGGGGTTACCATTGACCAGAAACTGAACTGGACTAGCCATATAAATACTATGGTTACAAGAGCAGGTCAGAGGCTAGGAGTCATGTGATGACTAACTCGCCTCCTGACGCCTCAAATCCTGTCCACTATCTACAAGGCACAAGTTAGGAGGGTGATCAAGTACACTCTGCTTGCCTGCATGAGTGCAGCTGCAACAATACTCAAGAAGCTTGATACCATCCAGGACAAAGCAGCCCACTTGCTTGGCACCCATTCCACAAACATTCATTCTCTCCACCGCTGGTGAACAGTGGCAGCAGTGTGTACCGTCTATAAGATGTACTGCAGAAACTCACCAAGGCTCCTTAGGCAGCGCCTTCCAAACCCACGATCACGACTACCTAGAAGGACAAGGGAGACACATGGGAATATTACCACCTGGAAGTTCCCCTCCAAACCACACACCATCCTGACTTGGAAATATATCACCATTCCTTCACTGTTACTTGGTCAAGATCCTGGAACTCCTTCCCTAACAGCACCACAGGGGCTGTAGTGGTTCAAGAAGGCAGCTTACCACTGCCTTCTCAAGGGCAATTAGGGATGGGCAATAAATGCTGGCCTAGCCAGCGACGCCCACACCCTGTAAATTCATTTTAAAAATCATGAGGGTTCTGGATAGAAGGCCGAAACTGTCCCCAATGCTGGAAGGATTGAGAACCAGAGGGAGCAGATTTAATATAATTGACAAACGTAGCAATGGGGACATCAGAAAACCCTTTCCACTCAGTAAGTGTTTAGGATTTGGAATGCACTGCCTGACAGTGTGGTGGAAGAAATTTCAATTGAGGCATTCAAATGGAATTGGACTATTATCCAAAAAGGGAAAATGAGCAGGGCTACAGGCAAAAGGCAGGCGAGTGGCCACTAGGTGAATTGCTTCTCCAAAGAGCCGGCACAGATATAATGGGCCGTATAGCCTCCCTCTGTGCTGTAACCATCCTATGATTCTATGGGGGGAATTTGCTCCCCATTGTGGGGGGCTGAGCAGGAGCAGGCACGCAGCCAATCACCGCCATTTTACCTGGGCGGGCCAATTAAGGCCCGCCCAGCATGACACGCACCTGGAAGCGCTCAGCGCTACCTGTGCCTGTGGGGGGAGAAGGGAGAATCTGGGCCTGCGTTCTTGCGTGTGAAGAGCGCACAAATCTCCCTGAAGCACGGAGCTGCCTCAGGGAGATTACTTTGATCATGAAGAATTGAAATAAAGAAAAAAAAATTTATTCAGACATGTCCCCTCATGTGACAGTGTCACATGAGCTGGGACATGTCAATGAATTTTAATAAAAAATCTTATTTAATTTATAAAGCCTTCACGAAACCTCATCCCGCCCGTGGATGAGGTTTCATGATAAATGTGAAGGCCACCTGGGCTCTTCGCCTGCCGCCAACCTTAAGGTTGGATGGGCAGCCCGGTTAATTGTTTCAATTAGTTGTTAAATGGCCTTAACAGGCTTTTGACAGTTCGGCAGGCGCGCAGCCGACTCCGGTGCACGCCCACCGAACTGAAAATCAGAATTACGTGTGGTGATGTCGGGATGCACACCCAACGTCACCACACATCATTTTACATGTCGGCGAGTGGGGCCTGCCCCCGCACGCCGACCAGAAAATTCAGGCCTATGAATCTACACTGCCAACTTCCTTTTCAAACCTACCATTATCACCCCATCCTCATAAAAATCACCCTTGGCCCCTTTCTCCTTGCAAATTCTCACCCCATCTCTAACCATCCTTTTCTCTCCAAATGTGTTGTTACTTCCAAAATCCTTGGCCATCTTCCTGTAACTCCATCTTTAATCAGGTTTCAGCCCCTACCACATCACTTAACCGGCTCTAACCAAAGTTCCAAATGATCTTCTTTGTGACCCTGACCATTGTGCATAGTCCAATTTTAAATTCTCATCCCTGTAATCTCCTCCTTGCAACCCCTCTTAAACTCTCCGTTCTTCTGAGTGTGGATTATTTTGCATCCCCCTCCTGGCACACTATTATCAAATATGTTATCATCTGCCTAAGCTCCGCACTCTAAATTCTGTCTCTAAATTCTTCCGCCTCCATCTCCCTCTTGTTGTTGGGTGGCTGAGTTGTACTATTAATGATAGAGTTGATCTGCAGACACTTCTTGGGTGGAAACATTAGGTTTATTTACAATATACTCAGCAGCAACTACACATGTGCTTTCAACTCTAACTCTATCTCTACACTGTCTGCTGAGGTAGCCCGTGATACTCACTTATTGATTACTGCAGCTCATGTGATCTTGCCTAACAAGTATCATTCTTAAAGGTTCATTACACACTAAATAACACCATAATTATTACATTGCTCCCTCTCTAACTCGGCTATACATATTATATTTACAAGTACATATTTTTCAAGACAACATAAAATTTATACTGGGTGAGGAATTTATAAGTTCAGTCTTTCAGGTGGTTGGCCTGGTAAGTGTAGAACGTCGCAGCTCCACAACTTCAGATTCTTTGTCAGGAACCTCCTTTTCCGGAGTTGCCTGAACATCAGGTGCTTCGGTGGGCACTTGCAGTTCTGTATCCTCAACTCTTACAGGAATATCAGACATGTCAGTCCTGGATTGAGTAACCTCAACAGGAAACGCAGACTCGGTCATGGTCGCTGGTGGAACCAAATCTTGGTGACTTGTCTCTCTTTTCCTTAAATAGTCCACATGTTTATGGATGATCTGGCCTTCCACCTCCATGTGGTAAGATAGAGGTCCAGTCACCGCACTTATTTCACCCGGTAACCACTTTGGTCCTTCCCCCGAAATTTTTCACATATACCGGCTCTCCCACGGTAAATCTCCTCTCGAGACTGCCAGTCATGTCTAGTTTTTTGGCTTCTCTGAATCCTTTCCACCTTCCCCTCTAAATTCGGCATTATTAAGCTCAACCTTGCCCTGAGACGGTATTTCAACAATAACTCCGCAGGTGTGACACCTATTGTTGTGTGAGGGGTAGTCCTGTAATGTAAAAGAAGGCGTGCTAGCTTGGTTGCCAAGGAATCACCAGTTAACTTTTTCATGCCTGACTTGAACGTTTGAACCGCCCTTTCAGCCAGTCTGTTTGAGGGAGGGTGCTACGGTGCAGTTTTCACATGAGTGATACCATTGAGGCTGATAAACTGTTGCAACTCAGCACTCGTAAATGCCGTGCCATTATTGGAAACGACTACTTCTGGTATTCCGTGAATGGCAAAACTCTGCTATAGTTTCTAAATTGTAGCAGCCTACGCTGGTGACTTCACCTCATATATGTCCAACCATTTTGAATGGGCATTGATAATGAGCAGAAACATTGTTCCCAGGAAAGGTCCAAAGTAGTCTATGTGTAACTGCACCCAGGGTCTACCTGGCCAATCCCACGGGTGTATTGGAGCTGTCACTGGCAACTTCTATAGTTGCTGACATTGCACACGATGCTTTACTAAACTCTCTATTTCACCATCCATCCCAGGGCACCATAGAAAGCTGTGTGCTATGGTCTTCATTCGGGAAATTCCTGGATGGGCACCGTGTAGTTCAATTAAAAGTGGCTCCCTTCCCTTTGGAGGAACTATCACTTGTGCTCCCCACAATAAGATGCCATCCTGGCTGGTTATTTCTTATCTTCTGTTGAAGTACGGTTTCATTTCGTCAGATATGGGCTCCTATGACCAACCATGTAGCACTTGTTCTTGTACCTGAGATAGGACTGGGTCCCAACTTGCCAGTCTCTGATCTGTCAAGCACATACCAGCGAGAAATCTAAGAAATTTAACAGTAAAACAAGTTCTTGTGGAACTGGGGCGTGCTCATCATTTTCTTGTAAAGGCAAATGACTAAGGGCATTGGCGTTTGCGATTTGATTGTCAGGCCTATGTACGAAAGTGTATTCATATGCTGCCAGAATTAAAACCCATCGTATTTTTGCTGAGGCTATGGGTGGTGTCCTCATTAAACAATCCAAGCAATAGTTTGTGGTCTGAAATGATTGTAAAATGGTAGCCGTCTACGTACTGGTGAAATTTCTTGGCACCAAAGATGATGGACAGGCTTTCTTTGACTATCTGCAAGTATCCCTTTTCCGCTGAGGTGAGCGCTCTTGATACGTAACCTATTGGCCATTCCATGCCGTCGTCCATCCAATGAGAGAATACTGCTCCCACTCCATAGGGAGATGCGTCACATGTCAGCACCAATTCTTTCGTCTGGTCATAATGCACTAATAGATTGGACAAATGCAACAATTGTTTCACCTTTATGAAAGCTTCTTTCTGGGTCACCTCCCAAGACCAATGTTGGTTCTTTTTGAGTAGAGAATGCAGGGGGGGGGCAGCATTGTAGACAAATAGGGTAAGAACCGCTCGTAATAGTTGATAATTCCTAGGAATGATTTCAGCTCTGAGGTGTTTTTTGGTGCAGTTGCCTCTCCTATGGCTCTCACTTTCTCAACTGGGTGGAGGCCCTGTGAATCTACCCAGTGACCCAAATAGATTACCTCCCTCGCTTGGAACGTGCACTTTTTTTTTAAACACACTCCAGCTTGCAAGAAACATTTTAAGACTTCTAAGTTTGCCAAATGCTCTTTTTCAGTGTATCCTGTCACCAATACATTGTCTAAACAGGGCAGTCCCTACAGTAAGCTTTCTATTGTTCTCTGAAAGATGGCACAAGCGGAGGAGAGACCGAAAGGCAATCGTGTATATTGGTACAAACTTTTGTGAGTATTAATTGTGACAAATTCCCAGGAGGCATTATCCAACTCTAGTTGTTGTTAAGCATGACTCATGTCAAGCTTTGTGTACATTGTCCCTCCTGCCAGCTTGGCATACAGGTCTTCAATTTTTGGAATGGGGCGCCTGTCTAGCTTAGCTGCTTTAGTAACTGTCAGTTTGTAGTCTCCACAAATTCGGATGCTTTGATTGGGTTTAAGGACGGGGACTATGGGTGCTGCCCATTCTGAGAACTGAACAGGTTGTATAATGCCCAGTTTCTCTATTCTGCTCAATTCAATGTCAACAATTTCTCAGGGCATATGGCACCGGGGTTGTGAGGGGTTCCGGATGCACATGAATCTTGGCCTGCAGGCCCTGGATTTTCCCCAGTTCATCCTTAAAGATGGTAGATTACTTTCTAAATAGCTCTGGCAGCCCACTTGCTCTCAACTAGAAAATATCAGACCATTCTTACTTAATCTCCTTTAACCAATTTTGCCCTAGGAGGCTTGGCCCTTCACCTGCTACCACCATCAAGGATAGCTTTGCTGATTGGCTTCCATAATGGACAGTTACTCTGCTCATGACCTTTACTTGAATGTCTTCATCAATATATGTTTTTAGCTTGGCTTCGATTTCTTCTAAACTTAATTGATGTTCATCATTATTCAAATATCTGAAGGTATGTTCCCCAGTTACTGTAGTGGAAGCTCCCATGTCCACTTCCATTCTAACAGGTTTGCCATTTACTTTCACTGTGACAAATATTGGTTCTGTCTTTCCAACTTTCAGATTAAACGAGTAAATGTCTGAATTTGTTATTTCAGGCTGTTCTACATTATAGATTTCATTGGGCTTCTTCTTATGTTTACAAGCCTGCTTGAATCTTTCCTTGCATTGCCTCATCCTATGTCCATTTCTATGACAATAGTAGCATTCGATTATTTTTAAAGTGCCAATCACTAAAATACTGATTGTTTCCACCTCTTTTGAAATTATCTTTGATTTCGCTGCTGTAAATTTTCTTTATTCATCGGCTAGCAGGGGCTGTTTCCCATTTGTTGGCGGAGCCTTGCATTTTTGCGCCTCTTTCGGCTGAGGCTTCCAACCCAATGTGGAGGACAGCACCATTTTGCTCACCCTGCTTTTGAATCTCTTACTGCGCTTTCCATGGCCAGCGTTATCTCTAGCGCTTTCTTGAAATCCAGATTCACTTTGGACAATAATCTTTTCTGAATAATGTACTCTTTCACACCACACACTAAACGATCCCTCAGCATGTTCAGAGCCATACCGAACTCACAATATTCCATTAGCTGCTTCAAATTTGCCATGTAGCATGCAATTTTATCACCCAGGACTCTATTTCGCAAATTAAACCTGAACCCCTGCATTATGATTGAGGGCTCTGGTTGAAAGTGACCCTTCACGAGGTCCACAAATTCATTGAAATTCTTTGAATTTGGGTACTAGGTGCCATCAAACTTCGGAA
This sequence comes from Cetorhinus maximus, assembly GCF_964194155.1. Classification (NCBI taxonomy): domain Eukaryota; kingdom Metazoa; phylum Chordata; class Chondrichthyes; order Lamniformes; family Cetorhinidae; genus Cetorhinus; species Cetorhinus maximus. The sequence goes on from NC_135894.1 coordinate 66,670,121, forward strand.
CAGACTGTAGGTATTGCTCCTACATTTACTCAAGAGGATTGCTCGCCTCTTTTCTTCCCCTGTATTCTTGTTCACTTGAAAAATAACATGAGGCCGTGTATTGATTGTATTGACACCAATCATCTGTGGTTGGTTCAAAAGGATCAATTCTCCCAAACTGTGGCATTTTGAGAGGGGATAACTTCTTCAATTCTAATGGAGCTTGCTACTTACAATCACTGGGCGAGGAACAGTGTCGATTTCTACTTAACTTGATTTCTTCTGTTCAATCCTGTTTTATCCTCATTACCAGTTTGTTATAGGATAGCTGAGTTGTACTATTAATGATAGAGTTGATCTTCAGATACTTCTTGGGTGGAAACATTAAGTTTATTTACAATATACTCAGCAGCAACCACACTTGTGCTTTCAACTCCAACTCTACATCTAGCCCGCGCTACTCTCCTATTGATTACTATAGATCATGTGATCTTCCTTAACAAGTATTATTCTTAAAGGGACATTATAAAATTATAATTACTGCACCTCTTTCTTTAAGACCCTTTTCCGTGAAGCATTTTGAGATCTTTTAAATTTTTTAGAGGCACTATATAAATAGCAGTTGTTATTGTAAAGCCTTTTGCTTGAAGTGTAGACAATGTATAAACCTTCCTTGTAGAATACCAGAAAATCAAATGCAGACCTAGTCATAGATTGCGAGAAAACCAAATGTAACCTCTACATTAGATGGGGAAAGGATTTAAATCTACTCCTGGATGCTATCTATTATCCTTAAGGGGATAAAATGATGTTTCAGTGGGTTGAATTGTTTGGAGGAGGATGAAGTCCGCTGTCAGGACTGAAAGCGGGAGCCAACCCCGCTCTGGCAGGTGACAGGACCAAGGGTGGCATTTTACCAGTGGCAGCCAATTAACAGGCTGCTTTTGGGACTGCAGTTCAACCAAGAATGGTGGCCCGTCACCACCTCCCAGAGCTGCCGGTCCAACCAGAGAACCAGCAGCCTCAACAGCACCACTGTAAACAGTGGCCACTGCTGAGGCTGAAAGATGAGAGGGCACCTCCATGTTGAGGCGTCTTTGAAGAGCATGTAAATTATTTTTGAACTGTCAATGTCAGGAAAGCAGGTACTGAGGATCAGGAGGGATGTGCCATCCATCAGTGGCGCTGTAACCACAGGGGCAGACATTGCTGGGCCATGGAGTGACCATAAAGGAGGGTTCCCCCGGGAAGCAGCTGAGAGGCAGCCAGAGTTTAGCTGGTGGTCTCCCCCCACTCCAGTGGGCCTCCAGATGCAGGAAAAGTTTTTTTTTTTAATTCATTCATGGGATGTGGGTTTCGCCGGCTCGGACAGCATTTATTGCCCATCCATAATTGCCCTTGAGAAGGTGGTGGTGAGCTACCTCTTTGAACCGCTGCAGTCCATGTGATGTTGTTACACCCACAGTGCTGTTAGGAAGGGAGTTCCAGGATTTTGACCCAGCGACAGTGAAGGAATAGCGATATACTTCCAAGTCAGGATGGTGAGTGACTTGGAGGGGAAATTCCAGGCAGTGGTGTTCCCATCTATCTGCTGCCCTTGCCCTTCTAGATGGTAGTGGCCATGGATTTAGAAGGTGCTGTCTAAGGAGCCTTGGTGAATTCCTACAATGCATCTTGTAGGTGATACACACTGCTGCTATGGTGTGTCGATGGTGGAGGGAGTGAATGTTTGTGGATGTGGTGCCAATCAAGCAGGCTGCTTTGCCCTGGATGGCGTCAAGCTTCTTGAGTGTTGTGGGAGCTGCACTCATCCAGGCAAGTGGGGAGTATTCCATCACTCTTGTAGATGGTGGACAGGCTTTGGGGAGTCAGGAGGTGGGTTACTCATCGCACGATTCCTAGCCTTTGACTTGCTCTTGTAGCCACAGTATTTATATGGCTAGTCCAGTTCAGTTTCTGGTCAATGGTAACCCCCCCAGGATGTTGATAGTGGGGGATTCAGTGATGGTAATGCCATTGAACATAAAGGGGTGATAGTTGGATTCTCACTTGTGGAGATGGTCATTGCCTGACATTTGTGTGGCGTGAATGTTACTTGCCACTTGTCAGCCCAAGCCTGGATATTGTCCAGGTCTTGCTGTAATTGGACATGGACTGTTTCAGTATCTGAGGAGTTGTGAATGGTGAACATTGTGCAATTATCAGCGAACATCCCCACGTCTGACCTTATGATGGAAGGAAGGTCATTGATGAAGCAGCTGAAGATGGTTGGGCCGAGGACACTACCCTGAGGAACTCCTGCAGTGATGTCCTGGAGCTGAGATGACTGACCTCCAACAACCATCTTTCTTTGTGCTGGGTATGACTCCAACCAATGGAGAGTTTTCCCCCTGATTCCCATTGACTCCAGTTTTGCTAGGGCTCCTTGATGCCGCAGATGCTGCCCTGATGTCAAGGGTAGTCACTTTTACCATCAGATGTGGGAAATGGCCCTTAATTGGGCAATTCAGTCTCTCAATTAGTCACCTATGCCACAGATATTCCACTACTGGCAATTTACCATGGTGATGGGAAGACATTGGGTCCCTTCCAACACTTTCCCCCACCATATTGCCAACCCTCCCGAACAGCCATCTCCAAATGGCTGGGAAAATTCATCCCAGTATTTGCAAACAATGGTGTTCCTCCCTACAGCACTTTCATTCGTGTAGCTGCTTTGGAGACTCTCCGTTCTGGAATGCACTGCCTAAGTGTCGTGGAGGCAAGTTCAATCGAGGCATTCAAAAAGAAATTGGATTGAATCAGGAAAGGGAAAATGTGCAGGGCTATGGGGAAAAGACAGGTGAATGACACGAGGTGAATTGCTTCTCCAGAGAGCCAGCACAGACATGATGGGCCATATAGCCTCCCTCTGTGCTGTAACCATTCAATTATTTGATTATTTATTTTGCATTAGAAGAAAAATTCATCAATCTCACATTGTCAGGATAATAAAACCTTACAAAATGAGAATTCCAATTCCCTCTATGCCATTTGGGGTCATTGGAACACAAGAGCTAAGTTTTGTGAAGTCTCATTGCAGCATTGAACCTTTCTAGTGAAATGTTTATTGCAATTGACTTGCCGCATGCTACATTTTGTGGCCAAATAGATGCTTACATCATTTGGAGGTTAGGCTGTTGATCAGTGGGGACTAATTTTATTCAATCTGAACTATTATCAGATTTTACCACTTTTGATTAATCCACACAAAATGAATGAATGTTGTTTAGCCTGACTTAGTCTTCATGAGTTGGCATCTTAAAAGCAGATTGGTGCTTACAAAATTTATTGGAAACTGATTTATTTTCATTTTCTAGTTGGTTTTTTCTGTATTTTCATCAGTAGGATTAACACCAAACCAAAGGAGATAATTGGAGATTAGGTTGGCGACTATAAGTGTGGTCTTTGGATGATACGGCAGGGCATGTAGGTGAATAATAGGAAAAGCAAAACATAGATCCTGGGGTGGGGGGGCTCCTAAGGCAATGATGTTGGGTCAGGAAAGAAGCCATTGCAGGAGATACTTTGTTACAACTGGATGATTAAGAGTTGAACTAGGCAAGGGCAGTCTCAATTAGCTGTAGGTCAATTGCATCAAAGGTTGAAGACAAGAGGAGGAACAGTACACCAGGATCACAATCATAGGGGAATGACATTAATGACTGTGACCATGGTTTCTGAATTTGGGAAGGGACAAGGAAAAAGGAAAGAGGAAAGGGATGTTGGAAGTGAGACCTTAAGGATAGAGGTGTTGGAGATGATGGCAGATTTAAGAGGGGGAAAGAGAGGGAACTGTTTACAACATAAACTGCCATCAGGAATTGAATTTGGATGGTCAGCAATTTAGTGGTAATGGGGCTGAAAGAGCAGGAAGTGCATCTCATGGAGAAGAGGAGCTCAGAGGGCATAAGAGGACATAGGGGAAAAAGACTAAAGAAATATAATACGTTCATTGGTGGGTCAGTGGGGGGGATCCTTGACTTAGTGAGCAAGGGCAAGAGTTGAATGGATGGCCTCCTTGCACATTGTTGGTGTGGTTGGAGGGGGCAGGGGAGAGGGCTTTAAGAACATTGTATGCAATAATTTTGTTAGGTTTATTTTAAGACCATTCCAAGACATTATTTTCCATACTGTCCTTTAAATAGCTTTATTTATTTACTCATTTCCCAGAGGTAGAGATTGTATCTTAGATCAGAGCATAAGCTCATAAGAAATAGTTCATCAAACCTGCTCCACCATTTAAAAAGATCATGGCTGATCTGATTGTGGCCTTAACTCCACTTTCCTGCCCGTCTCCCATAATACTTAACTCCCTTGCAGATGAGATATCAACAGACCTCATCCTTTAGGTGATTCCTATATATTCTTGGTCTCTCTAGCTGTAATTATGATCTGCTTGTATAATGACTTGGGAATCAGAGTTGCCTGTTTCTGGCATACTCTAATCTCCTAAGAATTTTTCAGACTAATTTAGTATAGCTCAAATCAGTGTTAAGTAGAGGTCATTCATTGTTTTATATCCATTTTTGTCAAAACAGGTTTCCAAAAAGTGGCTAACCAATTTTTCAATATTGGTTTGCATCCAGTGCATTATAGATAGTAAAATACAAATTACTTTGTTGTAATTTATCTAGTTTAATAAATTTAGCTTTAATGATGCTTCAGAAACAGAAGATCTGCTGTTTTGCAGCTGTTTTGTTCTCATTCCTCTGAGAATACCAAGTTCAACAAAAATATGATGCTGAAAGAATAAAGCAGTCATTTCATGCTTCTGTTAACAATGCTCTTTCAACTGTTAAATGTGGACATGATTAAAAATAATCATCCCTGGCGGTCACAAATAAGGGTGTGGGGGTGTGTGGTGAAAGAGAAACATGGGGAGTATCAGATTAACTATTTTGCATTCTTTCAGAAGAGCATTCAAAACTGCATGGGATTGTAGCCTTGTCTTGCCACCTGACCTAGGAATGTTTGACACTAATACTGGGTAGCTGAAATGGAAAATGTTTCATTCTCAGCAAATATACCACATACAAAAAAATCTCGTGTTTAGCTATTCATTCCTCCAATAAACTTACCTTGTTTCAACTATCTTTTGCAACTTTCAAACTATATCATTTTAAGTCAGCATCGATTTTCAACAAATTATAGAACTACAGAATGTAAATTATATTTAATAAATAATTCTCTTACAATGAGCTGTTACAAAAACAAGCATCCAGTTTTAATTTTTTTTTGTAAATTATGAATTCAAAATCATATTCAAGCTTTAGAAATAGAATGCCTCAGTTCTTCACCCTGTGAATTCAAAGCAATTTCTAGGAGGCATTATAAATACATTTACAATAAACATTTATACCTGGTTTTACAAGAGAAACTTTAGCAAGTGTACGTAGTCAACAACAAAACTGCACAATACAATTTATGTAACTACAGAGAAACAGAGGTTCCCCATTAAACATACAAGTTGAATTATTGGTATGAGGCTTCAAAACATGGGTACCTAAATATTACTAAAGTAAAAGCAAAGTACTGCAGATGTTGGAAGTCTGAAAAAAAAACAGGAAACGATGGAAAAACTCAGCAGGTCTGGCAGCATCTGTGGAAAGAGAAACAGAGTTAACGTTTCATACATATGAACTCGAAACATTAACTCTGGGTGGGATTTTCCAGCCCTGTCCGCCGCCAGGATCGTCCAATCCCACTGAAAGTCAAGGGACTTTTGGCTGGGCTGCCAAATCTCCCACAGCGGCTCCCACCACGACAGGGCTGGAAAATCCCAGCTTCTGTTTCTCTCTCCACAGATGCTGTCAGACTTGCTGAGTTTTTCCAGCATTTACTGTTTTTATTACCCAAATATTACTTTTGTACTCAAGGAACCATTACATGTTTTGGAGATCTGGTAGCTTTAATTATCCATTGTCTAACATAAAACACGAACAAGATAAAACAGAGCCCACATGGACATGACAGGCCAAATGACCACCTTCTGTGGTGTGACCATTCTATAATTCAATGGTCAAACCTATCTGTCCGCCGTTTTAGTCACAGGGATAGGTGGAGTGTTTTATAGCAACTAGATGTGGTGTTGGAAAAGAAATATTTATAAATAATAAGGACCAGTGTTGCCCTTCAACAGTACCTTACTGATAACGCAGCTCTAATGGTGATTGTTTACTCCCCATAGTCAAACACCTTCAAGCAAGAATGGAAGTATGGTAATTGGGTAAAGCAGCTAAAAATACACTAACTCAAGGGTAAAAGAAATTCATTAGGTATGCTTTTGTCTGTGTTTCTGAAATTTTCTGAAATCACAAAGTAATGGCAACAGGTGCTAACTTACAGGCCATTTAAAACACTGGCAATTCGCAAACATAATTTTGGAGACACTCTGTTCCTTAGGAAGAACAATTACTTCAGATGATGTTGTGCTCTGTTTCTAAGAAGGCAGTTAGCTGATTGAATGATTGTCTATTGCCCAAGGCAAGATTTAAAACTATATTTGTGCACATGTTTACATACAGCACGCTTCAAACAGTGTTGAATCCACCACTTTAAAAAGCTTTGGCTGCTTATTAGAGATCTCTAATAAATGTTTACCCCTCTTTCTCAGCCTACAAACACCTGAGGAACATGTATTTTGAGTGTCACTAGTCCCTGGGAATTATGACTGAAGAGGTCTCTAGACAATTCTCGATAAATACTCAAGCTCAGATACTTCAGACGCACATTAACTTTTGCAAATGAAACTTAAGGCATGAAAGGGTTTAGAACATTTACTGGACAAAAGCTAAATTTGTGTTCATCTTCAGATTTGCATAACGGCATAAAAGCTTCCACAGCTCAATCTTATTGGATAATTTGAATTCAATCTTTATACTGCATATCATTTCATATTGCTGTTCATTTGATTGCTACAATGTTCTCACCATACTAAATATACATTATTTCATGAAGTGTAATTTACAGACTGGAGGATATTTGAAACCTGTATCTTTTGAGCAATATAGCTTTCAAGCATCCTCATACTGATCAATTTTTGCTTTCTTTTAGGAAAAGCAAAAGTAGTAAGCCATTCCTTAAAAGAAATTCTCTCTCTAAAATATTTAACTGTACAGTGTGTGATGTTGAGAGTTGAGCAGAAGCCTTTTGCCACCATTCTGCACAAAACATGACCATTCTTCTTAATCATAATGAAGAACCTTCAATGTGCCTGTTGCTCCAAATCGCTTTCGGTCAGCAAAACCAGGAATCTGAAATTATGTAATTTTTAAAAAATTACGATTGTAGGATTCTCCCTATATCATGCAATCCGAACTCAGTTCCCAGACCCAATTATCAAAACTTGACTTGATGTGTTGGGGTTGTAAATGGAAAAATTCTTCTATGCAGAGGCTTCTGCTTCACGCAATCACATATTTTGGCAAAAAAAGATTTTTCTCTTTTAGTAACTCTGGGGCTAATAATTCAGCCATGGTGCAGCACTGCCACTGTTCAAGCACTTTACACACCTGTGCAAGAACGAGCTGAACTTGCAGGTTGCGGCGCCAGGGGTGGTTTGCAGGAGTGGATTCGGCTGTCGTGGAGACAGATGACCCATGGTAATCAATGAGAACTTGCTTGTCAGAAAAATGCAAAAAAATCAAGTGAGCAAAATAAACGGGAAAGAAAGGATGATGGTTTATCTGCTGCAGCCAGAAAGCAGAAGGATGCTGAAATAATGCAGCAGAAACAAAAAGCAAATAAAAATTCTGCAGCACCTGTGGGAGCTAATGCAGTAACTTCAAACTAAGGTTCACACCCATGGTACTCTGCCTAACTTTCCTGGATGGGTACATTTGACGAGCAACATGGCTTTGTCTTCAAAATATTGAACTTGCCTGGTAAGTGGAGACACTACTCAAACCAGAAGCGGTATGGGAATTGAAATTACAGGAAGGGCTGACTGGTGAGTATAACAGTTTTGCCTCCGGGGGTGGAGAGCAGCAGAGCAGGAGAGGAAAGAACAAAAGTCAGACTTGTATTTATATAGCGTCTTTCATGACCCACAGATGTCTCAATGCACTTTACAGTGTAGTCAATGTTGTAATGTAGAAAATGCAGCAGTTAATCTGTGCAAACCTTCCATAATACCCAGAATTTTTTTTTTGAATGATTACGATTGAGATGTATATATATTGGCTAAGACACCAGACCAAGCTCCCCTGCTCTTAAAGATAATTATTACAGCACCATAGAAGGGAATATGGCATTTTTTTCTTAGGCTCAGGTGTTTCAGTCACATTATAAGGAAACACAGAAATTATTGTAAATAAGATATTGAGCACTGCTCTTTCCCTTGATTAACCTTTGACCAGCTTTCTTTAATAGTTTAAGGCTTAAGCTTTGGTCTGATAGAGTTTTTAAATGTTTCTGTATTCAGTAAGACAGAGCAACATGTCAAGGTTTTTCTGATCAACCCCTAGACCTTGCTACAGTCAACTAGCTACTGGGCAAATGAAGGCACATTTTGATTCATAGGGAATCTAAGCAGGTTCACAAGAGTGATCAATATCACTAAACTCAAAAAATTAAGTTGTTCAAATTATATGATGAGGAAATCTTCAATTTAAAGCCCAATGAGACTTGCCTGTAGTTTCTATGTAGTTTCCCAGTACCCTCAGCTCTGGTGTCCTGCACTGGGGCATGCTGGACATCTTGCAAGCACCTGCTCACAATTACTGAAGGAGAGGATGCCCTACATCACATTATTTGTCTGTCCAAATAAGATATCAGCATATAATCAATAAAATCAACAAACCATGCACCCTTCCTTGATGAATGCAAAAGGCTAAGATACAGAAATAGCCTTAGAAATAAGACAAAAAAAATGAAATCAGCATTGTTGAAAGTTGGTAGTTATTAAATTATCAACATCAAACATCTATTCAGGTAATATATTGGTTCAGCTGCTGAGATAGAAGAATTAGTGAGGATTTCCTGAGTTATTGGTCAATTTTATATCCAGATTGCTGGTCTCAGCAAGTTAACTTGCAACGGGAACATAGCTACAAATTTCACCATTAAAAAGTCGACTGCAAAGTGAAAAAAGCACTGATCTGGGTTTGCGCATATTGTTGGGGCACAGCTCAGGGAACTTTACTGTATTTCTGGTCTGTATTGCATCTGATCTGGGAGTGCCTGATGTTGGCACTGAATACAAGTCCCTAGCACTGACAACTAGTACTTTGACAAACACCCCAATTTGAATTGTGTATTTCAGAAATTGTTGTCCCACCAAGCAGTTTTATAACGGCTGGAAAGAAGTAGGACAAGAAAGGGGGAAAAGAGTGATATGGAAAGAATGGTACTTTATAATTGACTTTAAAATAAAAATCAGAAACTAAAATAGATTGTGGTTTTATTAGCATGTAAAATATATTGCAGCAGTGCACTGCATACTGGTCCTTAATCTTTGGGACTTGCATTAAACTGAATCTCCTGTAATTGCAAGGTCCCCAGGTGAAATTAATTGGGTAATATCAATCCAGTTTCCAGGGACACAGGCAAAACCATTAGTCAACTTTATCAGCTATTCTGTAATTTAATTGATTAGAGAAAATGGAAAAATCTCACTGGGAAGAATAGTCAGAACTTGCATTTGTATATCACCTTATCTTTTGGGTGCTTCATATCTAAAGAATTACTTTAGAAGTATTGTTATGTAGGCAAAGACAGCTGTCAATCTGCACATAAGATTCCACAAACAGCAAACGAGAAGAGGGACTAGTTAATGTATTTTGGTTGGATAAAAAGATGATGGCCAGCATATCTGAAGAATTGATTTTCTTTGAAGAATGCCACAAGATATTTTACTTCACCTGAATATGCCTCAGAAAGAAGGTACCTCCAACAATGCAACTCTCATTGAGTACTGCGTTGAAGTATGAGGCAAGATTGAGTGTTCAAATCCTGGAGTGTGCATTCAGCCAACAACCTTCTGGCATATAGGCAAATGTGCTACTAGGTGAGCCAAAGCAGGGAATATGACTGAGCAGGCGATGTTCTTCTGAAGCTGAGGTACATTGCTGAAGTTCTGCTCTGAAAAATCATGCTGAGCAGAGATTGAATTGATCCTGAGGTTGGTGCTCATTGATTTTCTTATCCAAACCACTAGATTGGGGGGAGAAACAGAGTAAGTAGAGTCTGGTTTGGGAGAAAAAACATAAATTTAAAGATGTACAAACCTGATTACCATCACGTGAAAAATACCTCTTTTCTATTACCTGAAAATACAAAGCAGAACAATTATTATTACATTCATGACAGTGATAGAGCAAGACATATGTGCTGCAACCACTTGAGAACAAAGATGATTCAGCATCTTTTGACAGAGTTTCAGAAGATTGTTTGAAGCGTGTAATTAAGATATTTACTAGCTGGATAAACACTTATCCTCATTGTACTCTCTCTCACCCAGGAAGTAATACATTTTGCGTTACAGTAAAATGATAGTATATTGAGCACAGTAAGTGATTTGATGCAGGATCATATATGACAACAAATCCTCCACATTTCTACATTTTTCATTTTTAAATCAAGTCATTGGTGCAGTGAAAGTGATAGTTTGAGAAGACATGAGCTATTCACTTGCTACAATGATCAATATCCAGAATATATATATGTATACACACACACACACACACACACACACACACACACACACACACACACACACACACACACACACACATATATATATATATATATATATATATATATAAAATAGGCTGTCAAATTTCTCCATATTGAAAAAATCCATATTATTTTAAAAAAGTTTATCTTTATTTTAGCTTCTATCTTATTCCAATCAAAATCATTTGTTTCACTGTCTGAAAATTTAAAAGTAAAGGATGTGAAGTGTTTTTAACCTCCTGGCTCGTGGTGCATGAATACTTCAATGTGATTGGCTCCTTACCCGTTTAGTGACAGCACTGCTGCTGCACACAAAAACATCCCCTTTAAAATGCCACCAGGAAAGGAGTAAACCAGGTCACAGAGATCACTAGATCTTAATAGCAGCTTTCTTTGCAGTCAGCAGCAAATGCCCTTTCTTCAACGCTGACCACAAATCCAGGCCAATAGGATCTAAGGTACAGCAGTTTTGCAAATAAGAGCAATTTGCAGTGTACCAGTGTATATAGAGTGAACCCACCTCAATATTTCAAAATGCACAAGAGTTTAAAATGAAGAGCTTATTTCATTCACACTTTTTGTAAGAACACAATTAAACTCTTAATCAGATTCTCTGACAATAACATAGGTATTAGGTCCTTGCTGCAGATCCATTCAGAACTTGACACAATCTAAATACCAGGACCCACTGTACAGTTTTACATTTCAATATTAACAAGCATAGTTACAATAAAACTAACTATTAGGGGTAACTTTTCACCATCCACCCTCACCCCCAAAACAAATCAAGTTCAAGAAAAGGCAGTGACAGATAAGTGGCAATTTTGCCAACTCCACTACTGACAGGTTTTGGAATTCTTAATTTCTGTAGACTTGCCCTGAACAAATCTCAAAATATTTCTGAAGTGCTGTTAAAAGATGGAAGAAGCAAAAGTTACCACTAGATTGTACTTGTTAATGGCAACAAGATCTTTGTCGTGTGCAGAGATTTAATAATATTCTATTTTTAAAAAAATCACTACCAGCAGAGTAGGTCCAGGGTAGATTCAGGTTCAGCCTCAGACAGTTGCCAGGGAGAGGTCTAGATTTAGTGCCCAGGGAGTTTGTGGCAGGGGCCAGACAATGGTTTTGATCTTCCCAATATTGAATGCAGTTATAAAATAGTCCATGCATCATAATTCAAAAATTAAGTTCCCATCATATTATTTCAATAATTGAGGTTCTCAAGGCTGAGACTTCCCAAGAGCATTGTATGATTTTATTAGAACATCTGGCAAATGGTAACTGCTCATTGAGAATTTCAATTCATTGATTATTCATGTGATACAAAGGAATTACAAGGTTAGATACAGCAAGATCGTAAAAACCTACTTTATCAAAAAATCGGCTCAGTTTCACAGCATTGGAAGATCCTGCAGCCAAATACCGTGGATTGGTACAATCCTAGGGCAAGCAGTAGAAAAGTCAATAAGAGAGCAATCCAATAGTAATTATTTAAGCAAAAGCAAAATACTGAAAATGCTGGAAATCTGAAATGTAACAGAAATACTGGAAATACTCAGCAGATCTGACTGCATCTGTGGAGAAAGGGTTAATGTTTCAGGTCAAGGAGCTTACATCAGGGTTCTCATGTAAGGTCATGGACCTGAAACATTAACTCTTTCTCTCTCTACAGATGCTGCCAGTAATTATTCAACTTTATGTAGATTGGGTCACATCATATTCCCAATTCCCATTTTTGTAACACTGAATTTCTTTGGGATCACTTAGAGAATTACAGTTCTTTACTATTTGGAGACCTATTATGAAATAAGATACTACTGCATTTCTAATATATTAATTCAACATTCATATAAATCCATCTTTATGTAAAATGGCTGACAGCTAAGGCTGTCCTGATGCACCCCATGATATGGTACACAGTTATGCAGATCACGAATGACACAAACCCATGGTTTGGGTGGAGGCTCTGGAGTTGGCCTCAGGGTCTGCGAATTGAGAAGGAGTAAAAATCAAACAGAGTCTCTTGTACAAAACACTATCCAGTGATCACCCTGCTTGGAAATAGACACGTGTACATGGATGGTCTTGGCTGAAAAATATGAATAAAAACATGATATTGTGTTGGAATGCTTTTTAATTATATTTGAGATAGTTAAATTTTAAACTTGAGACTTTTTCATGTAATGGAAGCAGTTATTAAGAAATCAAAATTAACCCTTTATCTTCACACTAAATCATCAGAGCATGACCGTAGACCAAACCATTATAGCTTTCTTGGACACAAGGTTTGAGATCTAATTTGGCCCAGTCCATCCAGATTGTATAATAATTACACTAATCATCAAATGTAAACTTGATATAGTAGAATAATTTTCTAAATCTATCTTCATTCCTATAAGAAGCTCTGCTCTAGTAGAAGTAAATTTTGCTTTAATAAATTTGAATCATAGGGCTAAAAAGCATGTACCAGGTTAATTTCTTCAGCATTGAAGTCCTCTGCCAAGAATGCAGTCCTTGTCAAAACCTCATTCCTTTTAGTTTCATGAATTTGGTCCAACTTAGTACCAATCACCAATAATGGAATCTGGTTATCTGCAAACTGTTCACGATCATAGTCCCTTTGGGAAAAAAAGATTGACTTTTGACTTCTACACAACCCATATAAAACTTGCAATTGCATCAAATCAACTTTTATTTTTGGTAGAGTAGGAATTGTGAAACAAGTCATGAATTGCACTAGGCTGTTTCTGCATCTGATCTAGCTCAAATTGGTTTTTGTTCACCTTGCATTTTCTCTATTATATCACTGCAATTCCCATTTTAACACTCTCATTGGTTGCAAATCCCTTCTTCCAATACCCCCACCACCCACCTCCTCCACTTGCTGCAGTTTCCCCTCAGAGGCTACGCCTACCCAGCTTTATTTCCCCCTTCAAAAGTAATCACCCACCAAACTCATCTCTCCCCCTCCACTTCATTAGTATTCTCCTCCCCTAAATGAATGGCTTCCATGCCTCAATTCCCATACCCCACTGATCAGAATTCACTCCTTTTACCATTTGCCCCTGCTGTCTAAAGTTTTTGATCATTGGCTTTCCTCACCCCTTGCAATGACAGGATTTCCCAGGTGAGGGATGCAATCCACTGAATGTTACCCTCTACAATGTCCCACTCTCCACTCCTTCCTCCACCTCTACCCTTTTTCTACACCTGCCTCCCTCCTTTCCCCACTTCCGCACTCCCAACTCCATGCCATTCTGCCTCCCTCTTCCCATCCCTTAGGTTCGTTTTCCCTTGAACATGAAAAATTCAATTTAATCATGATTACAGATGTGCAACACTACAGGAGATCAACCTAGTCATTTATAGGTATTTCCTGTTAACTATTTATCATATTTTAGTTGAATGTAATATAGTACATACTTAAAACTCTTAAGTTAACAAAAAGAATATTCCAGTAAGTGTATTGCTACTGCTTGCAGACAGTAAAAAATAAATGAAAGCACGACTTACCCATTCGTTACTATGACTCCAGTTGGAGAGGAGTCCTTATTTAAAGCTTCTAATGACCACCGATACAGATTCTGGGATGACTTTTTGTTCGTACAGTCATGCACTAATATTACACCTTTAAGAACAAACAAAAGATAAACAGAAAAGATCATATTTATAAAAATAAAACCATTTGACTGCTCCTGCCATGCAGTTATAATGCTATTGTTGGGCTAACCATGCAGAAGGATGGGACTTTCCAATAGAAAGTCCATGTTAATCTCATCAATATTGCAACAGAAAGAAAAAATACAAAAAAAGTAATGACTTCCTAAAGCCTGTCCGCCATCTACAAGGCGCAAGTCAGGAGTGTGGTAGAATACTCTCTACTTGCCTGGATAAGTGCCACTGCAACAATAATCAAGAAGCTCAACACCATCCTGGACAAAGCAGCTGCTTGATCAGCACCCCAACCACCACCTAAAACATTCACTCACTCCACCATTGGTGCACAAGTGGCAGCAGTATGTGCCATATACAAGATGCACTGTAGCAACTTGCCAAGCCTTCTTCGTCAGCACCTCCCAAATCCTTGACCTCTACCAGCAGACAGACGGGAATACCGCCCCCTGTAAGTTTCCCTTCAAAGCCAGGCATCATCCTGATTTGGAACCATGTCGCTGTTCCTTCAATGCCACTGGGCCAAAAACCTACAATTCCTTTTCTAACAACACTGTAGTTGTACCTACACCACATGGACTGCAGAGGTTCAAGGTGGCGACCCATTACCACCTCACCTTCTCAATGGCAATTAGAATGGGCAACAAATGCTGACCCTGCCAGCAATGCCCATGTCCCATGAAAAAATATTTTTTTAAATCCAAATTAGGTGATAATTTTCAGCTGTTGCTAGTTTGACCTTGTGTTATACACCTTTGCATTAGGATATTAAATTATTAGAACAAAAATACTGTATCTCCAAGAATAAAACACTCCCTCACCGTCAGCCTAGATTGTGTTTCCTGATGCTGGTGTGGGGCTCAAACTCTCAACCTGCTGATTTAGAAATGAGAATGCTACTAATTGCACTAAATTGCCAGTGCTTCTAAAGGCAAATGTCAGAAACACCCACTCACAGCTGTATATTTGTAGTGTGAAGTTTTTCAAGACATCTCTAAATACATGTTTAATTACAAACTTCATACATACTTTTGTATGTATAATGCTCTTATATACTCACGCTGGGTAAATTACAACAATGTGTGGTCTATTAGGGAGTGTTTACACAATCCAATCATTTTTTTTGTAAAAGAAT
Source organism: Cetorhinus maximus (assembly GCF_964194155.1). Taxonomy (NCBI): domain Eukaryota; kingdom Metazoa; phylum Chordata; class Chondrichthyes; order Lamniformes; family Cetorhinidae; genus Cetorhinus; species Cetorhinus maximus. The sequence goes on from NC_135894.1 coordinate 66,685,626, forward strand.
ATCAACTGATAACAGGATGAAATGAAGATCTGCATTAAACAAAATCAAAATCCAAATGTGAACTGACTTGATGTAGAAAATATTGAAACTAGTAGAACCTCTGTGAAATTGATTACATTAAGTTAGAAGATGTATTGTTTCATGAAGGCATCATATCAGGCAATGCACAATATACTGTTCTGTTGTAAAGTGCCAGCATGTGTTACCTACCATGTTCTTTTAACACCACATGGTTTAATTGCAATGCTGTCCAAGGGTAAACTGGGGGTTAATTACAGTGACAACATATCTTATGGATGTGAAGCACTTTGGAAATCTCAAGTACATGACAACATGCTAAGTAAATATAAATTATCTTTCTTCACTTAAGGAAATCCTTACATCAGTTAAGTTTTATAAGAACCAGCAGAAAATTGCATTCATTTTTTCTGTTTAATCTATTTTTAAGAAAAGTGTCACACACAAGTTTTGTATGTCCAAAAAGTACGAGTATAAGACATCTCAAAACATTTACATAAGTGAATGGTCCATATTGCATTTTAGGACAAAAGAAAACAATCCTGATTTGAACTAACATCGAAAAAGATTAAAATCCAAAATACATAGTAAAGGATCACTTACGATCAATGTTAAAATAATATAAAATAGCTGCATCACTATATGATTTGAAAAATAGGACTGAAATGTAACATAGGAGTATTTTCTATATGGTATTGTAGGAAACGTTTGGTCTAGGCACAAGTTACAAGTTGATAGAGTCCATGAATTTTAAAAGGCTTATAGGTAGTTGCTCTTGAAGCAAGAGAGCGAAACACTAGCACAGATTTGATGGACTGTATTACCTGTTCCTTTACTGCAACATTCTATAATTTTAAGGAAAAACATTTAAGAAACGTATTAAAAAAGGACTAGGTTTACACATAATTACAGACAAAAACACAATAGCAAAAGTAGTGTCCATACCATTCACAGAGTTGTAAAATACAGCTCTAGTACTTTTAATACTGCTGGCATTGCCCACAGATCCACCAACATCCCACAGTTCAATGTAGTAAGTTTTCTCAGCTGGGGTGCCTTCTTTATAGTCATGAACCTGAGATAAAGAGAGAAACAAAATGTATACAAACTCCACAAAAGCCACCAATTCCTGTAGTTATTGAAACAAATGGGATAGATTTCAAACAGATCCAGCAACTCAAAACTGGGCATCCAAGAGACACTGTGGACCTTCAACAGTAGCAGAATTGTATATAACCATAATCTGTAATCTTGTGGCCTGGCATATCCCCCACTCTAACCTCTACCATTACCATCAAGCCAGGGGATCAACCCTGGTTCAATGAAGAGTGCAGGAAGGCAGGCCAGGAGCAGATACCCAAAAATAAGGTGTCAACTTGGTGCAGCTACAACACATGCCAAACATCAGAGGCAGCATTTTTTAAATTCATTCATGGGATGTGGGCTTCGCTGGCTGGGCCAGCATTTATTGCCCATCCCTGGTTGCCCTTGAGAAGGTGGTGGTGAGCTGCCATCTTAAACCGTTGCAGTCCATGTGGTGTAGGAATACCCACAGTGCTTTTAGGAAGGGAGTCCCAGGATTTTGACCCAACAACAATGAAGGAATGGCAATATATTTCCAAGCCAGGATGATGAGTGAGTTGGAGGGGAACTTCCAGGTGGTGGTGTTCCCATCTATCTGCTGCCCTTGCCCTTCTAGATGATACTGGTTGTGGGCTTGGAATGTGGTGTCTAAGGAGCCTTGGTGAATTGCTGCAGTGTATCTTGTAGATGGTACGCACTGCTGCTACTGTGTGTTGGTGGTGGAGGGAGTGAATGTTTGCGGATGTGGTGCCAAACAAGTGGGCTTTGTCCTGGACGGTGTCAAGCTTCTTGAGTGTTGTGGGAGCTGCACTCATCCAGGCAAATGGGGAGTATTCCACCATACTCCTGACTTGTGCCTTGTGGATGGTGGACAGGTTTTGGGGAGGCAGGAGGTAAATTACTCGTCATAGAATTCCTAGCCTCTGACCTGATCTCGTAGCAACAGTATTTATATGGCTAGTCTAGTTCAGTTTCTGGTCAATGGTAACCGCCGGGATGTTGCTAGTGGGGGATTCAGTGAATGTAATGCCATCGAATGTCAAGGGGTGATGACTGACCTCTAACAACCACAACCATCTTGCTTTGTACTAGGTATGACTCCAACAGTGGAGCGTTTTCTCCAATTCCCATCGACTCCAGTTTTGCTAGGGCTCTTGATGCCAAGGACAGTCACTCTCACCTCACCTCGGGAGTTCAGCTCTTTTGTCCATAGGTGTCAGCGAGCAGGTTATTGCTAAGCAAGTGCTTCTTAATAACACTGTTGATGACCCCTTCCATGACTTTACTGATGATCGAGAGTAGACTGATGGGGCGGTAATTGGCTGGGTTGGATTTGTCCTGCTTTGTGTGTACAGGACGTACCTGGGCAATTTTCCAAATAGTCGGGTAGATGCCAGTGTTGTAGCTCTACTGGAACAGCTTGGCTAGGGGCATGGCAAGTTCTGAAGCACAAGTCTTCAGCATGCAATAGAGCTCAGCGATCCCACAACCAATGGATCCGATCTAAGCTCTGCAGTCCTGTTCCATCCAGTTGTGAGTGCTGGTGGACAATTAAACAACTAACTGGAGGAGGCGTTGCCACAAATATATCCATCCTCAATGATGGCCAAGCCCAGCACATCAGGGTAAAAGACAAGGCTGAAGCATTTGCAGTCACCTTCAGCCAGAAATGCCGAGTGCATGATTCATCCCAGCCTCCTCCAGAGGTCCCCAGCCAGACTTTAGCCAATTCGATTCACTACATGTGATATCAAGAAACAGTTGAAGGCATTGGATACTGCAAAGGCTATGGGCTGTGACAACATTCCGGCAATAATACTGAAGACAGTGTGCTCCAAACCTAGCTGCACCCCTAGCCAAGCCATTCCAGTACAGCTACAAGAATGGCATCCACCGGCAATGTGGAAAATTGCCCAGGTATGTCCTATACACAAAAAGCAGGACAAATCCAACCCGGCCACTTACTGCCCCATCAGTCTATTCTCGATCATCAGTAAAATGAAGGGAGGGGTCATCACCAGTGCTATCAAGCAACTTACTAGGTAATAACCTGTTCACTGATGCTCATTTTGGGTTCTGCCAGGGTCACTCAGCTCCTGACCTCATTACAGCCTCGGTTTAAACATGAACAAAGAGCTGAACTCCAGAGCTGAGGTGAGAGTGACTGCCCTTGACATCAAAGCTGGATTTGACTGAGTGTGGCTTCAAGGACCCCTAGCAAAACTGAAGTCAATGGGGTCGAGGGAAAACTCTCCGCTGGTTGGAGTCATACCTAGCACAAAGGAAGATGGTTGTGGTTGTTGCTGGTCAATCATCTCAGTCACAGGACATGAATGCAGGAGTTCCTCAGGGTAGTGTCCTAGGCCCAACCATCTTCAGCTGTTTCAAAGACCTTCCTTCCATCATAAAGTCAGAGTGGGATATTTGCAGATGATTGCACAATGTTCAGTACCTTCTGTGACTCCTCTGATACTGAAGCAGTCTGTGTCCATATGCAGCAAGACCTGGACAATATTCAGGCTGGGCTGATAAGCAGCAAGTAACATTCACGCCACACAAGTGCTAGGCAATGACCATCTCCCACAGGAGAAAATCAAACTACTTCTCCTTAGCATTCATGTCATTACCATCACTGAATCCCCCACTATCAACATCCCGGGGGTTACCATTGACCAGGAACCAAACTGGACCAGCCATATAAGTGCAAGAGCAGGTCAGAGGCTGCGAGTTTGGTCGAGATTAGCTCATCTCCTGACTCCCCAAAGCCTGTCCACCATCTACAAAACACAAGTCAACAGTGTGATGGAAGACTCTCCACTTGCCTGGATGAGCGCAGCTCCAAGAATACCCAAAAAGCTGGACACCATGCAGGACAAAGCAGCCCACTTGATTGGCACGCCAGCTACCATCTTAAATATTCACTCCCCGCACCACCGATGCACAGTGGCAGCAATGTGTACCATCCACAAGAGCACGGCTGCAACTTACCAAGGCTTCTTCGACAGCACCTTCCAAATCTGCGACCTCTACATCCATAAGGAAAAGGGTATGCGGATGCATGGGGACACCACTACCTGCAAGTTCCCCTCCAAGTCTCAACGATCCTGGCTTGGAACTATGTCACTATTCTTCCACTGTTGCTGGGTCAAAATTTTGGAACTTCCTTCCTAACAGCACTGTGAGTGTACCTACACCGCAAGGACTGCAGCGGCTCAAGAACGCAGCTCTCCACCACCTTCTCAAGGGCAATTAGCGATGGGCATTAAATGCTGGCCTAGCCAGTGACACCCACATCCCATGAACGAAAATTAAAATCAGCCAGCATGGCCAGTATCACTATCACAATTTTTAAAAAATGAAAACTCCATGAGATACTGGTGTAGCAGTAGCATGCATGTATCCATTCTTTAGCAAACAATTTATAGTTAACTACAGTAAAATAATTGTGCAAAAACTTGTCAGATTTAGAAAATGTTGTCAAATATTTATCCTTAAATAAAAGGCTGGAGGATTGCAAATGTTACACCCCTGTTCAAAGTAGGGGAGAAGGTAAACCTGGCAATTGCAAACAATCAGTTTAACATTGGAGATGGGGAAGTTTTTAAAAAACCTCTGAAAAGAAAATTAACTCTACTTGGGGGACTAACGAATGAAGGACATCCAGCACAAACCTATTAAAGGAAAGTCGTGTTTGACAAACTTGGTAAAGAAATTTTGATAAGGGGGATAAGGGAAGTGCAGTTATTGTTGCGTATATGGACTTTCAAATGAACCACATATTAGGCTTGTTAGCAAAACTGAAGTCCATGGGTGGTATACAGTGGAGTTCCTTGGGTTCATTACTGTTTTTAATGCATATTATTGACTTGGGCTTGCAGGTGCAGGACACCATTTCAAAATTTGATGACATAAAACCATGAAGCATAGTAGAATGAGTAAGATAGTAATAGACTCCAAGCTGGTACAGGTAGGCTGGTGGAATGGGAGGATATATGGCAGGTCAAATTCAACACAAAAATATAAGGCAATACATTTGGTAGGAAGAATAAGGAGAGGCACTGCATTCTAAATGGCATAATTTTAAGGCAGGGGAGCACAAAAGGAGGGAGATACCTGGGATGATGGTGCACAATCTTTGATTATGTAGGAAATATTAACAAGGGGGTCAATAAATCCAACAACAAATGAAGACATAGAATACAAAAGCCAGGAAATTATGCTAAACCTATATAAAAGCACTAGTTCAGCCCCAGCTGGAGTACTGTGTCCAATTCTGGACCCAAGACTTGCCGAATGATGTGAAGGCTTTGATGAGGGTACAGAAGAGATTTATTGGAATAGTTTCACGAATGGATTGTTTTATAGATAGGCTGGAAAAGTTGGGATTGTTCACTTTAGAGCAGAGAAGGCTAAGTAAGAGAAGATTGAATAGAGGCACTTATAATCATGAAGGATTTAGAAAGAATAAATAAAGACAAACTATTTCCAATGGCTTCCAGTGATGACCTCAAATTTGTATCTCTTTCTCCTGATTTCCCAAACAGTGTAAACAATATTTGGCTATTAACTTCTCAAAGCTTTCAGCCTACCCAAGTAATGAGTTTTCTACTTTCAGCATGATCCATTTATTATTTATCTCCTTTACTGTCTTGCCCACATTTGCTTTAACTATTCCTGAAGTCCCACATTCATCTTGCTCTATAAAAACAGAGGTAAAATATTTGTCAAGCAATTTTGCTATTGCATTTCAGTAGAAGTTTTCCCCATCATCCCCAAAGTAGTATCATCCCTTCTTTAATTATCCTCTTACTTATATACACATAAAAGCTTCTATCACTTTCTTTTATGCTGAACATTCATATTCACTTTCCTTCTTGTATTTCTTTCGAATTATCCTCTTTATATCTTCATTCTCGTTTATACAGCTTCTCTATTTAATCATGCATCTCTGCCTGACACACTCAAATATTTCTTACTTCTCATCCATAGTTTCATCTGCTTTTTTTTAAACCAATTAGTCTGTGCTATGTCCTCTTTCCCACCATTGATACCCAACTTCTAGTTCAACACCTTTAACTTTGACACTTTTTTTCTTTATCATGAAATTAATTTGCCAAGTGTTCTACTTTCAGTAGTACTTTTACTAGAGTGTATAATTCCTTATTTAACACGCAATATACTGATTAGGGAAAAACAGTCACGACAATTTAAAGAAGCTCTCCTTGTTGACCATAGATTATAGTTTTATTAGTCTTAAGGTAGTTATTGTTGCAATTATTACAACTGTTGTTACTGCAAACTGTAAATTGCCTCTCTCATATTCTGATTGTCTTTTCCACTATTCAGCAGTCTATAGTATACTTCCAAGATGGTAGCAGATTGTATCTATAATTTTACAAAAGACTCACTCCTCCACTTCATTCCCCTTCTTTATCTAAGAAGATCTGAATTTGGAAAATATCAGTTCTAGTCTCACCTCAGCCAGGTGTTGATCAACAACATATTCTTAGAATCTAATTAGCGCATTAGTTCTCAAGACCCAATTGATGATTCACAATATTGCTATAAACACTGCAAGCTTGACCCACTTATTTCTCTGTATCTCTTTTCCTTTTACTCCATCACTACCTCTCTCCCCACACCACTCATTGAGCCTTTTATTTCATACTCTTCATATCATACTTAACTCCTCCTCAAAACTCCCCATTGCAGATCTCTCCACTGTACTGGGAGTTTATTAATTTTAAATTCATACTCAGATATATCTTCTGGTGCAAGTTCTGTTTAGGTGAAGTTCTGCCATCCTATACAGGAAGTTCTAAAACTAAAGTCCCCACAAACTTAAATTCTCCTTCTTCAAACCACAGATTCAGCTGCCTGATCATTCTCAACTACTCTGAACCACATGGGCCTTGTATCCAGGTAGAAATGCTAATTAGCTATCTTCTTGTTTCCCCCCCCACCCCCCCTCTGCCCCCAGCTGTATTCTATCTTGGAATTGAATAAGTGGTTTAAAGTATAACCATTTACAAGACCAGATATTCCTAAAGCACACCCCCTTGACTTGGAGACCAACAGTCTATCCACTGTTAGCACAGCTGCTTGGGCCATTGTTTACAGGTGTGACTATCTTGCACCTTTTTCCCAGTGAAACAACCTGGGTCCCCCCTTAACAACCAAGTACCCAGGCTTGTTGTCAGCAGAATAGCTCACATGACCCCCTTCATGCCTCCATTTTACCCTAAATTAAAGACAGCCAAAACATATAAATCTTATAAAACTTTGCATTTGTAACAATCTCCTATCTAACTTTCTTCTTTTGGTCACGCTAAAGTATTTCCTGCTGAGGCTTAACCATGCTAGATGAGATTTAGCCTTAGACATTCTCCACAGCCAATGGAGTGTGATGTATTAAGATGCTTCTCAAAGTCAACAATATGCTGCTCAAGTGTTAACAAGATTAATAGTACAAATGTATTTGTGATCCACAGTGTTCAGGTATGCATACATAGTGCACTGGACACATTTCATTGCTTCCACCATTTTTAAACAATCTGCTTTCTTAATTTTATAAAAAATGGTTTGTATCTGAAAGTTAGATTTACATCCATTGTCTTAGAAAACTAAATGCAAGCGGTTTTATTTGGGTAAGAAAAATAATTCAGGAAAGATTGTTGGGCGTTGAAGGAAAAAAGTGGTCCTATCACTTTTATTCAGTGACTTCTAAACCTAAACCAATTTCTGAATGCAAATTGAGTGATGTTAGGGAAAATCTCCAACATTCATCCATTCTTTAACTCCATAATAGCAAAATAGTCCAAGCCAAGAATATTCCCAGTACATTGAAATCAGCTAGTACAAATTCTCAGTTACACCTAGGATATTTGAATCAAGTCTGTTTTCCCTCTGACAAAAGTAAGGGACTGCACCCAATGAACCAATTGAAAAAAAAAATCAACTTTCACATTTATGAACAAACTGTCCTCTCTCACACATACCCTCACATCAACTGAGCATCCAACTGTCCAAGATGGATTTCCCAACACCTGGTTGTGGCACAACAAGTGGACAAGAGATGATTTCCCAACTCCTGGAAAATAAAAAGAATCAGACTGAAAACAGAAGTGGAATAAAATAAGATAATGCTGACAACCAAAGATTAAATTAACAGCACTGTGTGCTATAATGCGCACAGACTAATAAGTAAAAATCATCTTACATGCAAAAACTTTACTAGCATATGCAGCATTCTAGTGATATGAAAGCATTAACTAGCAACCAGCTGTACATTAGGCACTGTTTGCAAGAAAAGTAATTATGAATACAGGTCTGGCTTTTAAAAATAGCAGAAATTTAAAAGATCAATATTCAGAATACCAATGTGGTGGTGAAGAAAAAATTTAGAAGAATTTGTATTTATATAAAACCTTTCATATCTCAGGTAAAGAGCTTCACAGCCAATTTGAGCCCATTTAAGGTGTAGTCATTGTTGTAATTGAGGAGAAGCACCAGTCAAGTTCACATAAACAACAACTTAATAATGACCAAATGATGTTTTTGGTGGCATTGGTTATAAGGGGGCTGGTTAGCTCAGTTGGCTAGCATGTGGTTAACACCAACAGCATGGGTTTTATTCCCATTCCAGCTGAGATAGACTTGGGACCCGCCTGGAGAGTGGCAAACAACCACGAAAATGGTTCAGGGTGAAGCATTAGTACATAATGAGCCAAGGACTAGCCTTTGGGCAGTGCAAACATGAACAGTGGTATTGGTTGAGTGATAAATGTTGGACAGGCCACCAAAAGAAGCTCCCAACTCTTCTATAGGCAGTCCCATAGGATCTTTTACATTCACCTGTAGAAGCAGACAAGCTTAAACATCTTATCTGAAAGATTGAAGTTCCACCAATACTGCATTCCCTCAGCTTTGATTTTACACTGAAGTCTCCGAAGTGGGACCTGAACCATCAACCTTCTGATTCATGGATGAGAATGCCAGGACTAGACCAAGGCTAACATTAGGTTTAGTCATTTTTATTTGTTATAAAGGGAGAGAATTTATGTCCACAGAACATTACATTGTTAAGAGATGCATGGCTGGATTTGTTCATTAGGAAGACCTCAAAATTCATCCATATTCATGGTGCTCAACAATTCTTTGGTAACAGATTATTTAGTTATTTGTGCAGTACTGTTTGTGGGAGCTTGCTGTATACAGACTGAATAATGCTTCTTCTGCATTACAGTGGTGACTACACCTCAAGACCATACTACTGACTGTGAAAACTTTGGGATGTCTTGATGTGAATGAAGGCACTATATAAATGCAAGTCTTTTTTTTTGTTCTGAATAAATTAAGCCAATAAAAATTAGTTTCCATTGCATATCTCACATTTAACCAGCTTGGATCATTCTATCAATAATTTACAACTGAGTACAGTACAAGTACCCAACACTGCATATTTCCATATCCCAGACAGGACCACTCATCAATGGGTCAGTTTATAGAGCCAGTGTCAAAAAGGAGCCTAAATTACAGGTGAAACTAATGTAGAAGGTTGCCAACGTAGAAAAAACAATATTGCCAATCAATATGAGGGTCACAAAGATTAGAAATCCACTTAAAATACGAAGTTGCATTTATTATTGAACAAATTCCAGTTCTAAAACGAGTGAGCATGGTTCCGGATATGTAATAATCGTGGATAAAACTCTATTTTCAATATATTGATGACATAACCGAATAATCAATTTTTAATAATCTGGAACTTCATACATTTAATGTTCCTTTCGAGGAATTGCCATGGGCAATGTGTAACCACCTGCAGGCCTGCTCCGAGCCACTCTTAGAAGGTAAACTGGGTCTGAACCTTTACCTGAATCCCCCAACACCAACACCTTTACTCGCTCCAAAGACGCCATGTCACTAACACCTTCACTTTAACCCCAGCCACACCCTCGGATTGCCGTGTGAGGTTTTAAACAGTATTTCCTGAGCAGGGAGACAAGAATCGACCAGCCTTCACCCTCTGAGTGGCTGATAGCTTGCCCGTCACAGCGACAACCCAGACCGACTCCTCCACCAGAACAAAACTCCGCGAGGCGCCGGCGCCGTGACGTAGCCCTCCATCCATCGCACAGCGCCGTGACGCAATTTACCCCAACGCGCTACGCGATGACGTAGACCTCTTCCCACCGCGCGGCGCCGGCTGGGTAACGTGGTGGTGCTTCTTCAGAGGCTGTAGCTATAACCGGTGGTGAGTATTTATTTAAACATCGAAATTCTTTTACTGGTCTCAGTCGTGAACACATTTAGTGCTTAACGCGGCTGCTAAAATTGCCCCGCTTCACTTCCGCCATTGGCCGGCCCTTGCTATGAATTAGTATTGTTCTTGTTCTTTAGCAGAGAGCTGCAGTTTTGATCAGTGAGCATGTGTTGAGGATCTTGCGTTTATTTATTTTTAAAAATACTTTACCTGAGGGTATCTTAGTTTATTTGATTTGGTTGTACTTCTATAATGTGAGGTAGTATTTAAGTTCCGGTATTTCCAATGAGCGGCTTCAAATGAGATGTAATTTGTAAGACTTGTGTGAGATGGCTGTGGTGTAATTATATGGGGAGTAAACTATTTAAAGATTAAAACACTCTGGGGGGGTTTGGATGATCTCCTAAACAACCAGAGCAAATCTCCGGTGGGCTGTGCAGTATTTGAATGAACCTTGAGCGCTATTCCCCTGTAACCTGAAGTGAGCTCTAATGCCCCTATTTATTTTAAAGTAGACAAATATGGTCGCAACCAATGTTTGTGCCCCCCCCCCCCCCCCCAATGCAAAGATCTGTTCTGAATGTGTCTAAATTTTAATGTTAGGAAAGAAGTGGTCATGCTATCTGCTTCCTATTAATAGTCAAACAATCATTTTAAAGTGACTTTATGCTATTAGTGAATGTGGTGTGAGATAATATTGGATAACATGCATCAGTGTACCTGGGAGTTAATTTGGAACAACGTCTGATTGACAAAAAAAGTTGCTTTCCATCCATCTTTAGCATAACTGCCCCCTTATTTTCCTTTGTATTGGAAACTAGTTCAGTGAAGTGAAACTGTGATTGGACATATATAATTCTTTAGAAATTGTAAACTTTTCCACCTTGTACAAATAGACAGAGGCTGAAATTCTTGTCTCTGAACCAGAAATGAGTCAAACAGCATTCAGTGATGCTTTGCTATAGAAGTTCGAACATTACAGTCCTCAATGTTCTAGACCTCTTACTTCCTTTTCTAACTTTGTGTTACTGTATTGCCCCTTATACATCTTTCTAATTACATTACTTTGTTTGTGTTTCATGAGCTTTCCACACTCCCAGTTTATACCAGTTTTTATCAGAAAGTTCCAGGCGATTTAAGCATCTATCATCTGAGCTCCCAGAGGCCAATAGAAGCTGCAAATGTTTAGGTTAAGAAAAACATATAGACTGTACACTGCAGTGGGTCAAAATCCTGTAACTCTGTATCCAGCAGCATTGTGGCAGCATCATTACCACATGGAATGTGGCAGTTCAAGAAGAAGGCCCACCTTTATTTACTTTTTCATTGGTAAATAGGAATGAGCAATAAATAAAAGCAAAATACTGCAGATACTGGAAATCTAGAACAAAAACAAAAATACCTGGAAAAACTCAGCAGGTCTGACAGCATCTCCGGAGAGGAATACAGTTAACGTTTCGAGTCTGAATGACTCTTCATCAGAACTAAGGAAAAATAGAAGAGGTGAAATATGAGCTGGTTTAAGGTGGGGTGGGACAGGTAGAACTGGATAGAGGGCCAGTGATAGGTGGAGATTGCCAAAAGTAGTCATAGACAAAAGGACAAAGAGGTGTTGATGGTGGTGATATTAGCTAAGGAATGTGCTAATGGGGACATTAAGGGTGGAAAGCAGGATGAGCAAGGGACAGATAGCCCTAGTGGAGGTGGGGTGGGGGGGGGTGGAATCGAAATAGGCTAAAAGGTAGAGATAAAACAATGGATGGAAATACATTTAAAAATAATGGAACTATGTGGGAAAAGAAAAATATATATAAATTATTGGAAAAAGGGGGTGGGGAAGGGGGAGAGAGTTCATGATCTAAAGTTGTTGAACTCAATATTCAGTCCGGAAGGCTGTAAAGTACCTAGTCGGAAGATGAGGTGCTGTTCCTCCAGTTTGCGTTGAGCTTCACTGGAACATTGCAGCAGGCCAAGGACGGACACATGGGTATGAGAGCAGGGTGGTGTGTTGAAATGGCAAGCAACAGTGAGGTCTGGGTCATGCTTGCGGACAGACCAAAAGTGTTGGCCATATTGTTCACATCACAAAGATGAATTTAGAAAAGAAAAATCACTATTCTACAGATAAATTAGCCTCTAAGCATATGTAAATATGTGAGGAAGTTGAGAATTTACCTTGATCAGGTTGTTTGTGACTACTGTGAAGACTGTCACTGTCAGCAATGTTCTGTGGGCTTTTCAATTTGAGGCTTAATATAAAGTGGATTACCCATTTGCTTTTGATCCTTAAATGCTCTTATCAACTTGTTTGCATCTTTTGTCCAAACTACATGCTGCACTTCAAATTATAGAAGCAAACTGTTTTTAAGAGTCTTGGTGTCTGAACCTTGACCAAAAAAAAGTGTTCAAAATCAATAACATTTCCATAAGCTGAAATTGTACGTTAGTACCAGCTTGGATATAATGAACTGTATGGTCAGTTTGAATCATAAAATGCTGCAGCATGAAAGCAAGCTTTTGGTTCATCAAGTTGACTTTTTCTACCAAACCAGCCAACTTGTCCAAGCACATTCTTCCACTTGATCCCTGTAGCTTTCAAAATTCCTCTTTTCAAAATGGTTATCTAATTCCCTTACAGTGGAAAAGCAAAATTACTGGAGATGCTGGAAATTTGAAATAAAAGCAGAAAATGCTGAAAATACTCAGGTCAGGCAGCCTCTGTGAAGAGAAATACAGAGTTAATGTTTTGGGTTGTGACCTTTCATCAGAACTGGTGCCTGACCTGCTGAGTATTTCCAGTGTTTTCTGTTTTTATCCCTTTTAATGGGATTTTATAAAATTATAATCGTGGCTTTTTTAATGATTTATCTCAAATTTATGCTCCCTGGTTAATGACTTATTGACCAGTCCTGATGATCCATCGGTATTTACTATATCATAACAATTCATAATTTCCACCAGGTTGCCGCTTAATCTTCTCCATCTCCATCAAAGTCTCAAATATAACCCCTCATCCGTCCTAACATCCAAGTGAATCTATGTTGCACTTTTTCTACTGCTTTTTATACTTTTCTTACAATGGGATACCCAAAATTGCAGAAGTTGCAATTGCACCTGAAAGGTTACATATTTTAAAGATTTTTTAAAAAATGAAGCTATCCAATCGTTTCAAAGTGATTTTGATTGACGAGGAGACCAGTTGCTTATCTACGTTTAAAACAAGTTAAAGAAGTGTTTAAAAAGAGCATGAGAGCTGAACAACTAAAAAGAACTGGAAAGTCCCTTTAAAAAATGTGAGAAAAGGTATCTGTGAAAGTAGGATTATGATATAATTAGAAAGGGTTAAAGGGTGCCTTTGTGAAGGAAGAAGATATTTTTGTGCTGTTAATGTGATTGAAGGAAAAGGAAGTCAATTACAAAATGTTCTTACTTCACAGAAATGGGTCACAAACCTTTTTTAAAAAAATACTTGCAAATTAATATGGCCACTCGATCTTCTCAATATCAAATATAATTATGCATTTTTAGCACAAAAACACTGAAGTTTGCAAGAATAGTCGGATCACTAGGCACTTAAATTCCACAGATTGCATAGGTCTACTGCAATGGCATTATTGATCTCGTTTCATATCATCAGTCTACATTGCAACAAAAAAAATCTCATGCCCCACAAAAATATATGTAAGTAGTTCAAGTGCAATACTGGCAATTGTTTTATTTTACTTGACAAAAGGAGATGATACCTTCTTGAAATTTGATCAGTTTGGTGTCACTCAACGTTTTTTTATTGTCCTATGCAGTACTTTAAAAGAGATGCTAACACCTTCCTTAATATACAACATAATATTGGGTTCTAAAGTCAAAATCAAATTAAGGAGGTCTTGCATAGTAATTCATACACAATGATGTATTTTGTGCCTCTGCTTCTGTACCATTATTTCAACATTTCTAACGCTTTGCTTTTTAAAGTATTTAAAGAAACAATATTATCCTCATCTGCACAGGTGGATTATCATCGTGCTGGTCTGCTGGATCCATCCCTAGTTCAACCCTTTGCCTGAAAGTTTAAACCAGCCTCTGAAGTGGCACAGCCCAGAAACTGGGATGGGTTGAAGGAAATTTTCTTCTTTTTGTTATTTGTAGCATACACTACATACAAAATTATCCAATTGCCTCAAATAGGAAACAGACTTGGGGGTGAAAGAAGATTTCCTTTGCGTTGATGTTGAATAATGAGAAGATCCTTCATCTGTTGCTGAAACCTTCAGTGAACCTTCTCTCGGATGTACTGCGCAAGCCGATATAGCGACTGCAGTAACCAATCACATGGTACACGTACCATCCCTTCATTTTATTGCTATTCTGCTTCATGTGGATTCTGATGGACTGTGCTTGACTTTGCACCATTTGCAATTTTTATGTATGTCCATTTAGATAAATGCATTGATATGATGCAGTGGAAATGTGTTGCTTATAGTACACCATAGACATGTAGAAGAAACTTTTTCTGGTGCCTAATATGTCCTAATGCACCTATATAGTATACAAAATCATTTTATGTTAATTTTGCCACATGTTAAAAATAGGAATCATAATTCTGTTGGTAAGAAACCCCTACCTAGTCTGTGGTTAAAGTACTAGTGAGCATTGTCATTTTTAAAATTTGGAATCTGCAGTGTGCCTTGATTAGACTTACATAAAAACTTCCCTGTTGTCCTATGTGACTTCCCTAACCTTAATTGTTGGACTGGCATTTACTACATGGCTTTCCTGAAGATAATATTTTTTGATGACAATGCTATATAATGGATATAATTGGAGAGGATTGCTGAGAACTAAGACATTTTTACCTTTATAGTTTTTATAGTTACTTTTGCACTCAAACTAGCCAAGTGCCCAGCCGGTGTCTCAAGCTCATTCTGTGCTTTTTAGCCTTCAAGAGACTATATGAACTTCCTAGGGTTATTTTTCCGGATAATCTTGGCAACCTGCTTTAGTTTGTTTTAATTTTGTCATTTCAAAATAACATTTCTTTCTTTAGCTTTGCATAGGCCAGTCCTGCTTAGAAATATCAATGGTGTGGCCCTGAAGCACCAGCTCTGTGTTTAAGCCAGTCTACACCAAAAAAAGCAATGGGGAGGGATTTCTGTTGGGGAATAGAACTCCCCATTTCAGGATTCCAGCTTCAGTATCAGGGCAGGCATAGAACACACAGCTACAGATGTGCCTAAACATAGCAGATACTGTTAGCGTTTTTAAATACGTTTTGCTGTCTCAACTGACAGCTGGATGTTGCCCTCTTACCCATACAAAACAGGTAACTAGATTTGCTTCAGCTGCAAGAACCCCAAGATTTACACAGCTTTTGAAGTTTCTATGACCTATCCCAAATTTAACCCCACAGCTGATGCTTATTTGCAGCATATAGGGATTTATTAAACAGTTGTTCTTAGAAATTTAGTCTGGTCCATGCAAATTCCAGTCAACGTTCATGCTACTCCAAATTTTAAATTATAGAATTCCAATTACCTGGCATTTTTTTGAGCTACAGGGCTCTTACTGTGCTAATTACATTGTTTAATTTGAATTATTGGATGATTAGTGCAAAAGCAACTTTTGAATTATCAGAAGGAAACTGATCTCGTATAACATCACAAAACAACTGACTTTCTTGGGTTATAAAAGTACAGACCTCACCTTTACAGTTGGTGTTGACCTTATAAACCCACTATAAGCGGTTAACAGTGTATTGCCTTTTAGAGAATAGGAAATAGGTTTGAGGCTGGGATTGAAATAATGTCATTATGGACATAACCACCTTTGCTATTATGTTTTGAATTTTTTTAGTCATTCATGGGATGTGGACATCAATGCCTTTAAGAAGGTAGTGGTGAGGAGCCTTGTGATGCAAGTATGCTAGTGGTGTAGGGAGGGAGCTCAAAAGATTTTGACTCAGTGATAGTGAAGGAGTGATGATATGCTTTCAAGTCAGGATAGTGTGTGTGATTTAGAGGGTACTTGTAGGTGATGGCCTTTCCATGTGTCTGTTGCTCTTGTTCTTCTAGGCGGTAGAGGTTGCAGGCTTGGAAGGTACTGTTGTAAGAGTCTTTAGCAAGTTGCTGTAGTTCATCTTGTATATGTTATGCACTGCTACCACAGTGCGTTTGTGGTGGAGAGAGTGAAGGTTTAAGGCTTTGAGGCATCAGGAGGTGAGTTGTGTGCCACAGAACTCCCAGCCTCTCATGTACTCTTGTGACCACAGTATTTATTGAATTGTCCGGTTTAAGTTTCTGGTCAATAGTGGGTCCCCAGGATGTTGATGGTTGGAGATTCAGTGATGATAATGTCATTGAATGTCAAGGGAAGATAGTTAGGTCCTCCCTTATTGGAGATGGTCATGCTGCTTTCACTGTTCAGCATGTTTGTAGCTCTGTGTTGTCACATCACTAGGTTGGTATCTCACTTTTATATATGCCAAGTGCTATTCCTGTAATGCTCTCCTACACTCTGCATTAAAGCAGAGTTTGTCCTTTTGCTTGATGATAATGGTAAAATTATGGATATGCTGAACCATGAGGTACAGAATGTGGTGGAGCACAGTTCTGTGGCTGCTGATGGCCTACAGGGCCTCCTGGATGGTTTGTTTGGTACTGCTAGACTTGGTCTGTATTTACCTCAGTTAGCATGGTGGCAGTGCCAAACAACACAATGGCGGGTGTCGTCAGTGTTAAGGTGGGACTTTGTCTCCACAAGGACTGTGTGGTGGTGACTCCTACCAGTACTGTCAGGGACAAATGAATCTGCAACAGGTAGATTGGTAAGGACAAGGCCATGTAGCTTTTCCCTCAAGTTGGTCCTCTCAACCGGGCCTCTCCCTTCTGACCATATGCCACTGTGTCGTCACCTCTGTCGGTGGGACAGGACACACACCGGGATGGTGATGGAGGATTCTGAGAGTATGACTGTCAGGCTGTTGTTTGACCAGAACTGTGGTTCAGCTCTCCCAATTTTGGCACATCCCCAGATGTTAGTGAGGAGGACTTTGCATGGTTGACTGGGCAGGGTGTGCCTTTGTAATGTCTGATGCCAAAATGGATGTCAAATGGTCCGTCCTGTTTTATTCTTCAAGATTTTAGTGAACCAGATGGTTTTTATGGCAATCTGGTAATTTTATGGTCATCGTTAATGAGACTAGCTTTTTATTCTAGAGTTATTAATTAATTGAGTTTAAACTCCATGAGCTGCTTGTGGTGGAATTTGAACCCATATTCTGGAACATTAGTCTGGTCCTCTGGATGACTATTTCAGTAAGATTGCCATTATGCTACCATCCCCTAATAGCTGTGGCTCAGTTGGTAGCATTCTCGCCTCTTGAGTCACAATGTTCCAAGTTCAAGTCCCACTCCAGGGCTTGAGCACAAAAATCAAGGTGGTGCCATCTTTTGGATGACCCGTTAAACTGATAAGTTGTCTTCCTGCTTGTGTGGATGTAAAAGATCCCATGGCATGATTTCAAAGAAGATCAGAGAAGTTATCCCCAGCGTCCTAGCCAATGGTTATCCCTCAATCAATGTGACAAAAACAGACTTTCTGATCATGCTGTTTATGTGAGTTTGCTGTGCACACATTGGCTGCCGCATTTCCTACATTACAACAGTGATATATTTCAAAAAAAAGCACTTAATTGGTTTTAAAGCACTTTGAGACAACTGATGGTTGTGAAAAGGAAAATATAAATGCAAGTCTTTCTTCTAATAAAGTGATTTTTTGGCCATCATTGGAGGATTGAGGGTGCACACTCATTTTTGCAGCCTAGCACCATACCACACCCATTTTAGTCTATACCGCCATGTTTAAACTGTGCTCATAGAGGTTCTCACATACGTTTTACTACAGAAGGCTTTTCCCTTTCTCCAAAGTGAGCATGTGCTGTGTGAGTTTAACTACATTTCTCCTGAACTAATCACTCTGTTGCATCTCTAACACTGGGGACCCCCCACCCCACCACCACCTACACCTACACTTACTGGCTGATATGAACTCAACTGTTCTGACTACCACCAACTCTTCAAAAAACCATTGCATTTATGTAGTGCCTTTCATGATCTCAGGATGTCCCAAACTGCTTTCCAACCAATTAAATAGTTTTGTAGTGTATTCACTATAATTTAAGAAGTAACTTAATAAAACCAGCTGAGACTGGCAGAAGTCTAAAACAGGCCTAGGCAAACAATGACCCATAGAGCGATTTTAAATACAAATATGTCAATGAGGTGCAAAAGTTTATCGAATTCTCTGCAATAGTTGCTAAATTTAATGGGTTATAGGTAGTGCTTTGTGATTGTCTTCAGTGGAAATAGCAAATGGTTAGCAGCTTTGATTGCTGTAACATAGCAAATAGGGGACCACACTTAAATTCTGTACCACAAATATTATAAAACAAAAGCACCAATTTTATCTGGTCTGTCTAGCTAGAAATCAGTTGGTGTTGCATTTCATGTCTGCCATAGAATTGTTTTTTTAAATTTACTCTTTCATGGGATGTCAGCATCGCTGACTAGGTCAGCATTTGTTGTCCATCCCTCATTGCCCTTGAGAAGGTGGGAGTGAGCTGCCTTCTTGAACCACTGTAGCCCATGTGTTGTAGGAACACCCACAGTGTTGTTAGGAAGGGAGTTCTAGGATTTCTAGTGACAGAGAAGAAACAACAGTATAATTCCAAGTCAGGATGGTTTGTGCCTTGTAGGGGAATTTGCAGGTGGTGGTGCTCCCATGCACCTGCTGCCCTTGTCCTTCCAGGTGATAGAGGTTGCAGCCTTGCAAGGTGCTGTCTGGAGGCTTGACGAGTTGCTGCAGTGCATCTTGTATATGGTACACATTGCTGCCACTATGCAAGGGTGGTGGAGGGAATGAATGTTTACATTGGTGGATGGGGTGCCAATCAAGCTGGCTGGTTTGTCCTCGATGGTGTTGAGCTGCTTGAGTGTTGTTAGAGTTTTACTCACCCAGGCAAGTGGAGAGTATTCCATCACATTCCTGACTTGTGCCTTGTAGATGGTGGATGGGATTTGGGGACTCAGGAGGCGACTTACTGCAGAATTCCCAGCCTCCGACTTGCTCGTGCAGTCGCAATTTTTATATGGCTGGTCCAATTAAGTTTCTGGTCAATGGTAACCCCAGGGTGTTGATAGTTTTAAGGGAACTAGGATTCCACAGTATGTTTAAATCCACAGTGCAGGTTTACATTAAAAATGTTCATACTATATCTGTGAAACACTCAACTTTGTGAAATTCATTGTAATTGTAAAAGTAGATTATAATGACTGCCATGTGATAATCGGAAGCAAGATCAGCCAACTATGTGCCCTATGAATCAGAATAAGAAAAAGTCCTTACCTGTTGTTATTTGATATCTGCTTTACTCAAAATCAGATGACTCATTCTACGTTGCCCTCAGTAAAAAAAAAATTAGTATAGCTTATACTCTGTTCAACATTTGTGAAAGTGGTCACTTGAGAGGGGCACTTATGGGCTGCTTTGACAGACTTTAAGAGTGCTTAGCATGAGTCACCAAAAAGCTGGTTTGGATTGTCAATCTCAAGTATTGGTTAGCACATTGCATTTCTGGGATTTGGATTGAATCTAGTCCTGACTGATGGCATGAAAACTTCTGTCTGTCACTTGTGATGGTCTCAACTGAAACATGTTTGAGCCATCACAGGACAGGTCTCTATAAAATTTGTGCCATTAGTTAGAGACCAAAAAAGCATTCAAACTAGTTGTGACATCCAATGTATTTTTTATAAGATAAAGCATCCCTTAGCTATTTGTTTCTACTATCAAAGGTGCATACCCTTCACCACGGGGCTACTCTGTCTAGTCAACAGTAAGCATACTGACGGCAAGCATACTGGGGAGGCAGTGCATAGTAGTATTGCACAGAGACCCAAGGTAATGCTCTGAGGATCTGGGTTTGAATCCCACCACGGCAGATGGTGAAATTTGAATTCAATAAAAACCTGGAATTAAGAGTCTGATGACCATGAAATCATTGTCGTAAGAACCCATCTGGTTCACTAATGTCCTTTAGGGAAGGAAATCTTCCATCCTTACCTGGTCTGGCCTACATGTGACTCCAGACCCACAGCAGTATGGTTGACTCTTAACTGCCCTGTGAATAAGGGATGGGCAATAAATGCTGGCCTAGCCAGCGATGCCCACATCCCATAAACAAATTTTTTTAAAAGAGCTACAAAGTCAAGTGCAATTTTTAAAATTTGGATTATCATTGTAGATGACTACTTCTGACAGCAGGAATGCAAACCAATACAATGTAGCTAACAATCTGACAGTATAGCTTGATCAGACTTATTGTTCATAAGCAAGGCTACCTCAGAGTAGTAGGACCAGTGTTTGTATGTGTATTCCCAATGTGTTGAGTTCCTAATTTTGAATGAATTTTCTTTTTATAAACCCAAAGGTCAAAGATGACTGATCCAGATGTTGTGACTGAGGTGCCTGCAGCTTTGAAACGTCTTGCCAAATATGTTGTAAGAGGATTTTATGGGCTGGAACATGCACTGGCCTTGGATATTCTCATTAGAAACCCCTGTGTCAAAGAGGAGGACATGTTGGAGCTGCTGAAATTCGATCGCAAACAACTGCGAGCGGTCTTGAATACACTGAAAAGTGATAAATTTATTAAAAGTAGAATGCGAGTTGAAACTGCTCCAGATGGTAAAACTACAAGACACAATTATTACTTCATAAACTACCGCCTTCTGGTGAACGTGGTGAAGTACAAACTTGACCACATGAGGCGAAGGATTGAAACAGATGAACGAGATTCCACCAACAGAGCCTCTTTTAAATGTCCCACCTGTTTCAACACATTCACAGACCTGGAAGCAAACCAACTATTTGACCCAATGACAGGTACAGAAAGAGTTTTGTACTTAATTGCTCAGCATCCATCATTTTTTTACCCAAGTAGTTTAAATGATCCAGATTTATCTGATAGCAAGACTAGTGAATGCCTGACCCACAGAGATGAGGAAAGTTCCAAACTTAATTCCCGTTATATGTTGAGTTAGCTGAACTCCACCATTGTAGTGGTCAGGGTACTACTATTGGCATGAATATCTTGAATTGTGGAGAGGAAAATCAGCTGAGATTCCAGGAACCCCTGGAATAAAATATTAAAATAATTAAAATATATATCTGTGGACAGGATTAGGTTGGACTCTGAAACTCTTTGAAACCAAAGAGCACATCATCACAATTCATGCATCCAAGATGGCCACTTGTGGGAGGAGGAAGGGAAAACAAAGGTGAGATATGGAGGAAGGAGAGAGGTCAATTCTTTAAAAAACTGTTTTGGGCATTGATTTTGAGAATTTGGTTATTAGAATTGAAACTACATTTGGATTTTAAATATTTCTGTTCTTTTGGTGAGTTGCCAATCTTGATTCTATTTTATTTTAATAAGCCCATTTAGGAACAGGAGTAAGTTTTTGAGCCCCTCAAGCCTACTCCCACCATTTAGTTAAATCATAGCTGGTCAGCACCTCAACTCCATTTAACTGTCTTTTCTCCATATCCCTTAATACCCATACCTAACAAATATCTAACGAATATCTAATTTGAAAAAGAAAGACCTTCCAGATTTCATTCCTAAATGGCCTAACTCTAATTAGAAAATTGTTCTTTTGTTTGGACTTCCACCAGAGGAAGCAGTTTCTTTGTACATGTCATTGAATTCCTTAATCATTTTAAATACCTAGATTAAATCACCCCTCAACCTTCTAAACTCAAAGGAATAAATATGACATTTATGCACCTGCCCTCATAATTTAACCCCCTAAGCCTTGGTACCATTCTGTGGAACCTGCACTGCACTCCTTCCAAGACCAGTATATCTTACCAGGGGTGAGGTGTCCAAAACTTAATGCAGTACTCCAGATGGGGTCTGACCAAGGCTTTATACAACCAAAGTATAATTTCTGCCCCATTGTATTCTTTCCTGCTTTTTGTACATGCCTACTAGCTTTTAATAGGAATATAGGAATTTAATATTTTGTGTAGTTGGACTCAAATCTCTTTGCTCCTCTACATTTTATTGATGAGGTAACAAAGAGGGTTGTTGAGGGTAATACAGTTGATATGGTGTAAATGAACTTGCAAAAGGAGAGTATGCCAGGAGCAGCACCTAAAAATGAGGTGCCAACCTGGTGAACTACAATAAAGAATTAAAAAATTGCTGAACAGCGGAAGCAGCATGCGATAGAGCAAAGCGATCCTGCAACCGACGGATCAGATCAAAGCTCTGCATTCCTGCCACATCCAGTCATGAATGGTTGTGGATAATTAAACAGCTAACCAGGGTAGGCTCCATAAGCATCCCCATCCTCAATGATGAGGGAGCCCAGCACATCAGTGCAAAAGACAAGGTTGAAACATTTGCAGTCATCTTTGGCCAGAAGTGTTGAGTGGATCATCCAGCTCTGCCTCCCCTTGAGATTCCCGGCATTACAAATGCCAGTCTTCAGCCAATTTGATTCGCTCCAAATGATATCATGAAATGACTGAAACACTGCATACAGCAAAGGCCATAGACGCTATGTGGACTGTAGCACTGAAGACATGCTCTAGTACTGAGGACATGCTATCAATGGACTGGTCAGGTGGGCAGAGCAGTGGCAAGCGGAAGTCAAAAGTGTGAGGTAATGCATTTGGGGAGGGCTAACAAGGCAAAGGATTACACTATGAATGGAATGACCTTGGGTACGACCTTGGAAGATCAGAGGGACCTTGGTGCATATCCACAGATCCCTGAAGGTAGCAGGGCAGGTAGATAAGGTGGTTAAGAAGGCATATGGAATACTTGCCTTTATTAGCCGAGGCATAGAATACAGGAGCAGGGAGGTTATGCTGGAACTGTATAAAAAGCTGGTTAGGCCATAACTGGAGTACTGCATGCAGTTCTGGTTCACCGCATTATAGGAAGGATGTGATTGCAGAGGAGATTTACCAGGATGCTGCCTGGGTTAGAGGGTCTGAGTTATGAGGAAAGATTGGATAGGCTGGGGTTGTTTTCTTTGGAGTAGCGAAGGTTGAAAGGGGACCTGATAAGTGGTTAATAGGATTATGAGGGGCATAGATAGGGTAGATAGTCACTTTTTCCATTAGTAGAGCGGTCAATAACCAGGGGGCATAGATTTAAGGTAAGTAGTAAAAGGATAGGGGAGTTGAGGAGAAATTTTTTCACCCAGAGGGTGGTGGGAGTCTGGAACTCATTAATCGAAAGGGTGGTTGAGTCAGAAACTCTCGTAACATTTAAGAAGTATTTAGATATTCACTTGTGTTGCCATAGCCACCAAGGCTATGGGCCAAGCACTGAAAAATAGGATTAGTATAGTCAGATCTTTGTTGACTGGCACAGACACAATGAGCCGAATGGCAGTTTCCTGTGCTGTAAATGTCTATGAGTCTAACTACCGCGCCCCGAGTCAAGCTGTTCAGTATAGCTGCAACACTGGCATCTACCCGACAATGTGAAAACGTGTCCATGTATGTCCTGTCTGCAAAAAGCAGGAAAAATCCAATCTGGCCAATTACCGCCCCATCAGTCTACTCTCAATCATTAGCAACGTGATGGAAGGTGTCACTGTTAGGTGCCACTTGATAGCACTACACAGCAATAATCTGCTCACCAATGCTTAATTTGGGTTCTGTGAGGGTCATTCATCTCCAGATCTTGTTACTGTCTTGGTCTAAACATTGATAAAAGAGCTGAATTTCAGAGGTGAGGTGAGAGTGACTGCCTTTGATATTACGGCAGCATTTGACCAAGAGTGGCCTCAAGGCGCCCCAGCAAAATTGAAGTCAATGGGAATAAGGGAGAAAAGTTTCCACTGGATGGAGTCATACCTAGCACAAAGGAGGGCGGTTGAAGGGGGCCAATCATCTCAGTTTCAGGATATCGCTGCAGAGTTCTGTAGCCTAGTGTTCTAGGTCCAACCATCTACAGCTGCAAGATCATAAGTCAGATTGTTTGCTGATAATTGCACAGTTTCCAGTATCATTCACAGCTCCTTAGATACTGAAATAGCCTGTGCCTGCATGCAGCAAGACCTGTACAGCATTCAGGCTTGGGCCAGTGAATGGCAAGTAACATTTGTGCCACACAAGTGCCAGGCCATGACCATCCTCAACAAGAGAACCGAACCATCTTTTCTTGATGTTCAATAGCATTACCATCGCTGAAACCCCCACCGTCAACATCCTGGGGGTTGTTATTGGTCCAATCTGTGATATTTACGATCCTTCTTAACTTGGTGTCATCTGCAAACTTGGATACACAATTCTCTGTTCCTTCATCCAAGTCATTATTAAATATGGTGGAAATTCCAAGCTCCAGAATGGATTCCTAGGGAGCACCAGTTGGCACATTGTGTCACCAATGTGTACCTACCCTTTATCCCCTCTCATTCCTACTTCAAACCAATTTCCAACCTAAGTCAAAAGGCTATATCCATGCAGTTTCATTTTCTCCCAGTGAAACCCCATAATTGTACATCAGCACTTTCAGTGAAACTCTTGAACGATTCATAACCTAAAATGCTGGAAGCAATAATGCTAATACTTGGAACAACATTGTAGAAATGCTGAAAGTTAGAATGTGCCTACAACACCCCTCTCTGCACCACTTTCACTGTACTGTGTTGGAGAACTGCGCACCCTCTCACTTGGCCCCTGAGCCATCCTGAAAGGTGCCAGGACATCATCTGCTTATGTGGACCTAAAAACTGCTAGAAACAGGGTTTTCTGTACACTATTATCTGAAATATAGTTACTGTTATGCTATATTTTAAGGTAGCTATTACATTATATGAAGATCCCAAACTCAGACTCAGGTTGAAAGCATATGTCTTTTCAGCACTGGAACAATGTTGTTAAAAGTTATATTTTCCAACTTTTGAATCTGGATAAAGTGGAATTGAGTGTTATTGGGACATTCTGGGTGTTATTTTGGTAAAAGGTTGAAACCAAGTGCAATAAGGCATGTCTGTTTGAAGGTCTGGTCTTGGCACCCTATTTTGGACCTAATTTATCTTGCCTTGAGGTGCTAAAGTAGACACCTGTAGGTTTAGTACTCAAGCACTGTTTAGGCACGATTTTCATGGAGCAGTGTATGTGGGCTCCACATACCCACTTCCACTGTAGGTGTGTGATGTCCTGGCACCTTTCAGGATGGCTCAGGGACCAATTGAGAGGATGCGCAGTTCTTTGACAAAGCATAGTGGAAGAGGTGCAGGGAAGGAGTGTTGTCCTGTATCCACAGGGGCAGAAGGAGCCCATTTTGTCCTCTTGTCCTCCTTTCCCGCAGCAGCTGGTGCCTCTCTGCCTGGCCTTGTGTCGTCCTATTTCTGCTGCAGACTAAAAGGACCCCTAGCAAGATGCCCATGACCAAGCACTCCCTTTCTCCTGATAACTCCTTAGAGTGTAGAGTAGCACAGCATTTACTCTTAAGTGAAGTCATTTGACAGAATAAATGTTGATAGAGTGTTCGTGAAGCCTTAGCAATATGCTCCTGATGTTTTTCACAAGTCCCCTTCAAACCTTCAGCAACAAGTGAACAGTAAAAGGTGATATACCTTTAAGTAGCACACAATCTTTTGCAGCAACTAGTTTGCTCACAATCAGCTGGTTGCTGCTAGGAAAAGGTGCTCATTCCAGTGTTAACCACTAAAATGCCATGCAGCTTCCTCAATTAGCGCTAGCATGGAATTTAAATAGCAGTCAGCTCCTTAATGATCCTCTGGCTGTTCTTAGTAAAAACTTCAATTCCTTTACCAAGATGACATCTTGAGCTAACCTAGGCTAAGCTGGCATTTCAGTTTAAGACTCCTGCATGTGGGCCAATTCAGAGGCTTTTTAGTGCCCAAAGTATCTGGGACAAATCACCTCCTATTATAAATACACCTGCTTGAATATTACTGTGACATCCTTATTGTGGGTTTGTCTCTTCTGGATGTACTTTTGGGTAACAAATTCTCTGTTATTAGCCAATGACATAACCACCAGTCTTAACTGACTTTTTCCTGCTTTAAATCCAAATTGCTGCTTAAGTTAAACTGACACAACACAAACAAGCAGAGAACACTGATTCAAAGGGCTGAAAAGCAAATTTAGAATGATATGGATTGGCTTTCTGGATAGGTTGGTAGAGGCAAAAATGTGCAATCGTCTAAGAAACTGTTGGCGGAAGCATTGAATGGATATTTTGTGTCTGTCTTCCCTGTAGAAGACAGAAAAAAAGTCCCAAGCATAGTTGAAAAACAAGAGGTAAAAGGGAATGAGGAACTTTTATCAAAATCACTAGGGAAAAGGTACTGGGAAAACTATTAGAACTAAAGGCTGACAAGTCCCTTGGACCTGATGGTCTGCATCCGAGGGTCTTAAAAGAAGTGGCTGCACAAATTGTAAATACATTGGTTGCAACCTTCCAATATCCCCTTGATTCTGGAAAGGTCACAGTGGATTGGAAAATTGCAAATGTGACACCTCTATTTAAGAAAGGGGTTGGGGGAGACAAAGCAGGAACTATAGACCGGTTAGCCTAACCTGTTACAGGGAAAATGCTAGAATCCACTATTAAGGAAGTAATAGGACATTTAGAAAATCATAAAACAATCAGGCAGAGTCAACATGGTTTTGTAAAGGGAAATTGTGCTTGACTGATTTATTAGTCATTTGAGGAAGTAGGTAGATAAAGGGGAACCTGTAGATGTAATGTACTTGGATTTCCAAAAGGCATTCAATAAGGTGCTACATCAAAGGTTACTTCACAAAATAAGAGCTCACCATGTAGGGGGTAACATATTAGCACGAATAGAGGATTTGTTAGCTAACGGGACGTAGAAAGTAGGGATGGATGGGCCTTTTTCACGTTGGCAAGCTGTAACTAGTGGAGTGCCACAGGGATCAGTGCTAGGGCCTCAACTATTTGCAATCTATACCAATGATTTGGATGAAGGGAGTGAATATATGGTAGAAAGATAGGTAGGAAAGCAAGTTGTCAAGAGTCCACAAAGGGATTGAAATGGGTTAACTGAGTGGGCAAAAATTTGGCCGATGGAGTATAATGTGGGAAGATATGAATTTGTTCACTTTGACAGGAAGAATAGAAAAGCATATTTAAATGGAAAGAGACTGCAGAACTCTACAGTACAAGGGGATCTGGGTGTCCTGGTATATGAATCACAAAAAGTTAGTATGCTGATAAAGCAAGTGATTGAGAAGGCAAATGAAATGTTGGTGTATCTTGCAAGGGGAATCGAGTATAAAAGTAGGGAAGTGTTGCTACAGCTGTGCAGGACCTTAGTGAGACCGTATCTGGAGTACTGTATTCAGTTTTAGCCTCCTTACTTAAAGAAGGATATAATTGCATTAGAAGCAGTTCAGAGAAGGTTCACTTGACTAATTCCTGGGATGAAGGGGTTATCTTATGAGGCAAGGTTCAGCAGTTGGGCCTGTATATATTGGAGTTTAGAAGATTGAGAGGTGATCTTATTGAAACATACAAGATCCTGAGGGGACTTGACAGGGTGGATGCTGAGAGGATGTTTCCCCTTGTGGTGGAACCTAGAACTAGCAGACACAATTTAAAAATTGGGCGTCTCCCATTTAAGACTGAGGTGAGGAGAAATTTTTTTCTCTCAGAAAGTCTTTAGTCTGTGGAATTCTCTTCCCCAGAGAGCTATGGAGGCTGGGCCATTGAATATATTTAAGGCTGAGTTAGATAGATTTTTGGTCGACAAGGGAGTCAAGGGTTATGTGGGGTGGGGGGTGGCGACAGACAAGAAAGTAGAGCTGAAGCCACAATCAGATCAGCCATAATGTTATCGAATGGTGGGCAGGCTCAAGGGGCTGAATTTCCTGCTCCTAATTCTTGTGCTTTTGGATATAGGAGGAATAAACTAGTATGGGTTGAATACCCTTTCTTGTCAGCATCTATTATTTGACCCTGTTATTATTCATGAAATAGCAGTTTCAAATCACCAAGAGGTGGGGTAGAAGTATGGATGGATTGGGGTACTCCAGTCTGACAGATGGATGAAGTGGTTTCCCTGAAATATGTTCCATAAACTTCCCCTGGGCAGTAAATACCTAACCAGTGTTGCTTTGACCTATTCAGACAGTCCGTCTTTTGCAGGTAATGCTCCCATTTCTCTGTTTTGTTTTTGAAGGAATCACAGGTAGACTTTCCTTCAATTTAATAATTCTGACATTTGGGGTGGGATGAAGGAGCTTGGTGAAATTTGGTACACAAAACAGGTAGGTTGGGAACAGGCAGGGGGTGAAAATTTTAAAAATCTGAACCCCACTTCCAGCCTGCCCTCTTCTGGGTTTTATGGAGGCAGGTGATAGGATGGGCAACCTATTAGGCGGGTGTCAATTTAAATACTTCTGTGAGGTTTACAGCCACTGATTTAACCTGCTTTGCAGGTTTTAATGGGTGGGAAACCTGACAACTAATAGCTTCAGGTAGAAGGTAAGTGCTTTTACACTCCTGCTTGTGCACCAGGAGTACTAGGAGTGTTTCCCCCATCTTCCCTTTGCACACCCCACCCCCCCGATACAAAACCCTCCCCCGACTGGGTTTGTGGATTAGGATGCCACTAACATACTAGGAGTTACCATTGACCAGAAACTGAACTGGGCCAGCCATATAAATACTGTGGCTACAAGAGCAGGTCAGAGGCTGGGCATTCTGTGGCAAATAACTCACCACCTGACTCCCAAAGCCTGTCCACCATTACAAGGCACAAGTCAGGAGTGTGATGGAATACTCCCCACTTGCTTGGATAAGTGCAACTCTAACAACACTGAAGAAGCTGGAAAGCAGACCACATCCACCGCCTTCAACATTCATTCCCTCCACCACTGATGCACAGTAGCAGCAATGTGTACCATATACACGATACACTGCAGCAACTCACCAAGGCTGCTTTGACAGCACCTTCCAACCCCATGACCTCTACCACCAGAAGGACAGCAGATGCTTGGGAACACTACCACCTGGAAGTTTCCCTCCAAGCCACACACTGTCCTGAATTGGAACTATATCACCGTTCCGTCACTGTTACTGTGTCAAAATTCTAGAACACTCTTCTTAACAGCACTGTGGGTGTCCCTACAACACATGGACTGCAGTAGTTCAAGAAGACAGCTCACCACCGCCTTCTTAAGGCAATTAGGGATGGGCAAAAAATGCTGGCCTTGCCAGCGACGCCCACACCCCTCATTTTAAAGGGTCTCACAGTGTCTCATCAACCATTTTTTTGGGATTGCAACTGATGGAATCCAGCAGCAAGCCTCCATCAACACAGGTGAGTTTCATTGTTAGTACAGGTGTCGAACCCGCGACCTTGGTGTTATTTGCACCATGCTCTAACCATCTGAGCTAACCGGCCGTCCCACACTCCATGAACAAATAAAAAAAACACCCCCTCCATCCCCCACCCAGTTTGGGGATCGGACCTACCTGGTCCTGCAACCCAAACTACTCCCTGCCTGAAACTTAATTTCCTGCACTTGTCCACTTAACCTGGTCCCTTTAATATCTAGGCTACAGTATTTCAACTCACCCCCTTCCTGCAGCATCTTGATACTAATGGAGTTCCCAATTTTGTCTCAGGTTTTTTTTTCAATTTCCCATCACCCATTTTGGTAACATTCCAATGAGAAATGTTTTAAATTTTGAATATTTTCCAGTCCATTTGGTGATTTCAGCTGATTTTGCGGCAGCTGGAGTTTACCCTATAAGACCTTGCTGATCACCTACTGAAATGCGCTGAAGAAGCAGTCACTATTTTCTGGGGCTACTGTCAGAAATGCTGATTTAGGAGCCAATAAGTGAACAGGGTTTGAAAAAAAGTGATCTGTCTACTCTGAACACAAACTGACAGCAACTATGACGAATATGTCATGTTCCAGCATCCAGCATTTTTCGATATTAATCCAATACTCTTTCGAATGCCTCGATTGAACTTTCTTCCATCACACTCTCAGGCGTGCATTCCAGATCCTAACCACTCGCTTCGCGAATAAGTTTTTCCTCATGTTGCCTTTGCTTCTGTACAATACTAAATGATTCCAAGTCGTACTTTTAGCAGTAATGTTTTAAGCAATCTGCTGAAAATAAGCAAGGAAACTAAGCTAATTTTAAGTCTTAGCTATATTTTACCAATATAACTTTTGTGCTCCATTAAGTGCAAAGTAGTGAATGGATAATTATTTTTCTTTGGCTTAACCAATTACACAGCATTTTGCCACATCATTAGAAGTGCAATTTTCAGTCTTTCTGTCCTACCCCAAAAGTTACACACAGCCCTCAAATACACCATACATGATAGGCAATGACATGAAACATACCTTTGTGAGTCTAAAACTATCAAGTGGCTATGCATAAATCATATATACTTCAAATTGTGATTGGATTTTAGAATTTCAATTCAACCTACTTGAATTCTTCATTCATCAACACTTCTTGTATATGGAAAGTGCAATAAAGTTCCATAATTCTGAGTCTGGACTATTGCAAAATGCACATTAATTCCATAAAACAATATTATTCAGTAGCCAATATTGAATGTTTTACTAACCTGTATCCAAGGATTAATATTTAGTGCACAACACAATATAACTGATAGTATTTTGAACTCATTTTGGTCAAAACAGATTATAAAGAAAGGACAAACTTGCATTTAAATAGCACTTTTAATATGCTCAAGATGTCCCAAAACACTGAATTAATTTGAAGTGTAGTCACTGTTTTGTAGATAAATCCAGCAGCCAATCTGTGTGTAACAAGGTCCCACAAACAACAATGAGGTAATTAATCAGTTAATCTGCATTGTTGATTTTAGCTGAGGGATAAACATTGCTGGAGCTTTATGAAGTGAGTGCTATGGGACCTTTTGCATCTCCGTGAACCTGCAAATGTAGTTGATTTACTACATTATAATTATCTTAATGTTTCTGTAAACCTGTGTAGCACAATCCTGTTGAAGATGACAGAATTATAGTTTGTTTGTCTCATTTAAAATACCCCTGTCTCATGCACACAGAAGGATATGCCTTAAAATGTTTCAAATGAATTCCCAATTTTTGTAAAATCACAACTGAGAAATTTTTGATTCCTTTTTAGGACTTCCCTTACTTTATTAATTCATTTGTCTGAAATTTCAACAATGTAGCACCTTCTTAGTACTGCCCTGTAGCAATATATTGATTCAATACTTATTTATGT
Organism: Cetorhinus maximus; assembly: GCF_964194155.1. NCBI lineage: Eukaryota > Metazoa > Chordata > Chondrichthyes > Lamniformes > Cetorhinidae > Cetorhinus > Cetorhinus maximus. Next base: position 66,717,308 of record NC_135894.1, read on the forward strand.
AGACAGCAATATTTTTGTATTTTCTAAGACAGGTAAACTGACTAATGGCATTTTATCCATGCAGTTTGTGCATGCTGTGGTTGTAAAAGTTCATTGCTTATGATTTGTATTTAATACGTGTAGGAGATGACTGAGAATATGCCATAAGATGTATCACAAACATTATACATTGATATCATTAAACACTTAATTATGCATGACTTTCTGCAATTGTAGCAATGTAGTTGCTACTAGTAACCATTCTTTAAATGCTGAGAGTTCTTTGGAACAAAGGTTTTTTTTTAAATTTGCTATTCAACACAGGATATTAGAAATAACTATTTGCGGGAACTCCAGTCTTCTTTATTGAGGTTATAAAGAAAATAAACTGTGTCAGATCCAGGAATACAAAAAAAACCTAAAGCATTGGATGGTTTCCTCCTTGTTTATAACACATATATTCTCATCACCGGGATAAAAATTAATGTTCACAATTCTGTTGCCACTGGCTTGGGTAGCTCAGAAAGATTGAGTTGGCCCAGAAGCTTTGTGCTTAGTCCAGTGTCTACAGTAGTCCTAACCGAGGTGCAACAATATTGCACAAGCCTATTTATTGACTTTTCAAGACACAAACAATCTAATAACCTTAGCTGCAAATGACAGTTGAAATGATGCAGTTGGTATTGAGTAATGGATATGGAGTCACAATATTTTGTATCCTTGAGACAATAACTATAGTCTCAGCTCATTTCAGTTGCCTCAAATAGGTAGTTATTTTTTCCTGTTATCAGCTATCATTTACAAAGGAAAGCGATTGGAAATAAGTGGCAAAAAAGAAAAAATTGATTAAATAATAAGCATCAAATTAAACGTTAATCCAAACGAATGTCAGAATAAGAGCAGGGAATAAAAGACATAAGCCTAAAAAGAAAGCAAATTGGAATGGAGAATAAAGATTGACTGAAACTTTTGGAAATTTCAGCCACTCAATCACTCCCCATTCACTATAGGTGCATTTTTCTTTTAAGACTAAATTTTCTTCTGAGTTTCTGTTTGCACTGTTTTCCCAGTCTCCCTGGGCCATGGTGCTCTAAGCTAACTGCTAGGAGGTTCATTGGAATGTTACAATGATGGCTTTCTCTTTGGTTTTTTGCTGGCCTACAAAGGAAACTTCTTACAGTGATGCAGCCCAGAGGTGGAACTCAGTTTAGGTGTTACAAATGTAAAATAACTTACACTATTTTTTGTTCCTCTCCACCTACAGATTTCAACACCATCATGCTATACTTTTGTTATCCAGTGTGAGATGTTGCTATTCACTGAGTAATTTCTCTTTCCCTCCCATTCCCCCAAGAACTTTCTTATTTCTACAGACGGCCTTTTTACTCGTCAGAAATATTGTTGTTACATTGACTAGTCAATAGAGGGCAAGACAACTCCAGTTTTTAGAAAGAAAGCTGAAATCCATTGTCAGAATCTACATTAATATAATGACATTGTTGTGTTATATCATGCAGCTACTCAGCTAAATAAATAATATTTAACTCATTGAACCACTCATCTATATCCTTGACATTTAACCTGTGTATACTTGAAAAGGAGAAATTTGCAAGGCTGTGAGCGAAGAGCAGGAGAATGGGACTAATTAGATAACTAGTTCACAGACTCCTACAGACACTATTGGTCGAATGGTTTTCTTCTGTATAATTTTATTCACTAACAGACCTTCTGTGGGGGCGTTCACAGTGAGTCAGAGGTTTATAAGAACAGGGATGTTATGCTTAGTAGTATTATCAGGGACACTCATTTATCAGCATGGGGGTGGCACTTATGAGGGTGTAGGTCTGACAGTACTGGCATAAAGAACCGAATACCATGTAATACATTTTGGGCAAAATGCTTTGTTTTAGTTAATGTATTATATCAATACAAGTTGTTGTACAAAACATCTTTCACCATTTCCATTTAAACTCCTTAGTAAAGTAATTCCAGGATGTATACATCTGTCATGATTATCTGTGATATGCTATAATCAAAGCAATGAGGTAATCACTTGTGTTTAGTCTTTGTTTATTTTCCATATAATAAATAAGGCAAACATATACGTATGACAGAACACTTGAGCAATTACCTGGGCTACTGAAAATATGGATGATTATGGAAAAAGATACAGGAATTTATTTTATTTTTTGTGGAAGGACTGTGGGCTGTTGCAGTTATGCATTGGCACTCTGTTAAATCTGAATGTTAACTTGTCTCTTAATCCCTTGCTTTCTGCACGTCATTGGAGCTACACTTCTCCTTACTCCCTGCTCATGTTGGTAATCTTCTCTTCCCCAGTTCACACTCTCACTTCCAATTCATGTTGTCAACCTCTCCTCCAGTTCATAGTGGCAATTTTTAAAAAAAATTGGAAGCAGTTTTGCTGCGTAATGGCCATTACTTCAGGTACAAAGATGACTTAGCAGTAAGTTTCATAACTTCTTGAGATCGGGGTTGCATAATCCCTATGTGGATCAAATTGTACAATCTACATGCAACTGCATAGAATGTACAGCACAGAAAGAAACTGTTCAGTCCAATCAGCCCATGCTGTTGTTTATGCTCCACAAGGGCCTCCTCCCACCTGTCCTCTTATAACCCTGATTTTCTTACTACAGTTGTTTACCTAACCTCCCTTAAATGAACCTATGCTAATCACCTCACTGTTTTATGTGGTAGTGAGTTCCGTATTCTAACCACATTTTGAATAAAGAAGTTTCCCCTGAATTCCTGATTCGATTTATTAGTATTTAACTTGTATTTATGCTTCCTAGTTTTGGTCTTCCCACAGGTGAAAACATCACCATCTTATCTAACCTTTTCATAATCTTAATGATCTCTATCAGGTTACTCCTGGCCTGTTCAATCTTTCCTGATAGATGTAACCTCTCAGTTCTGGTATCATACTTTTGAATCTTTTTGTACTTTCTCCAGTGCCTCTTTTTATCTTTATTAACCTGCCCACTGCAATTTTAACAGAGGAGCATAGGGGAGGCAAGCAGCCAATCTGCTTCTAGAAGGTGGGTTGCCCACTTAATATCATAATGAAGCTCACTGCTCATTTAACCTTCCTTCCAGGTTTAAACCTGGCCAGCTATTTCCCAGCAGGTAAAGAGAGGCCAAGACTGCTTTGCGGAGAAGGTAACTGCCTTTACAGCAATGCTTGTGGGCCAGAGAACTAGGAATAGCTTCTCCCAGCCCATAATGCTTGCCTTCCCTGCCCACCATGGGACTCTGAACCGCCCCCACCCAAACCTCTCATGATCGGGCCCCCTGGAATCGGTAATTGGAACTCACCCTAGGATCGGTGACCTGACCCCCAGAATCATTCTTTAGAGCATTCGCCAATCGACTGTCAATCAGATTAGCTTCCAGGCGGGGCACCTGCTAGAACAAAAAGATTCATGCTATGGAGTCTCACAGCATGTGGGGGAACATGGACCTCTGGGCTTTCTGAACAAAACTCTTGCCTGCTCTCGGAAACCACCCCGTGCTAGAATCAAGGACAATTGACAGTTACCTAGTTGGGCAGTTTTACTTAGTAATAAAATTGTTGGAAAATTATCACTTAATAGTGTTTTGATGAATGGGTTATAAGATTTTTAGTTGCCTAGGAACCAATGGAGAGGTTAAATCTCATTCTAATTGTGACATAACCACATCAAGGGTAAAATATCATGCATTTCTCTTAAAGTTAGTTACAAATACATGTTTTGCTGAGTAATTCTATATTTATCTGACAGCAAAAATGGCAGAAACCTGGCATGGTGTATTATGGGCTGACTTTTACATTGTTACAGAATTTGCTTTTTTATATGTAAAGAATCTTAAAGTAATTTCTGAGATATATAAATGCAAGATTTTCTTCCTTTGCTGTGTTTCACTTAGCCCCCTGCTGTGATTCTCTTTGGAAATTAAGATATATTCCAGAGCTGGACTTTTGCACGGAATTGTGAATGTAGACATGAGAAGATCCCATATGCTGTCAAACTCTGAAAATGAGTGCCCTAATAGTTACCCCTTTTATTTGGATGATGACCATCTGTATCTTTGAACTAAATTTCAAAAGAATAAGGAAAATGAAAACACAGTAGGTAATCGTAACGTTTTGATATAATTAGCTGCTACTTAGCACATTTTAACTAAACAGGAATTAGCTTAAAACACTGCAAGTTTACACTCCTGCATGGTAAATTTAAAAGTCATATCCATCTGGCGCCAACTGCCACATGAATTGGGAGAAACCATGTAAGGTGGCACAGGATCAGTGGGATTAGCTCTGACTGGTTCCATTGAAACACGTGTACCTTATTGAGAACATGATTTTACATTTAATCAGATTTTAAGAGATGAGCGATAACTGCACTTTTAATTGCCCTTTCTTTCAGAATTTTCTCTGCCATTTTTTTATTTTCCCTTCTACTGTTATGATCTCTGTAGAGAATAACTTTTAAAAAGGGATGAATTTCCTAGTGACCGACCCAAAGGATCTGACAACAAGATTTTATGTTTTAAAACTCAAATTAAAATGAACATCTACTAAGTGTTACTTAGTAGGCAACTAATGCACTAAACTACAGAAAAGGTGCTCTCTGTAAATATCTTAATACAACCAAAAACTCTACCCCACATTTGTACATTACACCACATCCTCAGTAGAAATATAGGCTTGTAATTAAAGTCCCAAACTCCTCCCGGCTTCAACAGAATCTGTTCTCCCTACCCCAGCAGGGTAATCTCCAGTGCCCTTTTTTATTTAAAAAGTCCCTTCACTCTATCTTCTGAGCATAATCAAATGGTCTTCAAGTAGCAATGCACCCTCTGGCAACTCCTCCTTTAAATCTCCACAAGCCTCGTCTCTTCAAACAGGGAATCCATCCTCACCAGTTGTCTGCTTAGTGATTATTACAAAAACAGTCCTTTTCCTCTGCTTTGCATAGGAGGACCTGTTTTCAGTCGTCTTCCCTAAATCTCTCTGTTGTGCGCAGCAAGTTCAGCTGCCTCCTCCTTCGTGTCCAGGTGTTAAAACTTGCACCTTACTTTCAATATGTTTTGACTTGGGCTTCTGTCCTCAGGACAACCATGTCACATGGATTTGTCTCTGGGTTGATTTCGGAGGTCACACCCCACTCCTCCAAACTATTCCATTTTACCTTGAATTAAAAGAGACCGTTTAAAACATAACCATCTTTTAAAATTCAGCAGTCATAACACTACCTTGAAAACATGGACTGCTAGATTACTTTTCCTTGGTAGACATTATTCGTCTATCAGCCTTAATGGTGAATGTTGCCAAGTAATGTTGCAAGCCCACCAAAAGTGACTTTGCTGTCTTCCCACCTGATGTCCATTTGCTTGCATTTGTAGCATAGGTAAGAAGCAGGAATCTTGGTCAATTTGTATTCTTTTCACTCTTTTAATCTAGTATACTAAGACCATATATTTCCACCTCTATAATTTTGTTGGACTGTACCCATGCCTCGGCTCAGCTATGTCTCAAATCCATATCCATGTTTTTATTACCTCTAGATTTGACTGTTCTGACACACTCCTGGCCTCCCTCTCACATTCTACTCCCTGTAAACTTGAGATCATCCAAAACCATGTTGGCCTATGCCCTAATTTGCACCAAATCATCAATTCTGTGCTTGCTGACCTACAATGGTTCCCATTAGGAAATGCCTTGATTTTAAAATACTCACCTGTTTTCAATACCTCCATGACCTAGTCTGCCTACTTTTATGACCTCCTCCAGCCCTGCAACCCTCTGAGATATCTACATTCCTCCAACTCTGGCCACTTGAGCATGCCTAATTTGAATTTCTTCACCATTGATGGCCGTGACTTCAGCGACCTAGGCCCCAAGATCTAAAATTCCCTTCCTGAACTTTTCCACCTTTTGACCTCTTTTCATTCTTTATGACAGTGTTTAAAATTTATGTTTTTGGCCATGCTTTTGGTCATTGGTGCTCATATCTCTTTATGTGGCTTGATGTCAAATTTGGTTTGATAATGCCTTGTGAAGTACCTTGGGGAATATTACAATGTTAAAGGTATAGATACAAATTATTGTTGTTATACTGTGTTGAATTCTAACTTCCACATTTTTGTACCAAGTGAAACTAGCTGATTTTTCTCTTCCTCCTCTTCACATTCCTCCCCTTTTTACTCTTCATATTCCTCCCCTTCTCTTTCCCCTCCCCCCTTCTCTTTCCCCTCCCCCCTTCTCTTTCCCCTCCCCCTTTCTCTTTCCCCTCCCTCCTTCTCTTTCCCCTCCCCCCCCCCTTTCCCCTCCTCCGCCTTTTTTATTCATTTGGTAGCACTCCTGGCTCTGAGGCAGAATGTTGGGTTCATGTTCCACTCCAGGAGAGTGCAAAAATCAAAGCTGATACTCTAGTACAATACTGAGCAAGTGCTGCACTTTTGGAGGTTCTGTCTTTCAGATGAGATGTTTAACCGAGGCCCAGTATGTCCCCTCAGGTGCATGTAAAAGAAACCCCAAGGCACAATTTCAAAGAAGAGCAGGGGAGTTATCCTTAGTGTTCTGGCCAATATTTATCCCTCAATCAATATCGCAAAAACAGATTATATGGTCATTATCATATTGTGATTGTGGGAACTTGCTTTGTGCAAATTGACTACCACTTTTCCTATGTTACAACTGTAACTACGCTTCAACGTACTTCATTGGCTGTAAAGTGTTTTGGGATGTATTGAGGTCATGAAAGGCTATATAAATACTAGTCTTATGTTTTTCTTTTCACCCTCTTCCCAGCCCCTCCTTCCCACCCTGACCCCTTTTCCGCCTCTTCCCCATTCCCCTTCTCATTGGAGAGGCTCAGAGATATATGGAGGGAATTCCAGATATTAGGGCCCAGAGCAGGGCCAGGGAGAGAAATAATGGGATCTGGTGCTTCCCCTGTTTCCAGGCTGCTTATCCCACCCCTCCCTTGACCCTCCCCATCACATCCTTCAGGTGCTGAGAATTGGAATCATAGTCACAGTGGGGTAGAACTGTTTTATATAGGTTTAGCACAACTTCTTTACTTTTGTACTTATGCCTCTATTTATAAAGCCCATCGAAAGCTCAGGTTTCAGTATGATACACTTTACAATGATGGCTTTGTCAGACAATTATACATAACTTGGTCATTCGTATTATGCAACCAACTCTGCTTCTTTGAACCTGGCTCTATGCAATATCTAGACAACAACACCCAAAAGACTTGAACCTCACAAGTACCGTAAACAACAATCCTATGTACAAATGTGAAAATCCTGAACAAAGAGTGACATATTCTGTTGGCTAGGAGAGCAAAGTACTTCAGATGCTGGAAATCTGAAATACAAACAGAAAATGCTGGAAATACTCAGCAGGCCAGGCAGCATCTGTGGATAGAAAAAGAGTCAACGCTTCAGGCCAACAATCAGCACTAGTTCTGACGAAAGGTCACTGGACTCTGTTTCTCTCTGCATAGATGACGCCAGGCGTGCTGGGCATTTTTTTTATTATTCATTCACGGGATGTGGGCTTCACTGGCTGGGCCATCATTTATTGCCCATCCCTAGTTTACTTTGAGAAGGTGGTGATGCGCTGCCTTCTTGAACCGCTGCAGTCCATATGGTGTACGTTTACCCACAGTGCTGTTAGGAAGGGAGTTCCAGAATTTTGACCCAACGACAGTGAAGGATCGGTGATATATTTCCAAGTCAGAATGGTGAGTGACTTGGAGGGGAATTTCTAGGTGGTGGTGTTCCCATCTATCTGCTGCCCTTATCTTTCTAGATGGTAGTGGTTGTGGGTTTGGAAGGTGATGTCGAAGGAGCCTTGGTGAATTCCTACAGTGCATCTTGCATGTGGTACACACTGCTCCCACTGTGCATCAGTGGTGGAGGGAGTGAATGTTTGTGGATGTGGTGCCAATCAAGTGGGTTGCTTTGTCCTGAATGGTGTCAAGCTTCTTGTATGTTGTGGGAGCTGCACTCATCCAGGCAAGTGGGGATTATTCCATCACACTCCTGACTTGTGCCTTGTAGATGATGGACAGGCTTTGGGAGTCAGGAGGTAAGTTACTCGTCACAGGGTTCCTAGCCTCTGACCTGCTCTTGTAGCCACACTATTCATATGGCTAGTCCAGTTCAGTTTCTGGTCAATAGTAACTGCCAGGATATTGATATTGGGGGATTCAGTGATGGTAATGCCATTGAACATAAAGAGGTGATGGTTGGATTCTCTCTTGTTGGAGATAATCATTGCCTGACACTTGTGTGGTGCGAATATTACTTATCACTTGTCAGCCCAAGCCTGGATATTGTCTAGGTCTTGCTGCATTTGGACATGGACGGCTTCAGTTTGTGAGGAGTTGCGAATGGCGCTGAACATTGTGCAATCATCAGTGAACATCCCCACTTCTGACCTTATGATGGAAGGAAGGTCATTGATGAAGCAGCTGAAGATGGTTTGCTGAGGACACTACCCTGAGGAACTCCTGCAGTGATGTCCTGGATGTGAGGTGGCTGATCTCCAACAATCACAACCACCTTCCTTTGTGCTAGGTATGACAACAACCAGTGGAGAGTTTTCCCCCTGATTCCCATTAACTCCAGTTTTGCTAGGGCTCCTCGATGCCACACTCTGTCAAATGCTGCCTTGATGTCAAGGGCAGTCACTCTCACCTCACTTCAGGCGTTCAGCTCTTTTGTCCATGTTTGAACCAGGGCTGTAATGAGGTCAGGAGTCAAGTGGCCCTGGCAGTACCCAAACTGGGCATCATTGAGCGGGTTATTGCTAAGCAAGTGCCACTTGATAGCATTGTTGATGACCCCTCCCTTTACTTTACTGATGATGGAGAGTAGACTGATTGGGCGGTAATTGGCCGTGTTGGATCTGTCCTGCTTTTTGTGTTCAGGACATACCTGGGCAATTTTCCATATAGCCAGGTAGATGCCAGTGCTGTAGCTGTACTGGAACAGCTTGGCTAGGGGCGCAGCAAGTTCTGCTGGAATATTGTCAGGGCCCGTAGCCTTTGCAGTATCCAGTGCCTTCAGCCGCTTCTTGATATCACGTGGAGTGAATCGAATTGGTTGAAGACTGGCATCTGTGATGCTGGGGACCTCCGGAAGAGGCTGAAATGGATCATCCACTTGGGATTGTGCCAAATGCCTTATCTTTTGCACTGATGTGCTGGGCTCCTCCATCTTTGAGGATGAGGATATTTGTGGAGCCTCCTCCTCCAGTGAGTTGTTTAATTGTCCACCCCCATTCACGGCTAGATGTGGCAAGACTGCAGAGCTTAGATCTGATCCATTGGTTGTGGGATTGCTTAGCCCTGTTTATTACTTGCTGCTTAGGATGTTTGGCATGCAAGTCCTATGTTATAGCTTTACCAGGTTGACACCTCATTTTTAGGTATTTCTGGTGCTGCTCCTGGCATGCACTCCTACACTCTTCTTTGAACCAGGGTTGATCCTCTGGCTACATGGTAATGGTAGAGTGGGGGATATGCCGGGCCTGAGGTTACAGATTGTGTTCGAGTACAATTCTACTGCTGCTGGTGGCCCCTAGCACCTCATGGATGCCCAGTTTCGAGTTGCTAGATCTGTTTGAAATCTATCCCATTTAACACTATGGTAGTGTCACACAACACAATGGAGCGTATCCTCCACGTCTCCACAACAACTGTGTGGTGGTCACTCCTACCGATACTGTCATGGACAGATGCATCTGTGGCAGGCAGGTTGGTGAGGATGAGGTCAAGTATGTTTTTCCCTCTTGTTGGTTCCCTCACCGCCTGCTGCAGACCCAGTCTAGCAGCTATGTCCTTTAGGAGTCGGCTGGCTCGGACAGTACTGGCACTACCAAGCCACTCTTGATGATGGACATTGAAGCCTCCCACCCAGAGTACATCCTGCACCCTTGCCACCCTCAGTGCTTCCTCCAAGTGGTGTTCAACATGGAGGAGCACTGATTCATCAGCTGAGGGAGGGCGGTACGTGGTAATCAGCAGGATTTCCTTGCCCATGTTTGACCTGATGCCATGAGACTTCATGGGACCAGAGTCAATTTTAAGGACTCCCCAGGACATTAGTGAACCAGATGGGTTTTTACAACAATCGACAATGTTTCCGTGGTCATCATTAGACTTATAATTCCAAATTTTATTTTAATTGAATTCAAATTCCACCATCTCCTGAGTCCCCAGCGATTACCCTGGGTCTCTGGATTACTAGTCCAGCGATAAAACCACTACGCCATCGTCTCCCCCTAAATAACCTCTTTTGCCAGCCCTCCAAAAAGCAATTGGACTTCTTGTGAGCCTCTCATTCCCCTGCAGCAGCTGTCTGAGATCTGGTTTGGCACAGCATTAAACATGAATTTCAAAAAAAAAGTGAAGGTATGAAGAAAACATAAACAACTTATTGAGCAAAAAAATCAACGTCAAAGTAATAAATTGATTATTTAAAAATAAAGGAGTAATAAAAATAATCATTAAAAAGTATAAAGCAGCAGAGCAAACCTTCTTTGCCTTTTCACTTAAGAAGCAAAGCTAGAGAAAGACAGACTCGGCCCCAAGTTTGAGGCACCAAGGAAGGGGGAGAGAACCGGAGCTGTGCTAAGATGTTGGCTCCAACTAACACCGACCTTGCATCTGGTGATGCAAACTCTGAGCTGACATCAGTGGAATTCTTACAGAAGTGGGGGTCAGAAGCAAGTTGCCTTTCAGCCTGGGTTTTCCTCCTCTCCCAGCATGTATGGATAGATTTTTGGGGAAGGAGGAGGTGTGTGTGTCCATGTGGGAATGGGGTGGTGCTGCCTGAGCACAGCCCTGGCGATTAGCAACGTGTGCACGTCCCTCTCCCAGGCCTTGGCATAGGGAATTGAAGGATATTCATATACCTAAATTCACTAGCAGAATGATTTAGAAAATTCAACACCACTCAAAGTTGAAGTAGATCGCAAACCCAGAACTCTGGTAAATTCAGAATACAGTCCTTCCAGCCACGCAATCTCCTGATATAGTTCATTTCCTAAGTCAAAATTACTTGAATGTGATATTGTATTGTGTAAAAGAAATCTTCACTGCTGTTATTTTAATTGCTTAATTCTGGATAATTTGAACTGATTAAAAAGTAAAATGAAAAGCACAGCTTTTAAATTTAAAATATGTAGCATTTTGGAATTTACATTTAAAGATTTTTGTATGTAATTTCATAAGAAATGAGTGATAAACGCTTTTTGTTTCCTCCACGAAGGAGTAATATAAAACAACGATTGTTTAACGTTACATTATCCACGTGGAGGGTGTCCTGCAAATAGTGCCAATTGCAAATATGCAGTTATGTGCTGGCAAACCCTTGTTGCACAAATAATACACTAAGTAATACGCTATCACAATGCAAAATAAAATAACTCCTTGAGTACATATTTATTAATCCTGCGTATTGATACAAGATGTCTTCTGCATCAGTACAGCAGGATGAGTTATTTTGATCACTGTGATTGTATGCATGATTCTAAAAGTCAATTCTCACCTTACTGAAAAGTGTTAACACAAAGGGTGGAATTTTCCCAGAATTGCACTAAGTGCGGTAGCGGGCGGGTAAGATGGAGTCCTACCCGCCGATGAAAATGGTGGGTTTTTACGCCGTATTTTCCCAAGCCCGCTTCATTATATATTCACTCCTGAGAAACACGCCATTTCCATGGTGGGTGGGCTGTCATTTGCCTGCTTGCCATCACCCCGCTGTTGCATAATGCCAGCCGCCATCTTTAAAAGGCAGCCGCCTTTAAAAGGCAACAAAGCACTCATTGCCACCAGCTCACCACCGCTGCCTGGGAGACATAGCCAGCAAAGGCAAAAAGACTGCAGCCCCCCTGCTTCAACGACGGGTCCCTTGAGCGACTGCTGGATGCCGAGGAAGCCGCCGGGATGTGCCCTACCCCTCGCTCTGGCCGCAGGATGGGTAGCAATGTCACCAACCCGGCTTGGGAAGCGGTGGTCAGCACGAACACACTGCACAGGAAGACCGCCACTGAGTGCGGCAGAAGGATGAATGATCTCCTCTGTTCCGCCAGGGTAAGCCACCCTTTTCCTCACTCCCAACTCACACATTCTCAAATCACTACACATCCACAGGGCCCTTACTCACTGCCAGTGCAAGGGACATCACCATTCACTCTTTCACACACACCGTCATTTTCCTCATCCCATCCAGGGAACCACTCACCACCCACAAAGGCTAGGCACACTTATCTGGCCCGGCAGGTATCCTGATAGACTCTCCCCATCTCTATCCGTGCAGGACAAAATGGCTCACAACTGGAGGGAAAGGTCGCAGACAGGCGGAGGGATACTGGCAATCAAAGTTCTGACAGAATTCGAAAGCAGAGCCATCAGCTGGCCGACGATGACCAGGACCAGTCCTGTGCTGACGATGAGGTCAGTGCTGCTCTAGCAAGTGAGGATCCAGCAGTGCAACATCCATCAGACAACCATGCTGTGAGTGATGTGTCCTCTTTCACAGGCCACTGCCATGCACTAATTATCTCCCCTTGCTTTTGCAGGCACATCTGCCAAACAGCCGACAGAGTCCATGACCCAGGGCCTCCAAGCAAGCTGCGAAGAAACCTCTGAAGAGGAATCTGAAAGCACCCTCCATGAAGTCCCCTCACTGCGCTCACCCACATCCTCCACCAGCGCAGACACACACCTTGGTGGGACCTAGCTTTAGAGTAGCCTCGGGATCACAATCTGGTGAGCACATCGCACTTTCTGATCTACAGCAGGTGGAAGCAGGGACTTCCCAGGTGCACAGCACTCGGAGGACTGCTGGAGGCCGGAACATTGCTGAGTCCGAGTCAGGTGACGAACCTCTGGACTCGGTCATGTCACAGTTGCTGGAGCTGCAACATCAGGAAGGGATGTCTGCTGCACTCAGATTGCAAGGCACAATGGAGGACTCTGTCTGTCTTCAGGTTGAGGTGAGAACGCCAGCATTGCAACGCACCTAGGTCAACACTGGCAGGATAGCGGCCGCCATGGTGACCTTGGTCCAGGACGTCACTTCTGCACTGCTGCATGGGCTTAGTTCCATCGCTGATGCCCTAGTTGGCCTCCAAAAGCGTGTACACAAGAGGGGTGCTGGGCAGCTTGATCTCACTCCAGCTACCCCTTCTGCTCACGGAGTGAGCCAGGGGCCCTCGGGCACCCATAGGGAGGAGGATCAGCAGGTGCACACTCCAGGGCCATCCACCCAGGTGACTCTGGAAGTGACCGGCCCTTCTGACCCCCCCTCTTCCTGTGACCTCCACAGATCCAACTTCACAGGCTGAGGTGGATGCCACTGCCACACAGCAGCACCCCGAAAGCAGGTCGGAGACCTCCCAAGTCTCGGCCCTCTAGAGGACGCCCGCCAAAGTCATCATAGACACAGCGTCACAGTCAGCAGGCTGCCTCCACCTTTGCTGTAGATGTCCGGGGAGCAACAAGACGTAGCGGCAGGGTTAGGAAAGTTAAGGAGAATTTGTTGCACGGCCTGGGCACAGGTGTCAATCACTTGTACATCCTGTTCACTATTGCCAATAAACTCCCAAGAATGTCACCCTGCCTGTGGCTCCTTGTTCTGGTGAGCAGTGTTCTTGTCATTCAGAAACGAAACCTTTCTGCACAAGATAAAAGGCAGGTGTCTCAGCCCAGGGCCTCTTCCCTGTACTCTGTGTGGCCTTCAGACCACAGTGATGGTCCAGCCTCTCACTCCCTGGAAACATTCCTGATGCCTCGGCATAGCTGCTCATTGCTGCCAGAATGTAGTGGGCAGGCGCCACAGAGTTCTCTCATACTCTGCATGTGCTCTCAGCACCTTTAAGGTGGGGCTGGCCCCCATCACACCAGCACCTGCGACCAGCGATGCTGTGCACCAGCTCCTAAAGGGCTGAGGTGATGAAGGTGGATACAGCAGTAGATATGTCTAAAGTTTCATGGCTGCGTCTCTGAGATGGCCCTGATCATGGAGTGCAAGCGAGCTACCCACATCCCTGTCAGCGTCCTCCTCATCGCAGCTCATCCATCTCCTCCTCAGCCAGCTCCTCACCCTGTTGCAGCACCAGGTTGTAAATGGTGCAGCAGACGACAACGATGCATGACACCCTCTGTGGACTCTATTGCAGGGCTCCACCAGAACAGCCCAGGCACCGGAACCACATCTTCAGCATCCCGATGGTTTGCTCCACCAAGTTGCGAGCTGCTGCATGAGCCTCATTATAGCGCCACTCTGCTGTAGTCTGAGGCCACCGCATGGGTGTCATCAGCCACGGCCTCTGTGGGTATCTCTTGTCACCATGGAGCCAACCTTGCAGCCTCTCTGGACCCTGGAAGACTGCAGGGATCTGCGAGCGACTCAGGATGTAGGCGTCGTGCACACTCCCTGGAAACCGTGCGCGTACCTGCAGGATGTGTTTCAGGTGATCGCGTACCAGTTGCACATTCAGTGGAAGCCCTTGCGGTTGATGAAGTCAGCTGAGTGTAGCGATGGAGACGTGAGCGCCACATGAGTGCAGTCAATTGCACCCTGTACCTGTGGAATCCCGAGATCAGGGCGAATCCAATGGCCCTTGCATCCCGGCTGTCCTGGTCCTGGTCGAAATGCACAAAGTTGTGTGCCATGGGGAAGATGGCATCTGTGATCTCATGGATGCATTTGTAGGTGGCGGATTGTGAAATCCCACAGAGGTCATCTGTGGAACCCTGAAAGGAGCCACTGGCATAGAAATTTAGCGCCACGGTCACTTTCACAGCCACTGGCAGTAGATGCCCTCCATGTCTCCTTGATGCCAAGTCCTGCAGTAAGTGGTAGATGTGTGCATCCAGGTCCCTAGACATGCGCAGTCGTCAGCGACACTGGGTCTCAGTCATCTGCAGGAATGGCAGGCTGCGTTTATAGACCCTGGGTGTCGCTAGGTGCCGACCAGTCACAGCCCACTGTTGCTCCTGGGCAGCATGTGCAGCAGTCCCTGCTGTCCATTCTTCATGAGGTTCGTCTCCTGCCTTTGTGCGGGCATGCGCCTCAGTCGCTCTCTCCTCCATCTTCAATGGTCTCCATATGCCATCAGGCATACAGCTAGGTCATCAGGGTCCATGATCCTGACGTGGTCCTCCTGCAGCATGAAAGAGAGAGACGTGGTTATCATGGTTGTACTTAGCACCTTTCCTGGCCCAGTGTGACCACCCCTAAATGCTTCCCGGAGAGTGCTGGTCACCCCTCGGATGGCCAGAGATGAGTGCGCTCCATGGCTGCCCTATCAACCTGCGACATGAGGGACACTGGTCCAAACCAGGATGCTGAGATTGCAAGGGGCTGTGAGCTCCTCCAGCAGTGACTGCTACATGGCCAGTGTTGACGAGAAGATTGTACACCGCAAGGGCTTCCACTCACTGCACGGTCCAATAAAGTGGTGGCGGACTTGAAGTCTGTACCGGAGGGGTGCGGTGGGGGGCTAAGGTATGGAGCGCTTGATGGCCCTTTGGTGCCATCGCGTTGCTTGCATGGGTGGGCCGGCTAGGAGCCTGACCCCAACTCGATTGTCTGTGCGCTGGAATCAGCGCCAGGGCAGCATTTGACCCCTCCCCCCGCTCAGCAGTCGTCTCCAAGGCTGGCCAGCGCTTGCCTCCAGACACCCCACCCCTCAGCAATTGCCTCCGAGGCTGGCCAGCATTCGACGCCTGACACCCCCCCCCCACTCCTCAGCAGTCGCCTGCGGGGCCGGGCATCAGTTTCCCCTGCATCCCCTGGTGTCCTTGAAGCCTGTAAACAATGGGCGAACTATGGAGAACGCTGCTGCTCACTCACCTCAGTTCCCCCAAAGTGAAGGCCGCCAAGGGCACGTCGTCTGCTGTTGTGAAACACGTCGGTGTGCTTTGCCACCGATGTGGATGGATGATACGGTGGGGTTCCAAGAGCCTGGCGGGATGGCCTTTTAATTATATGCTAATGTATTACAATTAGCTTCCTGCCAGCCAATGGTGTGAAACGCGGTCCGCCGTCGGTGGGCTGAATGGAAGATTCTCGCCGTCGTGAAGTAGGTTACGCCATATTTTCCGCGCACGCCACGTATCACGCCCGCTGCTAGCGGGCTCGGAAAATTCCGCCCAAAGTCTTGGGTGACTGTGGTAAAATATCCAGGGAAGCATGTCAACTTTATAGAATTTTGCAGCACAAAGAGACAGCTCCGTCATTGTGCCTATGCCTACTCTTTGAAAGAACTATCCAACTAGTTCCATTCCTCTGTTCTTTCCCCATTGCCCTGCTATTTTCCTTCCTAAGTATTTATCCAATTCCCTTTTGAAGTTACTATTGAATCTGCTAACATTACCTTTTCAGGCAGTGCATCCCAGATTATCATAACTCGCTCCATAACAAATTTTTTTCTCTCATCTCTAGATCTAGATAATTGCCTTAAATCTGTGTCCTCTGGTTGCTGACTATTCACCCAATGGAATCAGAGTGAATAAGGAAATCCTACTAAAAGCTTTTATTAAATCTCCCCTTAAACTTCTCTGGTCTAAGGAGAACAATCCCAGTTTTTGAAATTATTGCCTGGCTAAAATGAATTGGATTTAGTTCCCAATATAAATTAATAAAATGTCAAGCCTCAAGCTAATAAAATAATTTACAACCAGCAGCAGCAAACTAATATTTCAGAATGCGCAATTAGAGTGATAAACACTTTTCGTTTTCTCCATGAAGGATTAATACAAAACAACCATTGTTCAACTCTACCTAACAAGGCGCGCACTCCTGCCTTCCAGTGATATGCACATGTAGCATTTGGTGATTAGTAGAGATATTAGATAACACTATACACTTGATTGCAAATATAGAAACATATATAATTTGAGGTGCGCTACACCTTTACATTAAATATTAGTTTGAATACATGATGTTGTGTTAGATGTCTATTAGATTCTACTGTACTGAAATGCAGGGAGTTTAATGTAAATATTGCTAAATGTTACTGGAGAAACCACACTGTGTATCACAATTACAGAACTTAGAATTCAATATCAACTTGGAGAATATATAGTACGCAAACAGCAGAGATTTGTTCCAGTCCTTAAAAATCTGTAGCTCGGATTTCAGACTTTGTGATAACAGTAGTAAAAATGTAACAAATTTGAAAAGCGATCTCCCACTGGTAAATATGACTAAAGTCATGGTGGGTTTATCTTTCCTTCCTAAAAACCTCTCAGTAGTAAATGGTCATCACTCAGTCTGTGAAGAGGCTTATCACAGCCCATCTATGCTGCTATCAGGATGCTTTTAACAACATGACTAAGCTTTCAATTTTCCTCTTGACCTCCTATTTGCAAAAAAAAGCTAAAAAGCATACTAAGTGCAGCAAAGAGTTAATGGTGTGTTTCTTCTCCCACTCCTGCCATTGTAAAATGACCATGGAATTTATTCCATTAATCTTGCTGAAAATAGGCAAATATCTTATAGTGGCAGATGGAAACAAATGACAACCTCAGAATTGAACCCTTGCATCTAATTGGTAGACAGGTGCTTGACTGTGGGTGCCAACAAGCTGCTAAAAAATCACATTTTTAAAGCTGCACTGAAAAATTAAGGTTTCTCATTCAATCCGGAGACATATGATAGGCCAATATTAGATCATTTGTTACTTGCTCTGTGTGTGTGTGCTCTATAGAGTAAATAAATTTAGAAGGTGATAAAACATTATTCCCCTGTTGATAATGTGACAGACATTCTGCATTTAGAAATTGCTTATTTGTCTGCTCTTGCTCCGCAGTAACAATAGACCAGTAAAATCTAATTCCCTACATGAGCTGATGTCATTGATTGCAGTAAAATTTCCTTACCATTCACAAGTCTTTGAAAATGCAGCAGAGCTCAGCTGAAATGCTTAAGGATGAACACCCGTGTGATTAGGCTTGAGATCTAGAATTTATTGAAGGAATGGTTATCTTGTTAGAGTGCATCTGTATCATTTTGTTTAATTATATTAACTAAAATTTTCCATTATTTGGAATTAAATGTTATGGAGCAGTCCTTGTTTGTGCCAAAAATCCCTATTTGTAATCAAACATGGCAGGCTTTCTAAAGCACTGAATATTTGTTGTTTCTCCTCCCTCCTTTGCCAAACGGCAAATACATTGTTGCACACAGGAAAATGACACTTAGGTATATATCTTATTTGCAGTCATACTGGAACTCCATTCAGGTTACATAGAACTTGTATAAATTCAAATTCTATAATGTTTGCACTGTATTTTATCACCGAATTGGCACAAGTTGCTGTGTTGTATCAAACTACATCTTGCTGTGTTGCAGTGCACCTCAAGTAAGAAAGCAGGAATTTAAATCTTTAGAGCTGTGGTTTTGAGATAGATTTTTTGCGTCTTATGCTTCATTCAGATCGCTCACAAGGAAGTGAATTATTAATCTAGGCATACAGACTATTTTATTGAAAAGCAATCCTAGCAATATCAAATCTCCTCTATCCATAGCCGCCTTCCTTTTGCTTTAGTGGAGCTGAAATTATGAGGAACTGTGTTAAGTAAGCCAAACACTCGAATCATTAAATAAGATGTTTAGCTAGTAACTTGGTACACTGTTGGCATCTCCAAGCAATTGCGGCCTCAATGGGCTGGCTTTTTTATTTCTTACAGGGTGGTGCTCAAACAAACTCTAATATCACAGTAAACCGCTTATCTGTCATGTGTAACTTCATTAATTTCTACTGCTAAAAACTGAAAAAGGCAAAGTAGCTTGAAACTGGATCTGTAGAACGTTTCCATACGGACAAGATTATAACTCCAGTTAGACCGTAATACATTCCTGGAAGTATGGATGCAGATTGTAGATCACTCGTGGAAACCCTCCACAAAGGAGAAGCCATTGTCTTTGGTCCCTAGCCACCAACCCTATCTCTCTCCCTGACAACTGTCTGGCACTGAAGCAGTCTCTTCGATGTGATGTTTTACCTCAAGATGAACTTCTGACCACATTAGTCACACCATCACTAACATCTATTTCCCCTTCCATTACGTCATTTGACTTGGCCCAGCCTCAGCTTATCTGCTGCAGAAACCCTCACCCATGTCTTCATTACCCCCTTGAGTTGACTATTCTGACACACTCCTGACAGGCCTCCCATGTTCAACCCTCTGTAAACTTGAGGTCATCCAAAACTCTGATCCCCATGTCCTAATTGCACCAAATCCCATTCACCCATCACCCCTGTGCTGACCAATCTACACTGACTCCCAGTTAAACAATGTCTAGGTTCCAAAATTCTCATCCTTATTTTCAAATTTCCCCATGGCCTTCCCCCTTCCTATCACTGTAATCTCATCCAGCCCTACAACCTTTCAAAATGCCTGCCTCTTGAGCATACCTGATTTTAATCACTCCAACATTGGCAGCCATGTCTTTGGTTGTCAAGGCTGTACAATCTGAAATTGCCTCCTTAAACCTTTCTACTTCTGTTCCTCTCCTCTCTTTCTTCCTTTAAGACCATCTTCAAAATCTATTTCTTTGACCCATAACTCCTTTTGCATCGGGATAGCAGTTTGGTTTGAGAATGCCTTGGAATGGTTTGCTACGTTAAAGGGGCTATATAAATACTAATTACTGCTGTTGTCATTGAGATGTAGTATGCCAGGGAATTCCAGATGCACTGAGCATAATCTAAAGATAATAGCATGTTTAGAGCCCTGATTGGATAGTAATGCTGTATTGGGATTGCCTACGTGGAGCTCTACCATTCCCTCTTGAAATTTTTTAAGCCATTAAAGAATGAGTTTGCAAAAAGCACTTGGTATAATTGAGGGAGTTGGAAATTCAATAATATGTCAGCTATTTAATAGAAAATAAAGGGCATATATTAATAGTAGTGTTTCTATTGAACCAGCCTGTTCACAACTTTGGTGTCATATTTAAACCTGAGCTAATCTTCTGACCATATACCCTCTCCATCACCAGAACTCTACATCTATTAACATAATATCACCTGCCTCCACCCCTGCCTCAGTCCGTCTGCTGCTGAAACCTCATCCATGCCTTTGTTACTTCCAGTCTTGACTATTCCAATACTCTCCTGTGCTGGCCTGCCACCTTTTAACCTTTGTAAACCTGAATTCATTCAAAACTCAGCTACCTGCATCTTATCTCATACCAAGTTCTTTTCTTCCTGACCTACATTGGCTCTTGGTCCTGCAAATTTAACATGCTCATCATTGTATTCAAATCCTTCAATGGCCATGCCACTATCTCTGTAATCTCCTTCAGCTTTACAACCCATTGAGGAATCTACATGCCTCCAAATCTCACCTCTTATGCATTCCTGATTTCCTTCACCTCACAATTGGCAGCTGTGTCTTCAACAGATAAGACCCCAGGCACTGGAATTCCTTCCCTAACCCTCTCTACTTTCTTCTCTCCCTCTCTCTCTCTCGTCCTTTAAGACAGTACTTCAAACTGCGCTGTTTGACCATGTTTTTGGTCACTTGTTCTAATATCTCATGTGACTTATTGTAAAAATGTTGTCTGATAACGTTCCTGTGAAGCATCTGAGAGCATTTTACTATGTTAGAGGCAGTGCAAGTTGTTGGTGTTGATGGGGCATTATTAAGAGAAATCAGCTTGTAGGGCTCCGTTGCAACATTGTATAAGATTTCATGGAATTTATGGCACAGAAACAGGCCTTTGAGCTCAGCTTTCTATGCCAGTGTTTATGGTCTACATGAGCTCCTTTCCACCAACACCCAACCCCCACCACCCCCCTCTATTTATTTCATCTCACTCTGATTAAAGAACTTTCTCCTGAATTACTTACTGGATTTATTAGTAACTATCTTGTTTTTATGGCCTCTAGTTTTGGACTCCCTCACAAATAGAAACTGTTTCTCTAGGTCTCAGGATATCACTTTCTTTGTCTTAGCATCCTTTTTTGTCAGATTACATTTCTGTGAATACTTTGAAAATTTCTCCTACATTAGAGACACTATAAAAATGCAAGTTGTTGGTGCTGTCATTGTCCATTAACTGATTCAGGTTAGGGGTTATATTTTAGCAGACTAATACTACCAGTCCCCTATCAGAATGCATTTAACCTACTGATAGAATAAATCCTTTTATCGTATTTCCAAAGAGGAAGTCAGACTATGAAATCTTGAATTAACATTTCTTTTATTGACAACTTTAGGATAATATGACAATTAACAGCTTCTTAACATTAAACAGCAGGAATACACATGGTACTCAAGTGGTTATTAGTAACTGAATTAATCCCTGAGGTTACAAACAAAGGTAGACAGCTAACATCCCTCTGGTCCTTTCACCTTGTCCCACACAATGGTGATACCATATGAATCACAGCATATCCGCTCTCCACCCCACTCAAAACCATCTAATCTCCTGGAGGATGCTAATAAAACAAATAAAGACCTAGCAAATTTGGGAGAAAATCTGGCTCTCTACCCATCTTGGCAATCAAAATTAGTCCAGCAGGTCACTGAGCCTGAATTCCTTGCAGTAGCTAACTTTTGTAAAAGGTGATGCCTGCCATGGCCAGAGAAAGTTCAGCTTTCACATGAAGGAATCGAAATCAGTATACTCAGCACAAGATCCACTGTTCTCTGGGAAAGGAACCATCTGCTGACATCTAACCTAGCTCTGGCCTTGTACAACAGAATTGTGACCCCTAGTCCTCCCAAATCTACTTGATTGGAACACACTGGCAACTAGAACACAATCTTATTCCCTTCCATCATCTTACAAACAAACCTCAGTCACATCACCCCTAAGTCAATGTGTCTGTAAAGTGTAGAGACCCAAGCCTTTTAGCCTATTTTGATAACTAAGATATTTTACATGGAAATCAGCCTTCTGGACTTCCTCTACACCAGTGCTTCCCAAACGTTTTTCTGCTATGACCCCATTTTAATGCTTTAGGTTTGCTGCGACCCCAAAGTGAAAATTACAGGGTGGGGGGCGTAGGGCGAATTGTTGAGCGGGTGGGGGTTCAAACATTGATACAGGCACAAAAAACATCTAAGACACCTATATTTTGCAGGCTCTGTTGGTGTAAGTGATCGGGCATCAGAACTCATTGGATTAGGCTATGCTCACAGGCAAAAAAAAATTTTAAGGGGCCTCGCAGCCGGCCTCAGGACTGACAAATTTGAGTCTCCGCTCCACAGCTGCCAATACTGCCTCGGAACCCATGACCCTAATTGCTCACCCTGTGACACTAATGGGGCCGTGAACCACTGTTTGGAAACCCCTGCTCTACACCCTTCCCAAAGCAACAAAATCACCTGCCGCCTGAGGAGAACAAAACTGGATGCATTTTCCAAGTGAGGCCTGACTGTAAAAATGGAATAGTATGCCTTATCTTATAATTAGCTGTCCTATGAATGCAACCCAAAGTCCTATTCACTCTAGCTAATGCTTCACAGCACTGACCATGTGCCTTTAGAAATGTATGTACTAGAATACCTAGCTTTTTCTTTCTCCACTTTAACTTCTTTCCCTGAAGGTTGTTTGTATGTTCAGCATATGTTCTGCCCACATGCGTAATGTTGCACTTCTCCAAACTAAGCATTGGGCTCATGACAGACAAATCTCCCAACACAATCAACCTGAAGCTATCTAGCATGATCTACGATCCTAACACTCTTGCAGATCTTAATATCATCTGCAAGTTTGGAAATCATGCCCCCAAGATCTACATATAGATCATTAATCAGACAATAAAGAGTAACTGTCCCAACACTGATTTCTGTGGGACTTCACTGGTGAACGGTCATCCAACAGATCCAAATCCATTTACCTGCGTCTTTTCTGCCAGTCCTCAATCCAACTCAGTATATTGTGGGGAAGGTTCCTGTACAGTACCTTTTAACAAAAGCTTTTTGGAAGTTAAGTATACAATATCTAATGGGCTCCCCTCATCCACTTCTTCAAAAGACAGTACAGATGTATCTGTCAGCATCAACTGGTCCCACTTATTGCAAATTAAAATTTCACTCAGTGTCTGGGATTGACACAAAGTCAGCAAGGTTTAGTCTATTAAATATACTAAAAGTTTATTTCCTCAGCTTATTAAGCTTGCAGCTTTAGCAAAGATTTCACGAGCTCATGTGGGCTCACATTCACACAACGTGGCAGTGCTCCTCTGAAATGTTGGACTTGTTGCTGGTATGTCAGGATGGTGAATCTCAATTTGTGTTTAGTTTTCCCTTCATCCAATAGTAGTGTCACTGTATCTAAGCTAGGTCCTGATAACTCTTGCAGACTTGTGATACATCTATACAGTTTAAAATTGTGACCCCTGGTCCTCCCTAATCTTCTTAATTGGAATAATCTATTGAATAGCTGTATATCACTTGACTGCTGGAGTTCTCAAACTTCTCTAAACTTCTGTAACCTCTACCTCTCTTTGTTACTTATGCCTCTAACTGCTCTTTTTACCTTTTTACTCAAGTATTGTCTCATCTTATTTTTAATACCATTTCAATCAATCTCTATGATATACTTGTTATAACGATTACCCTATTTGGTGGTAATACTCAGATTTGACACATGTCAAGAACTATTTATTTTGCTGGACTGTAAATAACTGTAATCAGACAAGGTAGATAAAATTGCTAAAAAAAAAATTGGGTCTGCACCAATTTTTGGGTACAGGGGTTACAATTCGCAACCTATCTGCACCCGTTTGTGTCAAGGGAGACAACATGTAAATTTGGGACTTCAGCTTGTTCTGAGACTTGCTACCAGCTCAGACACTCCACATACTTTAGAGGCTAGTTTAAAGTCAGGATCTGTACATAGTGAGTCATTGGGTATGAATGGGTTGCAGCCAGGCCAGGGAGAAAGGATGGTTCATGGATGCCAGCACACCAGAGGGCAAGGTCGCATGTGATTTCTGCTACAACAGACTCCTAAGAGGACTTTGATAGGGTGGCATATGGGAAAACACTGATGAGGAAATACACCGAGATGCTGGGTGCTTGTCAGGCCTACCAGACACCCTTCTGTCACTGTCGAGGAGCGTTGAGCAGTTCGGCTCCAACTTGGCAGAGGGTATCACACAGAGCTCCCCCTCTTAGCAGCCTCTGCTCAATCTCACCCAGAGGTGCTGCAGCTTCAGCCCCCATATTTGATGGAGCCTTTATGTGGGTAGGTCTCCAAATGTATGAACGTAGCAACATAATGCCAAACCAAGAAACTCACCACAACATCTCTAAAAACACTCCATAGTACTTCTACAAACTTTGCAGTAGCAAGTCCAAATCACCTTAGCTGCAAGTTGGATGCCTGGCTTTTTGAATAACACTAGTGGGGGTTCCCTCTTGCGACTGAACATATGTGCTCTTTGGCGAGTGGTAAGCAAATGTGTTCTGATACAGATGAAGGGCAGTGGTGGTGTGGTCTGCAGGATAGTCCAAAACGGAAGTCACTGATGTGCAGTGCCACGGCTGAGGTCATACTAGAGAATAAGCTAAAACCCTCAGCCCACCACTTGTCTAATGTCACACAACCAGACTGATTCCCAATCCGTAGCATGAGTCGTCATAAACGTGAGCAACAACAATATAGTTTTATAAGCAAGATTCATGCTACTCTTGCAACATTTGCAACAGTTGTGGGGCTGAAAACAAAGAAGAGAAACTGGCTGAACAGAGCCCAATATGAGAAGCTCTCCAGCTTGGAACCAGACATCATCTCATCAAAAGCAGCGGCATTCTTCCCATTAATTCTGATGTTTTTTGCAGCGTCAAGCAAAGCGGGCGTGGTTGGACCAGTAAGTGGTCCACAGGATCTTTTGCCCTGCCTAAGTGATCCTCAGCAAAAATTAAATACACTAAAAATGATTTGGTCTTGCGAAATCCAAGTCCTGTATGTCCCTAAATCAAAATTACTGGCTGTGATTTAGTGTTGTACTGATTCCACAATTTTATTGGATAAACCCTGAATGTATAAGCATATTTCATTGTGCAAGAGGATAGATACTTCAGAGTTCTATTGCAGACAGAAATGCTGTTAAAGTTGCATCTTAATGCCGCTTTATTCTTTATGCGAGACTCTCCAGATGGGAAAGATGCAGGATCCTCGGCAGTCTGGGCTGCATGTCTTGGGGTTGGTACCATCTGTTTTCCGTCCCTCTCACTTTGTTATGCACATGAGAGGGACTGATGCTTTCATTCCTGCAGAGAGCAGCATCAAGGGGAGCTCTAGTACATGTGGTGTCTTCGTTTGACAAATCCTGGCTCTGTCCTAAAATAAATAAAAGACAGATGGCAAAGTGTATAATTTACATCCTGACACAGTAACGTGACCTGTTAT
This sequence comes from Cetorhinus maximus, assembly GCF_964194155.1. Lineage (NCBI taxonomy): Eukaryota > Metazoa > Chordata > Chondrichthyes > Lamniformes > Cetorhinidae > Cetorhinus > Cetorhinus maximus. Next base: position 66,742,700 of record NC_135894.1, read on the forward strand.
CTGATGGTTTTAAGTAGGTATGGTGTTATGCATCCTAACAGCTTTAAAAGGTTGATGGAGAAAAATATTCTACTTTTCCCACTTAACTGAAAGTCATTTTCAGCTTTCACCATATCTGCTTCTGTCCTGCATTCTAATTTCAGTCCACTTTATGTCATTGTACAACAAGCTGGTGTTTTGTTCTATTTGTGTTCTATATATCAGAGTTCAAAATACATCTTGTTGGTGGGTGAATTTGTCTTTGAAAGCCCCCAAAAAGCCCTGGAAAATTCAATCACTGGGACGACCAGTGAAAGAAAAGTTACTTCCATACGTGGAAGTGGCAGAAACTGTGTGGAGCAGCTGCCCCAATCACAGGCTGGTTCTCTCCCATGTTTTCTGCTTATAGGCTTACAAGCGTTGGAGAGAAACAGTCTATCAGCAATAAATGCGGGAGATAAACAGCTTGTGATTGGAGGAGAAGTGAGCAATGGGAAGGTGAGTGGCGGCACATCAGCCGAGCACCAGAATGGCAGGGAGAGGGGCAAGTGGGGCTGACGGGGGGAGAGGGGCAGTGAGGGAGAGGCTGCAAAGGGGGAGAGAACGGTTTTAAACCCTTGACAAAAGAATACTCGGGTAACTGGGAGCCAGGAAGTCATTGAGGTAATGAATTCCTTGCAAATTAATGTGGAATCTCTAGTTTACGGGTACATAAATTCAGAAGCTGTTGTATAGGGGAAAAAAATGTAGTGAATGCTTTGTAATGAATATTGTTTATTGGATATTTGAATACTGAACAGTTTTATTTCATAAGAAAGATTGGTATTTATGTGTTATCACATCTCAAAGGGTTTCACATATTGTGAATTACTTGAGGTGCAGTGCCTGTTTTAGAAACAAACAGGTTTCTAAACCTGAGCATCTAAATTAGAAGAGGGCTAATTTCAATGGAATAAGAAGGGATCTAGCCAGGATAAATGGAACCAAATGTTGACAGGAGAAACTGTAATGGAACAATGGGTGATCTTTAAGGGGGAGATGCTTCAGGTACAGGCTAGGTACATTCGAGCAAGAGCAAAAGGTAGGGGAACCAAAGCCAGAGTTCCTTGGATGACGAGGGTGATGGAGAATATGATGAAACACAAAAAGGGACTTCTGGAGGCTACAGAAGAATGGGTAGGTTTGCGCTTTTTCACTTACCATAATCTGGAGTAATACCGTGGTCCATGGTTGAACCATTTACCCTCCTCTTGATGAGTGGAGCGGATACAGTTATTGAGAAATATTGCATCTACTGAAACATATTCTGAGTTGTGGCATTATCATACTGCAATGAATAACTTGCATTTTATGGTGCTTTTTATGATCTTAGGACACCCCAAAGGGTTTTACAGTCAATGAAGTACTTTGGAAATGTAGTCACTGTTGTCATGAAGGAAATGCAATGAAGTAAATGATCAATTTGGGAGTCTAGGACTAGGGAGCATAATCTAAAAATTAGAGCCAGATCTTTCAGGAATGAAATTAGGAAACACTTCTACACACAAAGGGTGATAGAAATTTGGAGCTCTCTTCCACAAACAGCAATTGATGTTAGATCAATATCAATACTCAATCAATTGTTAAATTTACATCTGAAATCGAGATCTGAGATGTGGTAAAAAAAGGTAGTAACTGCCTGATTAAAATCTTCCAGCTTTGAGCAAATGTGATGAAAATGCATTTGCTGTGACCCCACCAGTCCGTGGAAGGTGTGTTTAGGATGATGGCTTTTTGTTTGTATAAGTGTGTGTCAGTTATTTTGAAAAAACCTTTGCTAATTTATGCCTGTTGTTCCAATTTGAAAACAATGGAGTGTAGAAATTAATGCTTTCTTGTGTGTTGTGACTTTAAGTTTTTGGAAGGGTATTGATTATTGAGGATACTGATGAAATCTTCAGATTCTGCTTCTCTGAGAGTCCAAATACCCCGTATGTCAACACAAATAATTAAGGTAATGTTACTACATGATTGCATCACCTAGGAGTTTGTGAGAATGAAATAGGAGCCCCTGAAAACCAAAAAGTAGCCTGTGAAAATCAAAAAGCAGCCCTTGAGAAAATCTCAAGAAGAGCCCTTGAAATAAAAATCCCCTTGCTATATATATTTATTTAAGTTCTCCAGTAATTTGTTAATAAATTTAATGTGTGCTAAAATTGTTTACTTCAAATGCTGATCAGATCAATTTGACTCAAAAACTTCTATTCATTGCCATCAACCATGCAGTATGATAATGCCACAACTCAAAATATGTTTCATTAGATGCAATATTTCTCTAACTGTATCCACTCCACTCCACATATCAAGAGAAGGGTGAATGGTTCAACAATGGACCATGGTATTACTCCAGATTATGGTAAGTGAAAAAGTGCAAACCTACCCATTCTTCTGTGGCCTCCAGAAGTCCCTTTTTGTGTTTCATCGTATTCTCCATCACCCTCGTCATCCAAGGAACTCTGGCTTTGGTTCCCCAACTTTTTGCTCTTGCTCGAATGTACCTAGCCAGTACCTGAAGCATCTCCTTCTTAAAGATCACCCATTGTTCTATTACAGTTTCTCCTGTCAATCTTTGGTTCCATTTACCCTGGCTAGATCCCTTCTTATTCCATTGAAATTAGCCGTCTTCTAATTTAGATGTTCTACTTTAGATTTTCCCTTGCTCTTCTACATTCCCAGTCTGAACGTTATGATACAATGATCATTCTTACCCAAGTATTCACCCACTGGGTCCACTTGGCCCATCTCATTCCCCAGCAACAGATCCAGCAAAGCTTCCTTTCTAGTAGCACAGAGCATAGTGGTCAAGGAAATGTTCGTGACCACATTTCATAAATTCCTTCCCCTCCTTGCCCTTTAACCTAACGCTATCCCAATTAATATTTGGGTAATTAAAGCCCCCCAATATCACCACTGTATAGTTCTTTCACACTTCTGTGATTTGCCTGCAGATTTGCTCCTCTATCACTCTCTCTCTATTTGGAAGCTGATAGAATACTGCCAGTAGTGCGAGCATACCCTTTTCGCTAGTCAACTCCAACCAAATGGATTCTGCCTTTGCCTCCTCAAGGACATCCTCTCTTTCTAGCACCACAATGCCTTCCTTAATCAGTACTGCCACCCCATCTTCCCTAAATTTTCTGAACACCTTTATATCCTTGAATATTAAACTCCAAGTCCACACCATTTTTAAGCCACAACATCATATTCCCACACAATTGTTTGTGCTTGTAGCTCAGTAAAATTATTCACCACACTTTGTGTGTTTACATACATGCATTGTAAACCTGTTTTTCTATTCCTCAGAGTCAGCCCTTCTTAGTCTGCTCCCATCTAAGATGGCACTACTTCCTTCTCTAGCACTGTCCAACACTCTCATTTCATGCACCTTTGTCCTCTTTCCTACTTCAATATGCTGATGCTCCATCCCCTGTCAGTTTAGTTTGAACCCTTCCCAACAACACTTTTGAACCTCCCCATGAGGACACTGGACCGAGCCCTGTTGAGGTGCAGTCTGTCCCTTTTGAATAGGTGCCTCCTGCTCCACAACTGGTCCCAATGCCCTAAGAATCTTAAGCCCTCCCTCCTGTATCATGTCTCTAGCCATGCATTGATCTTCCCTATCTTCCTGTTTCTACCCTTGAAGCACGTGGCACTGGGAGTAATTCAGAGATTACTACCTTCAAGGTCCTAATTTTTAAGTTTCTCCCTAGCTCCTGAAAATCTGACCATAGGTCCTCAATACTTGTTCTCTCTATGTCTTTGGTATCAATGTGTCGCACAACTTCTGGCTCACTCTTTTCTCCCTGCAGAATATTCTGCCCCCTTCCTGTGATATTCTTGACCCTGGCACCAGAGAGGCAGCACACCATGCAGGACTATAGAACCTCCTATAACACCCACATTTCTAATCTTTGCTGTTCCCTCCTTTGCAGTCCCTGGCCCATTAGTGCAATGATTTGAAAGGCACTCCTTAAAGAAAGAGCCATCTGTACTTTGTTGCCTTTCAAAAGAAAAGCCACTCGTAACTCTCCTCAACCTCCCTGCTGGCTGCTTTCTTGGTGTTATTGTGTAGGTCCTGCCTCTTCTCCATTTACTTACATTCTCATGTTCTCACAGTCATTTTGATCTGTAAGTAGTGCCACTGAGATCCACTGGTTTTCATTGATGAACTTAAGCCATTGATGAACTTATCACAAGGGATAAACAGCTGGTACAGAAACCTTGGAGTAAGATTTGTGATAATTCATTGACGACATGGCATTCATACTGTGGCGAATGTTAGTAGAAAATTCCTTTCTGTCCTTGCAGGAACATTCCGATGCACCTTCTGTCACACTGAGGTGGAAGAGGATGAATCTGCATTACCAAAGAAGGATGCCAGAACACTGTTGGCAAGATTTAATGAACAGATTGAACCAATCTACGCTCTATTGCGAGAAACTGAAGATGTTAATTTGGCCTATGAAATCCTGGAGCCAGAACCAACAGAAATTCCATCGCTTAGGGCAAGGTTAGCTTGTATTCTAAATTTTTTGTTTATATTTTTATCCTACAAAGTGGAAAAGGCCTACAAAAACTTTGGCTGTCATTAGTAGTCTAAGCTTGTAAAAGGTGAACTTTAGGCAGCTTATACTTTACTTATGAAGGATGTACTTTGGGCTTATCTCCCCAGTTGGAACTTACTAGAACTTAACTAGAATCTCAGTATAAACCTGAATCCTACTCATAGCACAGCATATGAAAATCATAAGGTAAAAATGGGGGAAAAAAATTCAGCTCAGACAGTTTATATAAGACTTGCTTTGGCCGTTGTCATCAGCATCCTGTTTCAGTATTTCCTTTTGAATAAGTAATGTATAAATTTTTTATTTGAATGTTTTAGTATGTTCATAACAGTAAGTCAAAACTGTCTTTTATTTCCTAAATCTTTATATTTTTAATTTTTTATGGCAGCTTGTGTCTAATCACTTTATTTTGGTTACTTCTGAGCTCAAGTTCCATTCCAGGGCTTAACACAAAAAATCAATGCTGACAATCCAATGCAGTACTGAGGGAGTGCTGCACTACCAGAAGTGCCACCTTTCGGATGAGACATTAAACCAAGGCCCCATCTGCCTGCTCAGGTGCAAAAGATCCCATGGCATTATTTTGAATAAGAGCAGGGGTGTTATCCTTGGTGTCCTGACCAATATTTATTCCTCAGTTAACATCACAAAAAGCAGATTATCTTGTCATTATCACACTGCTGTTTGTGGGTGTTTTCTGAGTGCAAATTGGCTGCTGCATTTCCTACATTACAACCGTGACTACAATTCAAACGTACTTTATTGGCTGTAAAGTGCTTTGAGACTTCCAGTGGCGGTGAAAAGCACTATACAAATGCAAGTCTTTCTTTCTTTGATAGAATACAGGCTGACAAGTTATATCTACCCATTCCATGGCACATAGTTATGTAAATAAAGTGTCTTTGAGTTCTTGTTCTTCCTTGTCATCTATTATAAATTAAGAAATATGGCCATTGTGTGAAATCGAAGTTTTATTAGCAAGTGAGTAGAGAAGCAGTTTGACCAAGTACTATAAACAATTAACTTGCTTATTGGGCTATTAAACGGAGACACTGCCTAGTTAGATGAACTTTGAAATCAACAACATTTGTCAAACACCGTACATGACCAGTGGCAGTACTTTGTATACGTATGAAGGAGATTAAGGTCCTCTGTTTGAATAAATTACTTCTGTCTCACAGACTTCCCAAAGGCAAGACTCTATTTATAAAGATTTGATGTACCAGTTAATTACAGTTTTACCTAGCTCCAACAGATGTGGACACCAGATGTGGCTCCATAGGTCGAATTGAAGAATTTATATGCTTAACCCTTTCAAACTGGTTAAAACTATTGTTGTATTTGGGGCGACTTCAACAACTTTGCTGCTGTAACTGAATTTTCAAATAAATCATGCCCACCATGACTAATATCAGTTGCCTTCTAAAGTGATTTGGGTGTGGGTGGTAGAAATCCTACATTTAACCCAAAGGGCGTGATCAGGTCCACTATTCACCCAGTGTCACTTGGCATCTTCTATGCTGTAATGACTCTATGTAATTACTCTAGAGACAGTGCATTCTTGGTGAATGGTGGGTGAACAAGTTGTTGAAGTCAGCCATAAGTCAGTGAGAGACAGTGAGAATTTGGAGAGACAGAGCAGGGCCATAAATCAGCGAGAGAGAGCGAGAATTCAAAGATAATGAGCAGGGCATTAAATCAGTGAGAGAAAGCAAGAATCTGGAGAGACAGAGCGCAGCCATAAATCAGTGAAAGAAAGTGAGAATTTGGAGAGGCAGAACAGGGCCATAAATCAGTGAGAGAAAGTGAGAATTCAGAGACCAGAGCAGAGCTAGCCTGTAACCAGTAGCCAGCCAGAGCCCTCGTTTGGAAACAAAAATCAAGATGTGACATCACAGGAAAGCAGGTAGGTGAGTAGCTAGTGAATATTTCCTAATCATCTATCTAAACCAGGGAATTTCATTCAGGGTAAATAGAACATTTATTGAAATAGTAATAATGTAAGCACAAATGAGACTAGATGCATTAATTAAAATTTAATTAAGAAATTAATTAATTAATTAATTAAAACACAATACATATGGGTGGGCTGGTGATGTGACGCAGCTGGACTATATGGGAGCTGCTGGACGCCAGTGCGATCCATGGCAAACACATCTGCAGTAAGTGTCTGCAGCCCGAGGAACCTTGGCTCAGCTGGCAGCTGAGCTACAGACACTGCAATCCAGAAGGCAGTCACACTTCTTAGGTTAGGTTCATCTGATTTTGTCCATGATCAGGGACAGGAGGGTGTGACTGCGAGTGAAGCAGGTATGGGGATCAAGAATTGGAGAAGCCTCAGCCTTTACAATTGTCCAACAGGTTTGATTCTGTCGCAGTTTGTTTGGATAAGAGCGGGGGCTGCAAGATGGATGAGCGAACTGACCATAGTGTGGTACAGGAAGCCATTCAAGCAGAGGGAGTATATAGGAGTGTGGCGGTAGTAGGGAACAATATAGGCAGGGGGATAGATGCAGTTCAGATGACTGTGTTGCCTGCCCAGTGCCAGTGTTTGGGACATCTGCTCAGGGCTGGAGAACATTCAGTGGGAGGGGGAGGATCCAGTTGTTTTGGCCCACATGGTTACCATCAATGTAGATAGGACTAGGAAAGAGGGAATATAGGGAATATTTCAGCTAGGGGCTAAATTAAAAAGCAGAACCTCAAAGGTAATAATCTCTGAGTTATTATCTGAAACAAGAGCAAATTAGATAGTCAGAAGCTTTTTCACAGGGTGGAAGATTCAATTACATGGGGACGTAGATTTAAGGTGAGAGGAGAAAACTATAGAGGAGATGTGCGGGGCAGAGGGTAGTGAGTGTCTGGAATTCGCTGCTAGAGGAGGTGGTGGAAGCAGGTACGATAGTGGTGTTTAAGAGGCAGCTTGACAAATACATGAGTAGGATGGGAATAGAGGGATACGGACCCCGGAAGTGCAAAATGTTTTAGTTGACGGGCAATATGATCGGCGCAGGCTTGGAGGGCCAAAGGGCCTGTTCCTGTGCTGTACTTTTCTTTGTTCTTTGTTCTTTTGTTCAAATTGGCATTGGGTAAACAAGATTAGGAAGTTGAATGCGTGGCTGAAAGATTGGTGTGGGATAAATGGGTTTCAATTCATCGGGCATTGGCACCAGTACTGGGGAAAGTGGAAACTGTACGGTTGGGGCAGTATTCACCTGAACTGTGCTGGGTCAGTGTTCTGGTGAGTCGTGTAACTAGGGTGATAGGGCTTTAAACTGAATAGTGGGGGCAAGAGATCGCGTGAGGGAAGATATGGTAAATTAAAGGGAAATGATAAGGCAAGAGAGCAAGATAGCAATAGGGGTAATGACAATCGGAGCATGGCAGGAAGTAACCAAACATATAAACTTCAGAGTGCAACAGCAGATAAGAGTTTGCAAAAGTTGTAAAAAGTCAGAACTAATGACTCTGTATCTGAACGCCCTTAGCATTCGAAACAAAGCAGAGGAATTGTCAGCTCAAATAGAAATAAATTTGTATGATCTGAGAGCCATTACAGAGTGGCTGCAAGTTGACCAATGCTGGGACCTAAATATTCAAGGGTCCTTGACATTTCAGAAGGACAGGAAGCTAGGAAAGTATGATGGGGTTGCTCTGTAATTAAGCATGACATCCGTACAATAGTAAGAGATGACCTAGTTTTAAAGATCAAGATGTAGAATCACTTTGGGTAGAGATCAAAAATAGCAAAGGGAAGAAGTCAATTGTGGGAGTAGTTTATAACCTTCTAACAGTAACAATGCTGTAGGACGGGGTATGCAGGAAGAATTAATGGGGGCTTGTGAGAAAGGTACGGCAATAATCATGGGTGATCTTAATCTACATAAAGATTGGACAAATCAGTTTGGCAAAGGTAGCCTGGAAGATAAATTCATAGAATGTTTTCAGAACAACTTCTTAGAGCAGCACTTTCTAGAGCCAACCTGAGAGCAGGCTGTTCTAGAACTGGTAGTGTGCAATGAGGTAGGATTGATTAATGAGTTACCTTTTTGTAAAGGAGCCTCTACATAGCAGTGACAATAGCATGATTGAAGTTCGCACTCAGTTTGAGGGAGAGAAGAGTGGGTCTAAGACTAGTGTTTTAAACTTAAATAAAGAGTATGAAGACTGAGCTGGCTAAAGTGAACTGGAAGATTAGGTTATAGAGTAGTTCAGTAAAGATGCAGTGGCAGACATTTAAGTGGGTATTTCATAACACTCAGCAAAGATACATTCCAGTGAGAAAGAAAGACCAAAGAAGATGAATGCACCATCCGTGGCTAACTAAGGAAGTTAAAGATAGTATCAAATTGAAAGAAAAAGCATAGAATTCTGCAGAGTAGTGGTAGGTCAAAGATTTGACAGAATTTAAAAACCAGCAAAGAATGACTGAAGTAATCAGGAAGGAGAAATTAGTGTATGAGAGAAAGCGAGCTAGAAATATAAAAAGTAAGAGTTTCTACAAGTATTTAAAATGTAAAGGAGTAACTAAAGTGAACATTGGTCCTCTAGAGAGAGTCTGGGGAATTAATAATGGAAATAAGGAAATGGCAGAAGCATTGAACAGATATTTTGTGTCTGTCTTCACTGTCGAAGATAGAAATAACATCCCAGAAACACTTGCAAATCAAAAGGTGAAAGGGAAGGAGGAACTTAAAACTATTATAATCACCATGGAAAGGATACTGAGAACTAAAGGCTAACAAGTTATCAGGACTTGATGGACTTCATCCTAGGATCCTGAAAAAAGTGGCTGTAGAGATGGTAGATGCATTGGTTGTAACTTTCCAAGAATTCCTGGATTTTAGAAAGGTCCCATCAGATTGGAAAAAAGCAAATGTAACTCCTCAATTCAAGGAGGGAGACAAAAAGCAGGAAACTACAAGCCAATTAGCCTAACACTTGTCTTAGGGAAAATACTAGAAACTATTATTAAGGAGGTTATAGCATTTAGAAAATCTTATTGCAATCAGGCAGAGTCTACATGATTTTGTGAAAGGGAACTCATGTTTGACTAATTTATTAGAGTTCTTTGAGGAAGTAACAACATGGATAAAGGGGAACCTGTAGATGTGGTGTACTTGGATTTCCAAAATGTCTTTAATAAGGAGCCACATCAAAGGTTTCTACACAAAATAGGAGCTCATTGTGTAGGGGGTAACCTATTATCATAGCACATTAATTAGCTTATAGGAAGCAGAGATTAGGGATAAATGGGTCATTTTGGGTTGGCAAGCTAGTGGAGTGCCACAGGGATCAGTCTGGGGCCTCAGCTATTTACAATCTATATTGATGACTTTGATGAAGGGACTGAATATATGGTTCCTAAATTTACTGATGACACAAAGATAGGTAGGAAAGTAAATTGTGAGAAGGACATTAGGGTCTACAAAGGGATTTACGTAGGTTAAGTGAGTGGGCAGAAATTGGCAGATGGAGTATAATGTGGGAAAATGTGAATTTGTCCATTTGGCAGGAAGAATAGGAAAAACAGAATATTATTTAAATGGAGAAAGATTGCAAAACTCGGCGATACAAAGGGATCTGGGTGTCCTGGTACATGAATCACAAGAAGTTAGTATGCAGGTACAGCACATGATTAGGAAGGCAAATGGAATGTTTATTACAAGGGGAATGGAATATAAAAGTAGGGAAGCTTTGCTACAATTATACAGGGCATTGGTGAGACCACATCTGCAGTATTATGTATAATTTTTGTCTCCTTACTTAAGCATTTCACCACTTAATTGGTGATTATTAAATGCTATTACTCTTCATCTCCAATTCTCTGTATGCCCTTGTCATTACCTTTCCCTTTTGTATTTCACTCACTATGCTGCTAACACATATTTTCTCTTTATCAAATTTGCATTTAGCAGACATTTCCCTGTTTCCAAAGGTTCCTCCATTTCCCTTCCATATGCCTCTCAAGTGTTAGCTTGCCTCAGTTGGTAGCACTCTTAACCCTGAGGCATAAAACTGAAAGTTCACATTTCAGTCCAAAATTTGAACGTGTAATTTAGAATTATACTTTTTACCCTTCCTTAAAGTACTGTGGGAACTTTTCTCCCAAGTTGTTGTTCAGATAAGTGTAAGAATCCATAGAGCATCATCTTGTTGTATTAAAATGGAAAAGTAGGCTAATTTTTTTTTCTCCAGGTTTCATCAGATTTTTGGTATCTTGGTTGAGAAGGTTATGTGCATGTTATCGATATTAATTCATATGTGTGAAGTGTAATTGTAGTACATGCAGATCCCTTAACTTTATCATAATGCAGGAATGTCAGAAGCAACATTATAATTCAAATCCAGGTAAAATAAACCCAAAAAGGTGAAAATGGATAAAAATCAGAAAACAACCTGAGTATTGAAGGCATAAACTTTTCAGTAGAAATAGTTAAAAACTGAAAATGTGAAGCCTCTTTCTTCTAAGCTCAATTTCTTCAATATGAGACAATAGTGAATGTCATGCAATAATTAATGTGGATAGAAACTATAGCACAACAATAACATTTTTTCAATCAAAGTTTTTTATGTTTTGTTTATGATACTGAACAAAATCCATGATCCTTGACCGTTTTGTTGTATTTATGACTGATGCTGATATTTGCTGATTTTTTTTTTCAGTCAACGGGCACTTGGCGCTGGCAGTGGAAATGCACAATTTCAAAAAGAATCATGGGCAAACAAAGGACCTACATATGAGGATCTCTACACACAAAATGTTATCATCAACATGGAAGAACATGATGTTCAGCATAAATTTGTATCTGATGGGAAGCCAACTAAGGAGAGACCAATCTGGATGAGGGAGAGCACTGTCCGAGGAGGCTTTAAAGACTTGGAAGAAGTACAGGAAGGTGAGATATCAGCCTGCTTTTGTCTATTTCTTTGATTTATTTGCAAATTCATCAAAGTAAGCACCATCTCTACTGAAGTATAGAATTCAGCTTGTTCATTTTAGCTGTTCTGTGTAAAGAGTATAGTCTCTGAACCCAATTCTTTTTAATTTCTGTACTGGTTTTTAGAGGTGATTTTCAAAAAGGAGTACAAATTATTTGAAGCTAAGAGTCTTCAATGTTGTGTTGCAAATGAGTGGATGAAAAACAGGAACCCACCTGCTTTGTTTATAATTATAGTTATTAGAAAGATAAAATATAATAACATACTCCATTAATTATACCGTTTTGTGCAGCAATGTCAGCCATGGCTCAGCGATGGCACACATACCACTGAGTCAGAGGTTGGGAATTCGTGTCCCTCTCTAGGATTTGAGCACATAATTTAGGCTGACACTCCAGTGCAGCACTGAGAGAGAGCTGCACTGTAAGAGGTGCTATCTTAAATTGAGATCCAGTGTTCTGGTCCATATTTATCCCTCAACCAACATCACAAAGAGATTATTTGGTCGTTATCACATTGCTGTTTGTGGGAGAATACTTTGTGCTGATTTGGCTGTCGCATTTCCGACATTACAACAGTGAATACATTTTTAAAGTGTAATGTAAAAAGAAAAGACTTGTATTTATACATTGCCTTTCACAACCTTGGATGTCCCAAAACACTTTACAGCCAATGAAGTGCAGTCACTGCAGTAATGTAGGAAGCATGGTAGCTATTTGCACATAAACAGCAATCTGATAATGATCATATAAACTGTTTTAGTTGTACCAATTGAGAGCTAAATAATGGGCAGGACACTGGAGATATCTCCCCTGTTGTTTAAAATAGTGTCTTGGGACCTTTTACGTCCATCTGAGAGGGCAAACGGGGCCTCTGTTTAACATCTCATTTGAAAGACACACCTCCGATAGTGTGGCATACCCACAGTACTGCACTGGAGTGGCCATTTCGATTTTCGTGCTCTAGTCTTTGTGGGGTGGAATTTGAACCCACAATCTTTCGATTCGGAGGCGAGAGTGCTGACAACTGAGCCCCGGATGACCACAGAGGTTATGAAAGGCGCTGTACAAATGCAAACCTTTCTTTCAAGTTTCCAATTGCAAATTTACTCCTGAAAAAATAATCTGAGTACAGCATAACAAGTATAATGGTGAATCAGGGACCTCAGAGCTGGTGCAGTCAACGGCTTATTCCAGCTCCGTCAATGAATTAATTAAGTAGATCAATATTAGCTTGAGTCATAGAATTTTAAATTTCAAATCCTTTCACCGTGCTGAATTTCATCATTTGCACAAAATTATTTCAAGTTATGGACATACTCAGCTGCTGTATTTCAGGAACATTCTGAGTCACACTTTTTTAACCATTTATTTAGAAGCTAACAGTAAGTTAAACTAGAACAAAACAAAAATACCTGGAAAATCTCAGCAGGTCTGACGGCATCTGCGGAGAGGATATGGTTAACGTTTCGAGTCCGAATGACGCATCAGAACTAAGGAAAAATAGAAAAGAGATGAAATATAAACTGGTTTAAGGGGGGGTGGGACAGGTAGAGCTGGATAGAAGGCCAGTGATAGGTGGAGATTGCCAAAAGATGTCATAGACAAAAGGACAAAGAGGTGTTGACGGTGGTGATATTAGCTAAGAAATGGGGACATTAAGGGTAGAAAGCAGGACGAGCAAGGTACAGATAGCCCTAGTTGGGGGGATGGGGGAGGAAGGGATCGAAATAGGCTAAAAGGTAGAAATAAAACAATGGATGGAAATACATTTAAAAATAATGGAAATAGGTGGGAAAAAGTTAAACTACATGAGTCTCAGCTAAAATAACCAGGGGGAAAGTGAAATGCTCCTTTAAAATGAAATACTTATTTCAGTGCCAGTTACTTTATTGATTTTTGTCAACTGTATTTTTAGCATTGAGACTGGCATTGTTTGTCTATTCTCCATTATCTCGCTTCCCTGATTAAAGCAGTGTGTTGGTTAGTATGTGTGCATCTTGGAGTGGCTCATTGACTTTAATAGAGCAGCACTTTAGACCACCCTGGGAGAGACTAATCCAGAACTGTCTAAAAGGGGGTAAAAACACTACCGACTGATCACTGCTGCATATTTGCTTTGTGCTGATCTTTAAAGCTTATAAGCAGCCATAGTCATTCTATTTATATTCAGTCTGTTGCTATAGGAATAAATAACTCTGTGAAAGTTTTTTTTGGTAATCCAATTCTTTAACATTTCTCCACTGCTATGTATATTATAGGTGATAATGATGTTGACTCATACCATGATCGTGAGGGTAAAGGAAATCCAATGGAAGCAAATGAAGAAGTCATGCAAACATTGCTCATCCATGAAAAGAAAAGTACATCTGCAACTGTGGCTGCAGCTGCTGCAATCCCGACTTCAAATGCCAGTGATTCAGAGAGTGATACTAGTGAATCAGAAGATGAATCACCTCGACCACAGGCACCTGCAGCATCATTCCCAGTGGCAACAGCAGAAGAGGATGAAGAGTTTGAAGAAGTGGAGGATGAGCCAACTGTGCTGGTAGCAGGACAGCCATATTCATACAGCCAGGTTAGCCAATGCTTAGAGCTAGTGGCACAGATGACAGCTGAAGAAAAGGAAGCATATATTGCCATGGGGCAAAGAATGTTCCAGGAGATGTATGACTGACCGTTGCTACAACAAATGAACGAAAGTCCTAATTATATATTTCCTAAGATTTTATTTGTCAGTGTTTCCACAATTTTAATTGTGTCTGCCAAAATGTTAAGAGACAGCATTCCTTTCTCAACAAAATTACAGGCTGGATTTTAAAAGTATTTCAAGACAAAAGTATTATTTTTAAGAGGCTAAAAAGTTGCAGTGCCCTATAACTTTAAAGCTATGTATTTCATAGGTATTCTTGTTTTTATTGCATATTTCCTTCCTCCAGGTGACACTTAAATTCATGAAACCCCTTCGAGCTTGTTCAACCAATAAGAAATGTTTTGCTAGATAGTGGACTGGCTCCTGCCAGATGGAAATATGTCTGTCTTGTGTTCCATCAAGCTGTTTGGATAATCCTTGATAAAACTTGCTGGTCTGTGACAACAGGCAAATTTTAGGTGAGGAGCAGCGATGAGATTGAAGCTTAGAGCCTGTTGGTTAGGAATCAGTTGCTCATTCACTTCAACTACCAGGCCCAGCAGTACAGCATATTTGTCTGTTGGTACAAAATTTGTATCTGGTTATTAAAGAAAAATTGCTTGTTTTGACAATTAAAATAAGCATGACTGAGAGCAAGGGGACTTGTAAAAAAACAAATGAGTTATGTCATTGTAGAGGAACTGACACTTAGTTGTTTCACTAATATATACATTTAGCCTGACATTTGTGGGATAAAGAAAATGGTGATTGTACTGGTTAAAATATTTCTTAAAAATTGATCAATCCAATTGCTCCTGTGGTTCAGCATCCATCTGCCATACAGAACAGAAATGTTCCAGTTGAATTTTCAATCTGTGTTGAGTTAGTTATCTTAGCTGGAACATTAAGTAGGATACTTAACTGGCCTTAGAGTCCCAGCTTAATTAACTGAAAATCAGCTAGAATTCCTGCTCCTGCTCACTATTCAGTTGTCCGGACTGCAGGTGCATACGTCTAGACAACAGGTGAGGATTAGGATCAGTTGTAATGTCCTCTGTGGTCAGACAGCTGTTAGTGTTCAGTGTTGAGGTGTGAATGCTTACATGAGGTACCAGTAGATATGTCACCCTGGAATTTTACCGTAGCAGAAGTCATTGCCTTCAGGAAGGGCATGGAGAAAATTTGACAGAAGAATTGATCACATGATTTTGCTTCAATGTAAACAAAACGAGTAGCTTTTATCTGAAATAAAAATATTTTAAATGTAATCATTATAGAGCAGTGCAGTTTTAAAATGAGCTGGACAAGTGCCAAACCATTGTGACTCTGTGTTATAAGCATCAGGGACAAAGCTTAAATATACTGACTGTGTGTTTGGCCATCATATGTGATTTGCCTTCCTAAGCCAGTTGAGGTTTTGAAATAGCCCAGTGAAGTTTTCTTTTCTTAGTATCTATGCAGCAGAAGATTAATGTGAAGTTTTTAATAGTTGTAACAAAGTCAGATTTCAACACTGTACTCTAAACAAAAAATGTTGGAAATATTCAGCAGGTCAGGCTGCATCTTTGAAGAGAGAAACAGATTTGAAACATAACTCTGCTTCACTGTCCGCCAATGCTATCTGGCCGACTCAGTGTTTCCTGCATTTTCTACATCTGCAGTATTTTACTTTTGTTTTAGCTATTTATTACATATCCTATATGTTACAGAAAGTGAAATATACAGCTTTACCTTCATTTGTGTGTTCCCTCATGCTTTCAGTGTAGCATTAAGCCCTTTCATAAACCATTATAGCCCATAACCACTTCCACCATCTCACTGTGTAATCTTTTTGAGTATCAGATACAGTAATTGGTGACCTGCAGTTTGGTTCTGCAGTCAGATTAATATGTTACAGCCTATAAAAAGTGAAAGGAATGTCTCATCGACTCTTAACCTGTCCACCCATACAATTCTACACATGTTTGAGTGAAACACTTAGAAGAAGATGGAAATATACACAATGGAAAACTAGAGGATGCATTTGCCAAGTCAGAACTATTACATTAACATTGAAAAACGGTTAAAGCTTTTCTAACAGCAGAGGAGTTGTATCATAAAGAGTATTGTCTCATCATGAAATGTTTTTTATTACAATGTTTATCTGCCCAGTGAATACTTGAGATTGATTACAATGCTGTAATCTAATTCAGAAGGCTCAGGTTACACCTAAACTGAGTGTGATCCTGGAGTAGCAATGTATCAAATTCACTCCCTGCTGTCTGTTTTTGTATCATCTATTCTAAACAGTTTGATTTCTATGTGATATTAGGTCATGTTCTGTAGCTGGTACTGCACTTTGTGTCTAATGATGCACGATGGTCATAAAAGGACATTGATGCTATTACTACAAGTTTTGGTGGTTGATTGCAAGGAAATGCTCTGTTCTGATCTTACAAAAGATCGCACCTGTATAATGAACTATATGTTGCTCTTTCCATGCATGAAAGAGCCACTGTTAATAATGCAATATTTATTCTACGGGTGTCTTACCGTGAATTGCAGACAGCTGTTTTTGTTTCCATCTTCCATGCAGTTAAATATCAGATCTGGAGGGTGATATTCAATCTACTCCCCCTAGTTCAACAGCTTAAGTCAAATTATCCAACTATTCAATTTCTTTTGCACAAAATAACCACTTTGTTGAGTCATTTATGTATATTTAATTGACTATAACTGAAAATTAGATTTCCACTATTGACACTCATGGAATAAATCACTTCCAAGATTATTTTTCTAAGGTGCTTTCACTAATGTGAAAAGGTATCTGAAAAAGTACTAGAGTTTATTGGTACTATTCTAATGTCATACTGTGAACAGGAGAGTCATTCTTAATGTCCAAAGGGAATAAAATCTGCATTGAATTTATTAAAAATTTGCAGATTATGAAGATTATTCAGTTCACTAATCAGTGGCTCCTATTTACATTTTTGAGGGGAAGGAATCCAGACCAGGCAAATATCTGTAAAGTCTGATGGGCACTGGAAAATGTATGGCAATTAATTTCTCCATTTCAGTCTACTGGAGATATTTAGGTGTCTTACTAGCAGTATCCAGTAGCAAACATCAAGTACTCTGGTGATATGCTCATTCCTGTACTATGCTGCAGTAATGGGTTTTGCACAAGTTGCTACACATTACATATAGCCAATTGAAAGGTATTTTAATTTTTCTTATGCAACCACTACAATAAAAATTGGCCCTCATCTCTTACATGCAGTATACAATGACCAAATATGGCAATTTAGATTATACAGTACTCTTAAATGAATAAAATGTAACCAACTAGTTTTAAGATGGTGCAGGAAGATTTCTCACTTCTTCCTTGCTGATTAAAAAAAAATTGGAAGAGTACAATTTCTATAACATCCAGCCCACACCAGTGAACATACATTCTCATACTCAAATGTTGGAAAACACTCATCAGGTCAGGCTGCATCTTTGGAGAGTGAAACCGAATTAATCACTCTCTCAAACATGCCTTCCCTATTTTTCTCAACTGCAGCATTTTAGAGAGAAGTTGAAGTAATTTCAATTGTGCTTAATCGCACGCATAAAGATATACATGTCCAACAGTACAAAAAAATTACTTGGACTTTCAGATATCTCGATTTCCTGTTAGAGCACAGCCCAAAAGATTTATTCCAATATATAATTCTTCTATATACAAAAGCACTGTTTGCAACTGTAATTATAGGGGAGAGAAAAATACTGTACATTAGCTTACAAGTTCTCAAGCAGGAAATAAAGGAAAGGACTCATTTGAAAGGTTTGGGAGACTACATCCTAACTTCACCTCATGCTCAAAACCCTTTGTAAATTCTAACTTCGTTCAGCTTAGCAATAAGCTTCCACAAAAGTGATAAATTATCCACAACTAGAATTAAAACTGTTGTTTAAAAAGAATATCCTTTTAGAAACAAAACCATAACCAGTGTCTTTTCCATTTAGTGCTTTTTATTCAGTTTTATTTGCTAATATTTGGAAATAAAAGTTTTGCAATGACATTAATTGTGTCAGTAATTATTTTGGATAAAAACTCATTTCACGTGTCTTGCTTTGCTGAATTGTAACAGTTACCAAGTGACACAAAAGAGAGTTTTGATAAATTACATAATCTACAAAGAAATAGAGGTAAGGAGAACTAAGAGGACATATGAAGAGAAAAAAATCTTATAGCCAAAGTAATTGGAAATAGTTAAGGCTTCTTGTAAAAAGATTAGGTAAAAGAATCATCTAAGAAGTGAAATTTGGCCTCTCAAAAATGAGTACAGTGAGATTATTATTATGGTAGATAATGAAATAGAGTTGCCTAATACTTTGGCTCAGTATTGGCAGGAGAGAGAAAGAAATCTTGAGAGGCTTGGAGCTAAGGAAGTAGGAGGTCAGCTGATAAAAGCTTTACTAAGAAGGACAGAAAATTGATATGCAGCACAAGAACTGAAGGATGTAAGTGAGGAGGTGGCAGACTAACCATTTACCTACTGGCGTTACTGACAGAGGGGATGAGGAGTGCCAGCTCATCCTTGGTGTGCCCTGAGAAGAGGCCACTGATTGGCTACCTGGTGTTTCCCCTCCCTTTTGGTACGCAATGGCACCTCCCAGAAGAGGAAGCGTGATGGTGCATCCTCTGAGTGTTCCATGTCATCACCCTCAGAGCTGGTGTGCTACATTGCTGCTGACTGCAGTTGAATTCCCTCCTGAATGCAAGGATTTGCAGTGGCAAACACAAAATTACTTTAGGGCAAAAGACAATCTTGCTTCCCAGCACTGTATCACACATGTCTCCTGTATGCCCAGTTTTCAACACCAGGTTAGACACATCCTCACTCTATTGTCTTGACATTCTGGCCTTGCTGTCTGCAACTGAGTGTCCACCCTGCTCCCTGACAAGACAGACAGAAGGATTGAGTATCATCTCAATGTATAACAAACCCCTTTTAGAGCATGCGAGCCTACGACAACTAATGTTACTTCCCTAGTGAGTGTTCCACACTGGTACAACTTTCACAGCATGAACAGACTCCCACAAATTCAATCCACATGTTCCATCTGGTGCTGAGGCTTAGAACCCAAACTCCTGCCTGCCATACCTCTCCACTCGCACATTTACATTGGTTGATGTCATCCTAAGTACCACTTTGCAGTGATTACACCCTGTCACTTACCCTTGCAAAGCACAGGAGGTCATTGACCTTTTTCCGGCTTTGGACCCAGTTTCGCTTACGGACCTCGTGGCTGCTCACCTCCATTACAATCTCAGTCCAGGCTGCCTTCGTCAGACAGGAGGGTCTCCTGCTGCTATCATTGGAAAAAATGACCTCCCTCCATTCCTGGACAGCCTGGAGGAGAACTTTCGGGGAGGCATCGCTAAGCCATGGGGGCCACTTAGTCTACACTGAGATATTGCTCAAAAATAGCGGATGGTTGCAGTACCAGTTGCTTTTTCCTGGGGTGGGGGGGGTTGAGATGAGCAACTTGCAGCAGCCACATTTTCAAAAGTCCACTCTCACAGCCAAACTGATGCTACTGGATTACAGGGAATGTATACCTTATAGATGGGGCACCTGGACCTCCAACCCCATGAGGTAATAGTGGGGTGGTCAACCTCCTGCCCAGCCCCATCACATGACTGATTATGAATATTTAATTGGCTGTGTGATTGTGTGTGGCCAGCTGCCCAGTCTCCAAGTGGAAGTCCTGCGCACTTCTGGCCCCACCTTTGAGACACTGGACATAACTACAAGATTCTGCCCTATGTTTTTTTTGTTTGGTGTTTATAATTCACATATTAAAAGTTGCTGTGTGGACCATTGGATAATAGTTGTTTCTTTCTAACTCAGAAGTGAATTCTAATATATTGAAGTCCTTTATTTCTTGATGCATTTTGAAATTTAATATTTTTAGCATATTTTGTATTTCGGCTATATTAATTTAACACATTAACCGGGGAAATAATTGTTGGAAATTAGGATTATATATGGATTAGGCCTTGTGTCAATCTTAGCTAATGACTCATTTTGCAAAAGAGTTTATATTCTATTGCATGATTGTTAGGATGATGCTCATCATAAAATCTGGCAACACTAAATTGCCAGATGCTCAATGTATAGAGTACTGGAAATTGAAGATTCTGCATAAGCAGTTCATCAGACAAATTAATCTTTTAGTTCAAAAGAATTGATGCATATTGGCACCCTACAGAAGATGAAAAAGGTTAGTACCATTATTCAGTAATATCACCAACTAAAACTATTTTGTCATTTTACTTATCTAAAAGATTATGCTAATTCAATAAAACTTTTTAAACTAAACTATTAAATTAGCTTGAATTCAGAAGATTTTAGTCTATACACCTTGTCTGAATTTTGGATGGAATATTTGGTGATTAGAACTAGAAGGTAATTGCTGCCAAAATAATGGTGAGGTTAAAGGGGCTGAAGCAGAGTTAAACTCAAATATCTAAAAGTTTCTATCAGAGTTGTGCCACTCCACCTTCAGCTTCACGAAAACAGCATCTCGCTGTCTTGTCTCATCATCAACATGCATTGAATGTGTGAAGTTGGTACATTTGCACAGTCAATGTGAATTAACCTCACTGTAGAAAGTTAAATCTTTTCTATTTCAGTCAAAGTACCATTTTAGAACTGTGATTGTGTTAATTACTGCCAAACTACCTCTCTGGCATTGAAATTAAATTATTACAAGCCTGGGGCCTCATTCCTTCAGGTATTGATTGTTGTTGGAAATGTTAAAAATATGGAATTTTAAATTTACCTTTTCCTTTTTATGTTTCTATTTCCTCCCTCAATTAAATATTTCCTTTCCACTCTATTTTTATTTTGGTATGTAATTTGACATTGTATTTCACATTCTAAACTACACTTCCTTCTCATTCTTGCACTGTTAATTTCACAATCTTTCAATCTGATTAGTTAAGGAGATACCCTGCTGTTTGCCCTGTTCACTCAGGTCTTCGAAATGTGCTATCCTTCATTATGATGTTATAATCCAAACATAAAAGAGCAAGCCTAACTAATTGCAGATGCTATTAGATGATCTGCTGCAGCAAATTATGGTGTGCTACCTCTATAAAGTTGTTTGTCTGACATATGAATGCTCATCACAGAGCCCTCAACACTTAGCACTCTAACATTGGCCTTTTAGTAGCTTCCATGCTTTTATTCGTAATTTTCATTGTTTCACACACTTCCACTATAGAACAAAATGACACCTTTCAGGATAGTGAACTTTCCATTGAGTGATCGCCAAGTAATTACTGAGTTCAAAAGTTTCTTGGCAACAGATCTCTCATCCAGAATGAGTCAAAGAATGCTAGATTATTCCAATTTATAACAATCCTCCGAGTGCAAAGGTTCCTTCACTTATTTTATGGTTTGATGCCTTGTTCTGTTTTGGATTAAATACCTTAATTCTATTCCCTTTATTATTTTAAATATTTAAATAAAATTTCAACTTATTTTTAAGGAGAACATTTTATTTTAAATTTCTTAATTTATCAATCAATCTATTTCACATTTTTTCAAAGATAACTTTCCAATGATACAGGAACAAGGTTTGCTCTATTTTCAGTTTTAATTTTTTGTTAATCTTTTACCTATTTGCTGTTCAATTCTCATGTAACTTTGAGCCTATAGTCAAAGAGAGGAGATCGACTGGCCTAATATTGACTGATAGGCTGGTTAGTTGAACATGACTGATCATTAAACAGCAAATAATTTTAAGCTCAAATCTATTATAATTTGTTACTGACCAGCCTTAATAATAAACATGCCATGATATTAGAAGTGAGATTATTTATATGCAAAATCTATCATCCCCAACAAGACTAGATGGCAGATAATTGCTAAAGCTATAAAAGAATATGGTACAATTCTGAGATTGCATCACATCTCATTTGGTGGCAGAGACAGAAAAAGTACTTGATGGTCTCCGGTGTGAGAAGATTGATATGGAACATAACATAAGAAATAGGAGCAGGAGTCGGCCATTGGGCCCCTCGAGCCTCAACCCAGAAATCAGGCTAGTGAATCTCTGAACTGCTTCCAATGCAAGCACGCATCTCCTTAAGTAAGCAGACCAAAACTTTACACAGTACTCCAGGTACGGTTTCACCAATGCCCTGTATAGTTGTAGCAAGACTTCCCTACTTCTATACTTCATCCCTTTGCAATAAAGGCCAAGACTCAATTTGCCTTCCTAATTACTCTTTGTATCTGCATGCTGACTTTTTGTGATTCATGTACAAGGACACCCAGATCCCTCTGTACTACAGCATTCTGTGCTCTCTCCATTTAAATAATATTCTGCTTTTCTATTCTTCCTGCCGAAGTGGACTTCATATTGTCCACTCTCCATGTGACAAATTTTTGTCCACTCACTTAACTTATCAATGTCCCTTTGCACTCTTTGGATCCTCCTCACAAATTGCTTTCCTACCTATCTTCATATCATCAGCAAATTTGGCTACAACACAGTCAGTTCCTTCATCCAATTTATTAATATAGATCATAAAGAGTTGAGGCCCCAGCATTGATCCATGTGGCACCCCACAAGTTACAGTTTGCCTGAAAATGACCCATTAATCATGACTCTCTGTTTTCTGTTAGTTAGCCAATCCTCTATCCATGCTAATATATTACCCTCAACACCAAAAATTTCTCTTGTTAAGATGGAACAATTCATTGGAGAAACTAATGAAACCTGAAAATGCTGTGGGCCTGAAAATCTGATCTAGCTCAATGGTGGAATGAGGTTAGGGCTGGAATTTCTCCCTTTCGTGGGGTGAATTTGCTTGGGCATTCTGCTCCACTGCTCTAACTTTGGCAGAAATGCTGTTTATTGCATAAGCGATGTTTCCACGAAAGTTATGGCAGCACACTGGGAGAAAAGAAAAGCCCTCTTCCATCACCCTCCTCCCCAACCCATGTCTCAGTAAAATCTCCAAAGCCCAGAAATCAGAGCAAAGACAAAAAGTGGCTACTTATTATAGATGAAATTATGCATGCCTTGGAAGAAGCTATGTTTTTCAATTGGGCCATTAAGGTTAACTGGAAGGTTAAGGATGAGGTGAGTGACAGTGAAACAAGATGGTGAGAAGGAAACAGTGCTTGAGTGAATAATTCATAAGGGAAGAGGTGGGGTAATTATGGGATTTAGTAACAGGAGCAAAGGAATTAGGGGGTTGGTAGCAATGGGAGGAGGACAATGCGAAGGACTAAGCAACGTGATGGGACTCAGGGGCAGAATGAAACAAAACTGATGAGTTATGCTATTCCCCAGAATCCACTCCAGCCTTAAGTGGCTCCTTTCCCTGCCACATCATCATGCCAACCATCACCTTTCAGCTGAAGGAAAGATGAAAAAGACAGAAAGAGAAACAGAAGAAGGCGATGAACAGTTGAAGAAGGCGATGAACAGTTGAAAAATTCATTCTTCAAAACATCAATAAAAATCCTGGCATTCCATGTAATAAGGACAGAATTTTACTTATTTAGTCATCATTAATCAATAAATCATTCTGCATTTCGTGACAGACCACCTCAATTGCCCAATTATTACAAAACGGCATGTCCGCTGAATCACCTTCAGCAATTATACAGGATTATATATATTAAAATCCTCGAGTTGGTAATTCTGTAACACCCCCAGTACATTGAAATCAATGGGTAGTGCTCTAAGAGGAAGAGCCTATTATTTTCATTTGGCACTGTTAACTCCCTCAGCCTTTGAGAACAACACAGAAACACAACTAAAAGGCACACCATTTCCTCTGATTAACTGTCAGCAAGATCACAGGCCATTCACCAATAATAAATAAAAACCCTGAATTAGCATGCATGTCCTATTTTATAACATCTGGGGAAGAACATTTCAGGCCCAAAGAGGTGCCTTTCTTTCATTGCGGACTTGCTAAATCTGATTAAGTTTCCAACCCTATGGAAAAGGGCGGGACCTGATGAATGCAGGCCCTCACTGCCCCCCAACTAATCCTGCTTACAGTGTCCATGGATGCCTGAGAGGATCCTGAAACTTGAAGGCCATGGTGACCTTCATTTCTACAGCTAAAATGCTGTTGAAAATGTAGTTGTAATTTGAAGCATGCCACTGAGCAAGTGCAATTGCAGGAAACTTGCATATAAAGCTCTGTAAATTGGGGGTGGGGTGGGGGGCTATTATTATGAGCAGAGATGCATTGAGGGAATGGGAATGATAAATGATCGTGATAGAAAAAAGAGAGACTTGCATTCCTGTAGTGCCTTTCGCAATCTCAGGATGTTCCTAAGTGTTTTACAGCCAATGAAGGACTTTTGAAGTATAGACATTGTCATAATGTAGGAAAAGTAGCAACCAATTTGTGTACAACAAGCTTGCACAAACAGCAATATGATAATGACCAGATAATCTGCTTTTTTTGTGATGTTGATTGAGGGATAAATATTGTCCACGACACCCCTTAACTCCCCTTGTCTTATTCAAAATATCGGCATGGGATCTTTTACATCTACCTGAGAGGGCATTCAGGGCCTCGGTTTAACATCTTATCCACCAATGCAGAACTCTCTCACTACTGTACTAGAGCATCAACATTGATTTTATGCTCAAGTGTCTTGAATGAGACTTAAACCCACAACCTTCTATTTGAGAGATAAGAGTGCTACATACTGAACCACCAAACAGTTCAAGGAGATTGGAGCACATTATGGTTATGCACATAAATTACATAGGCCAAATTTTCAGTGGTCTTTTAGGCCAAATATTTGCTTTGTGACCCAATTGTGCCTGTCTCTGAAAGAAAATATGCAGAAAATCCCAGGCCATGGTACTCAGAACCAGGGGAAGAAATTTCCCGTTGGTGAGCGGGAGCAGGCCCGCTCGTTGATGCGTAAAATGACACGCAGTGACATCGGGCGGACGTCCCGACATCACTGCGCACCATTTAGATTGTCAGTTCAGCGGACGCGCAGCCGTGTTGGCTGCGCGCCCGCCGAACTGTCAAAGACCTATTAAGGCCATTAAGAAAATAATTAAAGTTGTTAAGAATGCTGCCCGTCCAACCTTAAGGTTGGCGGGCAGGCGAAGAGCCCAGGCGGCCTTCGCATTTTTCATGAAACCTCAACCATGGACGGGATGAGGTTTCATGAAGGATTCATTAATTAAATAACATTTTTTAAAAATTAATGGACATGTCCCAGCTCGTGTGACGGTTTCACAAGAGGGGACATGTCCTTAAAAATTTTTTTTACCTTTATTACATTTTTCAAAATTTAAACTAATCTCCCTCAGGCACCTCTGTGCCTCAGGGAGATTTTTGTGCTGTTTCGTGCGGGCCCTAACTCAGGGAATCCCTCCCGCCCGCACAGGGAGCGCACAGCACTTCCAGGTGTGCGTCACGCTAGGTGGGCCTTAATTGGCTCACCCACGTAAAGTGGCGGCGCACACCCGATCGGTGTGTGTGGTTATATACGCTCCAAATACAAGAATTAATAGGAATCAGATTCTAGGGCAACATTATCTTTTGCTCATAAATGATGCAGAAATAACTGATGAATAAAAATCAGGTGTTTCCTGCTTTGTGCTCACACCTAGTTCAAAATGAATAGACTTTTTCCAACTTTAAATAAAGCCAAGAAATTTAAGGCCTTTCAATCTGAACTAGATTTTTGTTTCCGTTTTTTCCCCAGGCCTGGCTTGTAAATGCTTTAAAGTCAGAACAATCCTATGAACAAAACTGAACATGATCTATAACTTGATAATGCAGCAATACATCTCAGATAAAACATTAGGAAGATTATGGAACATAATTCAGAAGTTATGAGTATGAATCTACAAGATCTGTAACTCACAATTACTAACATCATATTTTATGCTTTCTTTTTGGAAAACTATCACATTGTTATTTTGTCCTCAATTTTTTTGTGGGTTTAATTTTAGAATTTAACAAATCGTGTCTGAGGCTGACAAGAATGATTTATTTCATTGCAGCATCACATAGGCTAAAGCAATTTTGATTACAGATAAATTGCTACAATGGAAAACGCACAAAAAATTCTCCACAAAAAAGAAATACAATGGTTTTGGAAACCATTCAAAATGATTTTACATGTGAAAAGAACAACAGACATTCAACTTTCACTAGAGTTTAGTTAACATTTCCCTCTATGACATTAATAAATATATCTGTTCATACCAAATCCATTCAAATTGGAATCTGTCAAATCTAGACCATATTTATATACTTTCAATTACTGTTTAACATCTGATGCATGAAATATATTTAAGATCTAGGTTATTAAAAATGCAAATTTTACATTACCTCAGTTGAAGCTCTGAGTCTAGCAAAAGTGCCAAATGTAACTATTCATCAGTTCCTCCCAAATGCTGCAGAGTCAGTTGCATCATCCTTAAAATCATCCTAATTTTGTGTGGACTTCTGTTTGCATATTTGAAAATGATAAATAAATCAAGGAAAGTTTGAGCAGTGTAAAATATGAAAGATTACATGTGTGTCAGTATGAAGATGGCAGGGTAGCAACCCTTGTGAGGCCTGAGACACAAATAAGGGGCAGCTATAAGCCAGAGGCCTGGGGAAGCAGCAAAGAGAGGAAAAGAGAGGTCTATAGCAGCTGTGAATGACCATAGGAAAGCCAGTGGCAGCCAAGAGTAGATGAGGGAAGGTCGATGGTAATGGGAGTAGGCCAAAGGGAGGACAATAGTGGTGGGAGTGTGGCACCATGGCAACAGCAGCAACATCAATAGCGGGAATGGATATTTTTTTAATGTCAAAGTTGAATGAAATTTAATTTAAAAGGATTACCTTTGGGACTTGAAAGGCCTAAGCAGCACCACTTAGGCAGAAGACTAGTTCTCAAAGATAAGTAGATAAAAACAGCGCCTACCTTGGAGACCACGTATTGTGGGACTTGCGAGATTAGTAAAATCAATAGAAAACAACAAAAAGCATGGCAGAAATGTGTCTATGAATTTGATCACACTGTTCTGGAAGTGCAGGGTCCACCATATTGAGTATGGCTCCTCTGTAGGCATCTAGAGTGCACACCGGAATCATTTAAAAGCCTTATTATAATATTTAAGTAAGGTACCTCTGCGCATTGTAGGACCTTTTGTGAAATTGGTCTACCCTCTACCTCATTTACCATGTGATCAACTTGCTCAGAAACCTGTAGAGCTAACAGGCAAAAAGGACATAGTTCAGCAGTACCATTTAAAAAGCCCATTCAATCCATGCAGATTAGTTGCTGGTTTGTCCTTTTAGGCTGCTGGTCAACATCTGGGTGTCTTTGGCTTATTTTCCAATTTTGAGGGGGTGAGAACTCCCTCAAAGATAGCATCAACTTAACTCCTCTGCCTTCTGAGCTGTGACTGGAAGGTGGTAGCACTCTCACCTTTGATCCATTCCTATCTTAGTAAAAATGTTATGTCTGCACACGCTTCTCGCTGACAAAATCTTACTTCCAATAGTTACACTTTTGATAATACTTCTGTGCAAGATTTTTTCTGCTATAAACTTGTAAGAGCACATTTAAAAAGGAAAAGCCCAATGTGAATTTGTCACACCATAATTGCAAAATTTGTCCACTGGGTGGTTCTGTGTGCATTTTCAAAGACTCTACCATGTTGTTTCCTCTTCAAGTAAATTTTACATTTAAAATGTTATTTTTTCTTTTACAGTTAAAAGTTATTTCTTTTCTTGATACCTTTCAAACTCCTGTTACCCACTGAATGTTCAGCCAGCCATTGGCTCTACTACCACCCTCACCTCCTCCCACCACCTGCTCATACTCCAGCCCTCTAGGACATTCCCCTGGTTTCCCAATGCTTGCATCGACTCTTCTCAGTCCTCTTTGCTCCCAGCTAGGGCTCACAGCTGGCTTCTTTTGCCACCTCTTTATTGTTTGATCCACAAGCATATTGCTGGCCATTTTTGGCCACACTGATATTTATCACACCATCCAAACTCTTCTCAACAGGCTTTCATTGCATCCAACCACTGACACTGCCTGCCAGCCCTTGCTTGTCCACATGAACATTTTGTGACATGATATTGCTCAATGACCCTTGATCTCCAATTAGCACCTGAACATGCTTTCTACCCAAAACTGCATTTACTCTGTGGTAGTGTTTCAGGAGCATAATAGAAATCATACTGTGGATTGAGTGTTTTATTTTAATTAAATACTGAAAAAATATTTCACATCACCTATAACTTTGGAATAATCAGTTTTGCCATTTTCATTATTTTTGGAGGGCTTACGTAATAAAAAATGTGCTTATAAATTGCTCCAACCTTACAGAATTAATAAAGTTCAGCCTTGTTCTAGCTGAGCAATCTAGCAATAACTTTCTTTACATGTGACAAAAACATTTCATAAAATATTAAACGGCCTCCAAAATGGTAAATACACCATCTGCCCGGCTAATAAACTGTACAAACAAGGAACATCTTAGCCTGGATTTTGTACTCAGTGACAAAGCAATGATGCTTGCTGCTGCCTCGATAAAAGTTGTCCAGAAAGATCTAATGATCTCTGCGGAACAGACTTTCTCTTTCCTGACAGCAGTTTAAATCTGGTACCAAGTCAAGGGAATCAAGGAATCAGACAGCCAGAGCTATCAAGCAGGCAATGTTTTCCCTGGGGCTCAGGTGTTTCAGTACTCTAATTGATACTTGGGCTCTCAGCTAAGAATGTATAATGACGCTTGGCTGAGAGCCCAGCCATTGAAACAGCTGCATCCCAGGGAAAAACATTGCTTGATTGACAGCTCTTGCTCTGCGATCTATACTGTCAATTGCACAATGTCTATTTACACAAGATAGCGAGGCTTCAAATGCTTGCAATTTCAGCTATTGATACTTTAAAGTGTTTGGATTATTGACAATTTTATTGGTCTGTATTAAAAAGGAGGGTTTCTTTCAGGAAAGTTATAAATGAATGACTGTCCTTTTTAAAAGCTATTTTATACATCCCATTGTCACTATGGGGTTTATTGGTTCCATAGAGTGCATAGTGGGTGAATGGGCATGGAAGTGCCGTAGCTTGGCATGGGAGGGCAATAGAGGGTAGATGGGGTCATATCTTGACATAAGGAATTAGGAAGGCCATTGCAAGTGGGTGGGGGCCATATCTTGGCATAGAGGGCATGAGGAAGATGTTTTGAATTTACCTGTCAAAAAGTTCCCTCATGCAGACTATGATTCATGACACCTCTGAGATGCCGTGAATCATGACTCTTTGAAAATTGTGCAGGACAGGACATGCCTATCCACACAATGGATCCAACCAAGTCGGGAGTCCAGGGTGCAGGCTCGCAAACCAAACCATTCCTTAAAAGGCACTCTTGAAAATCAGAAATCCTCGGAACAGGGCCAGGAATCCCGGGATTGGGTCCCAGCTGCCATTTTCACCTCTCCTCGGTGTCACCCTAACTCCATGAAACTCCAGCCCTGTGTGTGCGTGTGTGTGTCTGTGTGTGTCTGTGTTTCTGTCTGTAGTAAGGAAATATATTTACATTATGACAAAAATAAGGTGTTAATCAAGAAACTCTTCAATGATACCTCACAATCAAGCACAAAAAACAAAACCTGATTAATTTTGCCTTTGTTAGATTTGTGAAATATAAGGGACATTCAACAATTTGCATTTGATTTACATAGGATCAAAAACATTTTCTTTATTTAGGAATTATTTGCTCTGATATATATTTTCGGTTTGTTTAACCTCCTAACTTTATGTACCAAACTAACACTCAAAGCCATTTATTTTTATGTAGGGGTGCATTACTGTTAATATCAATCTAATAAGAAATTAAACATCAAATACAAAGGAGAGCAAGAGCATATGTACTTGATTTAATGTTGACCTAAATAAGCTGCAGAGGATTAAGGACAATGCTAATGGTATTAAAAAGAAAATCAATGATCTGATAAAGTGATTCATACAAATTGCCAGAAAACCTGGTTTGCTGAGTTTTTGCAGTTAAAAGAATGCCAAAAAGAACCACATGAATCTCAGCACATTTTTAACATGTTTTTCCTACAAAATAAAATCATCTCAAGTAATTGATCCATTAATTTTAACATGCAATGTAGAGTTTCCCACAATATTGGCACAGTTTTAATTATTCCATCCGATCCTCTTGGCTTGAGTCTAAATGTAGACTCAAGGATGCATTAATATGCTAATATCATACTCCCTGCAACTACATAGCACTATGCTCAAATGCTGGTGGGGAGGCTGTGGAGGGAGTAGGAGAGGTGGGATTGATGTCATCAGCAGTATAGTTATTAGTAAAATGACTTTCAACTAAATGAAGTGATTTATGTTTCCTTGTGCAGTCATTTTGCATTGACAACCTGCTACTTCCAGCAGTGCTGTGTCTTTATTCAATCCTATATACCATGTTCGTAAAGATATAAAAATACAGAGAAACAAAATACATGAACTAATTTCCTAGGCAAATATTGTAAACTTGTTTGGTATCTGTAACTTCAAGTTAATCTAGTGAATGTTCACTAAGGATATTAACTGGATTAAATACGTGCTGCAAATGCTTTCAATTATTTTTAGATGGTGTGATGTTTGCAAATATGTATTTCTTTGGAAAAATATATCAAGTAAATCAAATGTTTGCCTGTGTAATATCACAATAGATTCAACAATATCCAATTCATCAAGCTGGAGCCATAAACACGGCCCACAAATATAGAAAAATAATTTTAGAAAAGAGTAATTATGTCATATATTATTATTCAACAGGAAAAATGAACAGACTGAATGCTGTCCTGTCAAATTGAGGCTGGTTGAAAGATTGACAGATTTAACCTTCAGTTTTGTCCTTGAGTCCTTCTGTTCATCTCAGTTGTGCAAATCACACATGTGCATATCATTGTTTTAACTCCACATTAATAATATTAATTGTCATCATCGTTATCATTACAATAATACATTGTTTCAGGTTGTTCATCCAAAACAGATAGAGCTACAGATACTACCCAGGGCATCCAGAAATTAATGCTTTATGACGCAAAACAATTCTCTAATTGATCCCTGCTAATTAAGTGGTTGTTAATATATTCTTCCAGGATCAACCAGCTGCTATTTTTTTAATATTAAGGAGGAAGCAGATGTTGACATAGTGAATGCTGTTTTGATTCCAATATCTGGGAAAACATAATGAAACCCAGAGCTTGAACAGAGAAGTCTTGCCACTTCTCTCCAGATTACATTCATTTCAGAGTCCTCCTGAGGTGCCCAGCATCATGGTATCCACTCTTTAGCCAATTCAATTCATTCCATGTAATATCAAAAAATGGCAGAGCGCATTAGGTACAGCAAAGATTATGAGCCCTGACAATAACCCAACTGCAGTACTTATGCTCCAGAACTAGCCTGCACACCTAGCCAAGCTGTTCCAATACAGCTACAATACTGGCATCTACCCGGCAATGTGGAAATTTGCCATGATATATATTCTTTCCACAAAAAGCAGGACAAATCCAATCCAACCAATTACCACCCCATCAGTTAAATCTCAATCAGTAGCAAAGTGATGGTAAGTATCATCGACAGTGCTATCAAGCAGCCCTTGCTCAGCAATAACCTGCTCGCTGATGCTCAGTTTGGGTTCCACAAGGACCAGTCAGTTTTCATTACAGCTTTGGGCCAAACATGGACAAAAGAGCTGAACTTAAGAGGTGATGTGAGAGTGACTACCCTTGACATCAAGGCAGCATTTGATAGAGTGCGGCATCAAGGAACTCGAGCAAAATTGAAGTCAATAGAACTGGAGAAAAAACTCTCCGCTGGTTGGAGTCATTCCTAGAACGAAGGAAGAGGATTATGGTAATATATTGAGAATTGGCTAGCACACAGGAAACAGGGAGTAGGAAAAATGGGTCTTCTTCAAAGTGGCAGGTGATGACTGGTGGGGTGCTGCAGGGATCAGTGCTTGGGGCCCAGCTATTCACAATATATATCAATGATTTGGATGAAGGAACCAAATGTGTTATTTCCAAGTTCGCTGACAACATGAAACTTGGTAGGAATGTGAGCAATAAGGGGGTTGTTAAGAGGCTTCAAGGTGATTTAGACAAGTTGAGTGAGTGGGCAAATACATGGCAGATGCAGTATAATGTGGATAAGAGTGAAGTTATCCACTTTGGTAGGAAAAACAATGGCAGGGTATTATTTAAATGCTGATAGATTGGGAAATGTTGATGTACAAAGGGACCTAGGTGTCCTTGTACATCAATCACTGAGAGCAAGCATGCAGGTGCAGCAAGCAGTTAAGAAGGCACATGTATGTTGGCCTTCATTGTAAGAGGACTTGAATACAGGAGCAAGAATGTCTTACTGCAGCTGTACAGGGCCTTAGTGAGACCACACCTGGAGTATTGTGTGCAATCTTTGCTTAAGAAAGGATATACTTGCCATACAGGGAGTTCAGTGAAGATTCACCAGGCTGATTCCTGGGATGGCTGGATTGTCATATGAGGAGAGATTGGGCCAACTATGCATGGAGTTCAGAAGAATGATAGGGGATCTCATTGAAACATATAAAATTCTGACAGGGATGGACATACTGGATGCAGGGATGATATTTCTTCTGGCTGGAGGGTCTAGAACAAGGGGTCACAGTCTCAGGATACGGGGTAATACATTTAGGACTGAGATGAGGGGAAACTTCTTCAGTCAGAGGATGGTGAACCTATGGAATTTTCGCCCGCAGAAGGCTGCGGAGGCCAAGTCACTGAATATATTTTAAAAGGAAATAGATAGCTTTCTGGACTCTAAAGGTGTCAAGGAGTATGGGGAGAATGCAGGAGTGTGGGGTAAAATTTTTAGCTCAGCAGGCGGGCGGATGAGGTTTCCAAAGGCAAATAAAAATCAAATAAAAACTTTATTTTTTCATTAATAACATGTCCCTGCTCATGTGACAGAGTCACATGACAGAGTCACATGAGCAGGGACATGTTTCATGACATTTATAAAATCTTTAACTTTTTTCAAAATCGGTTCATCTCCCTGAGGCAGCTCTGTGCCTCCGAGAGATTATAAAGCGCGCGCTCGCACGCATGCGCGAAGGCCACGTTCATCCCGCTCGCACTCCCTCCCCACACAGGCAGCGCTGAGCTGAGAGCTGCCGCTGGCGTTTTACGCTGAGTGGGCCTTAACTGGTCCACCAGCGTGAACTTGCTTTCCTGGCCCGACCGCAGGTGGCGGTCAGCTTCCCAACCGCCCCCGCCCACCCCGCACGCCATGGACAAAATTCTGCCCGTGGTCTTTGAGATAGAGGATCAGCGATGATCATATTGAATAGCGGAGCAGGCTTGAAGGGCTGCATAACTTGCTCTTGCTCCTAGTTTCTGTGTTTCTATGTTTAAGGGCATTTATGGATTGGCAATAAATGCTGGTCTTGCCAGCGATGCCCACACTCCATGAACAGAATTTTTTAAATGCATCTCCACCAATCACTTCTCTTCCCACCCCACGTCATTATCTCCTGAGTCCTCCAACGGTCTATCATTGACTCCCTCCTCCTCCTTATTTACATGGCAACAAAATTTGAAGATATAGGATAGGCTCAACATGTATGCTGATTGCAACCAGCTCCACCTGCTCACAACCTGTACTAACCCATTCATCATCTCTGTGCTGTCATTAAATCCACTCTTGGTTGAGCCTCAATTTTCATCAGCTGATCAGTTAAAATCCAACCACTGACTAACTCCTGAAGCCTGCTGGTCTCACCTTTTATCCCTTCTGATACAGCTCCATTTTTAACTATCATTTGTTCCCGCTAATTGAGCCAATTTACAATCAAATTGAGAATCTTCTCCACTATCTTGTGTCTTTTAATCTTTCAGATAAATTTCTTATGTGGCACTGTGACAAAAGCTTGTCTTAAAATCTAAATATAGAACATTTATCGTGTTCCCCTTATCAATTAATTCAAGGTCTTCATCCTATAAAGACATCCTCACTCCCTATTATTATTCCCTATTTCTCCAAGTACTTCATTGTGCTCTCATTGAAGTCAAAGAGGAGATTTGATTGAGGTGTTCAAAACCTTGAAGGATTTAGATAGAGTAAATAAAGAAAAATTGTTTACAATTGCTGAAGGACCAATAACTAGAGAGGATAGATCTCAGGTAATTGGCAAAAGAACCAGTGGCTGGATTTTACAGCCCTCTGTCGGGCATGTTTGCAGCGGTGTAGGGGGCATGTAAATTATGTCAGGTGCCCACACATCTCTTTGCTCCCCATAATAAAGGGGTGGGGGGTTGGGTAAAATGCCTACCAGGCTGCCTGCCTTTAGGCCTATTGGAGCCCTTATCTGCTAAAGCTTTTGTCCAATCAGATTGATTGAGGGGCAGAAGTCTGACCCTCAGCCTGTTTAGCCCGCTCCCCCCTCCCCCAGCATGTTATCGCAGCGGGCAGGCTTTTGAAAAGTCAATTGATGCAGGACTGACTTTCCTTCTGGGGAGTGGGGGAGTTGGGGAGTCGGGGAGTGGTGGGGGGTTAGGGGGAATGAGCAGTCTGCCCAACCACCCCACCCCCCCCCCACCCACCCCGTGAAATCTAGCCCCAGAGGTATAATAAAGAAAAAGTTGTATGCAACAAGTAGTCCTAATGACTATTAGGGCAGTGAATACACATTAAATAGTAACCTTTAGAAAGGAATTGGATAAGTATTTGAAAGTGAATAAACTTGCTGTGATAGAACAGGGGAAATGGGGTTAACTGGGTTGCTCGTCAAAGGAGCTGGCACAGATTTGATGGCTGAACGATCTCCATCTGTACTGTACTGATCTATGATGCTATTAATTCTGCCCTCTGATGCTTTACTTTCGCCAAAGAAGACCTAATGTTGCTACCAACTGCAAATTTTTTTTTTAATATTACCAAGTGCAAAACATTTTAAAAATTATCATCAATCTGTAAACCTCTTACTCAAAGAATAATCTGCTGCATTTTGTACTGCACACCATCAGAAAAATAATTATTTGTTAACTCCAAATACTGAATGTTATAAAGAAGATAAGTGGAGGGAAAATCAGAATATTTCTCTGACTAATGTTCACTGTAAAAATGACTCATACATTTTTTGGTCACCAGGTTTCAATATATTCTTTGAGGGATTAAATTCACTCAGTGCTCCCAGCTGTTTGACTGCAATACAAAAGATTTTGTCTGATTTGTCATGGAGGTGTAGTTTGTGAAAGTCATGTGTATAGGACACGTGTAAGAGTAGCCTTGAGAAATAGTGTGCTAAAAAAAATCTCTAGAGCTGTAATTTTCAGTGTTGAAGTATCATTTTTAGCAGTGCTGTTAAATAGTGTCACGCATCATTGTTTTTATTAGGAATGTATACCTATGCATTACCAGAGGAATTTTTACAGCTGTAGAATGGAGTAGAGAATGAACACCTAGA
This sequence comes from Cetorhinus maximus, assembly GCF_964194155.1. Classification (NCBI taxonomy): domain Eukaryota; kingdom Metazoa; phylum Chordata; class Chondrichthyes; order Lamniformes; family Cetorhinidae; genus Cetorhinus; species Cetorhinus maximus. The sequence goes on from NC_135894.1 coordinate 66,778,372, forward strand.
TATTCTGACATAACCAGTTTTGGGTATGTAGGGTATGATCCCTAAGCCTGAATGATAACCCAAGGCATGGCTTCATTGTGAGGCAGCTCAGTGATGAAGTGGGATTGAACATCAGGCTATTGCAGTGCAGTTAATGGCTCTCAGGTAGGTGACAAAGACAGGACAACCAGGAAGGAGGGCAGTTGGGTCATGAAGAAAGTGGGGACAGGGGGTATATTGGCAGCAACGCTAGTGGAGTGTTTATTAGGGGGCAATCGGGGGAGTGAGTGGACTGGTAGCAGCAATTAACTCACATTATTCTCTCAAGAGTTACACCCCTGTTACTGCTAGCTTCACATTCAGGTTAAGTACAATTTAAAAATTTACCTTGTTGGTTGTGGCCTAACAGGAAATCTCTTTAAGAACCATGTGTTAGGCCACATGTGGATCTAGTTTGCCAGAGCGCAAACTTGCAATGGGTGCTCCCACAGATGTTACAACCCTTACTCACATTAACAGGTAGTTTTAGTAGTGAGCGCTGCAGGTCATTTTTTTGGCCTTTACCAATATGGTGGGTGGTTCATTTCCAGCTTGTAATGAGCCTCCACTTGCTGCCTACAACATTCAAGGCTTAGTAGGTTGGTTAGATCCCAAGAAAATCATTGTTTAAAATTCAGTGCACTGATTTTTTTTAAATCTGTGGGCATCGATGGCTAGGCCACCATTTATTACCCATCCCAAATTGCCCTTGTTCAGAGAGCATTTAAGAGTCAACCACATTGCTGTGGGTCAGGATTCACATGGAGGCCAGTCCAGCAGATTTCCTTCCCTAAAGGACATTAATGAACCAGGTGGGTTTTTACAACAATCAACAATGGTTTCATGGTCTTCATCAGACTTTTAATTCCAGATCTTTATTAAATTCAAATTTCACCATCTGCTATGGTGGGATTTGAATCCAGGTCACTAGAGCATTACCCTGGGTCTTTAGAATATTAGTCCAGTGACAATACCAATATGCCACCACCTTCCCATAAAGGTTTGATATATTTTGTGAGCTGAATTTTAAATAATTTCCCTGGCTAAGTAATGACTTCAGGGATAAGTAATGACTGATATGATCTATTTCTCCATAGGGCTGCTCGAATAGCCACTGCACTGCTTGAGTTTGTGTTGATTAAGGGAGGTGAGGTGGGTATGGGGAAGAGAAGGTGACTTTATTCAAAGGCAGAAAATGTAGGTGTTTTTGCCAAGTTTCCCCCTCTTGTCCCCTTTCCTTCTGCCTCTCTCTCCTCTTTCTCCTACCCATACCTTTTCCCCTGAATGGTGTTGTCTATTAGCTGAAGGTGTGGTTCTTACTGGCTGTTCTGGCAACTCACCTAAGTGGCCGTTGTGAATTGCAACTCCAGGTACCAAATGTCCAGCAGGTCATTCAACACAGTGGCATTATATAAACTGACTAATGCTGCATTCACTCATATTGATGCATGTGCACTTCCAGCAGTGGGTCACTGAATAGCAGTCAGAAACTCCAACCTGTTTCCCCAACTCTAATGCAGGAAATTAAGGAAGACAGACAGGGAGTTAACAGATGTCTTAAGCAAAAGCAGCATGAGAGGAGTTTGTTATTGCCAAAGTTCCCAGATATTCAAAAGCTTTCATTGGGGTTCTGTTGGCAGAAAAAAGGGCTAAGAGGAACTACCTTCTTGGCATCAACGAAAGGAGAGGGTGGGACAAGCGGCATGGAGTGAGGCACATCAGCAACAACAGCTCATATTTCTAGAGTATCTTTAATATAGGAAAACATCCCAATACACTTCATAGAGAAGAGAATAAAAAATGACTACTCAGACTGAAGGAATGGATTTTCCGGTGGGCATCGGGACCCTGGCCTTGTGCCCATTTGGAGGTCCTACCCATGTTGACTGCACGCCCGCCGTACAACCTTCTAGGAGGCGGCCTCCAAATTGGCCGCCGTGAGTTTGCCATACTATTAAGGATGGTAGGTGGCCCAATCACAGGGCCTGAACAAGGTAAGGCCAGTAGCCCTACCAGAAGAGGTTGACACTTCTGAGTCAGGAAGGCAAGCGCGAGGATGCCTCAACATGGATGCAATCCTGGCTGCCCGCATTGAAGTTATAAATTAAAAGGGTCAAAGCCACCAGGTTGCAGGGGAATCCCCTCCAAAGGTCTATTCACCAACGGACCTGTGACCTTTCATCCCCAAAGTCATATCATTGGGGTTTGGAGGCTCTGACTCAATTGGTTCCCTAGCCTGCCGCTGGGAGGATGACATGTTTGAGCCAGTGGCTCCGCACATGGTGGGGGTGGGTGGGTGGGGGGGGGAGGGGGGCATTCCAGTGTTGTCCAGTTAAAAATGGCCCCTAAGTGGACCAATTGGCTGCCCACCTCCATGGATTGGGCAGCTGACCCAATTCCCAGTCCACCAGTGGGAAAATACCCTGGAAATGGGAATTAGTTGGCAAGCTGTCCCGATAAGGCTCCCTCTATTTTCCTGGCACCACAGCCCTCAACCTCATCTCCACGGGCCAGGAAAGTTCTGCTCTAAATGTCACATCAATCACTCCATAAGCAGCAACACAATGCTGGAAACAAGTTTCATTACCTCACAAGGCTGGCAGGGTAGTAATATCACAAGTCCCATGCACATCCTGAGAAAATGCTAGAAACAAGAATTAGATCCATAACTGCCATATCCTTGCAGTGTGAATAAAGAGATAGATGTAGGATAAATGCCAGACAGAGAGGAAAACCTACCATTGGATCACTGCATGCAGGAGGGGGAAATGTTTTATCAGTAGACACACCGGGGAGGTGGTGAGAAATGGAAATGTGATGGGAACTGTTAGGAACAGCTGGGTAATGAAAGGATCTAGCACAGTACAGTGCAGGGCTACAGTCTTCAGACATTTACCTTATTTTTAAGATCTCCTATCAGCGCTGTTTCTGGTCCAAAATTATATGTAAGAATCCACCTTCCTAAAATCATTTCCTTTGTTCCTCTAATAGGTGATGCTCAACCTGAAGATAACTAGTCTCAAGTACAGCACAGCAAAGCCCCTCATGCCCCCATTTCAACATCAACACCTCCAGCCCCAGGAACACAAACTTTGACGATATAATTCAGGGGTCGGGGCAGGTATACCATTGCTGAAGCACTTTGCTCCAATATGCATGAGGAACTTGGGGGTGGTGGGGGCGGGGGGGGAAACCAATCATGCCACAAAAGAGAAACAATTGTCCTTGGTTAGGGTGGGTAGGGAGGTTAGGGAGTCAGCTTTTCAATGGAAAACCAGTCCAGGCAGTGAAGAGTTGATGGATAAGTTGGTGGAGTTCATTCACCATCTCTGCAACGCCATGCAGGTGGTATGTCAGGCTATGCAGAACATCCTAGAAAGTGTAGCAGCCCAAAAGATGTATCTCTGGGGGACAGTTGGTTAAAGCGGCAGCAGCTTCTGACTGAGGGAACATGAGCTCCACTGATAAGTTCCAGGTCAGTAAAGCAATCTGACCTCTGAAGGGGTCCATTGAAAAATAAATCATTCTCTCACACAAAGGGCATAACTGCTGGAATCACGTTCTGAGGAATTCCTGATCCTTAAATTAACAGTAAACACAAAATCTACTTACATAGCATCATGCACACCAAACATCAGCATTTCAAACAAACTGTCAGCTATCCTAACCCACTTTATCAGAATTTCACAAGTAAAATCAACATTTCTTCACTGGGGTTGGAAATTGTTAACATCAATCACACAGACCATTTGGAAGGCGAGATTGTAGCCGATCAGAATCGGATGAGACTGGTTGTAGTGCAGAACACTGACATCCATCAGACTTTCCTTCCTCTCATTTTCACCTTAAGGTGAGAAATTCATTATGTGGGGCAGCAGATCAAGAAGGTAGCTGAAGAAAGGTACCCCCTAAATGTCACAGGAGGCCTTATTTAATGTTCATTTCCATATAAGTTCTATATAATCAATAAGCTGCAAAAAAATGTTTTTAAAACTTTCTGGGGCATAACCAGCAGTTGTTTTACGTGAAAATATATTTTTTCGAGTCCATTTGCAGCTGCTGTTTTGAGATAAGGCAAATGTTCCTTGGTGTGAATGCATTAGCTATTTTTATTTGAAAACTCCTGTGAAACTGCCAGGATTTAGAAATTAAATAGAGAGTGGAGTTGAAATGATGACGCATTTTAGTTAATTAAAAGCGATTGCAGTGAAAGTTACATTTAGAATTACAGTGGGCTCCAAAATGTCAATAAATGTATTAAATCAGATGTTAAAAGCAGTGTTTTGAGAGGAGCATGCTCACATAGAAAATAAATCCCATGCTTTTATCTGTCATTGTGCTTCTAAATTACCATTGCTACTAGCTGTGCTTTTGTGAACTATGAACATAGGAACAGGAGTAGGCCTTCAGCCTTTGAGCATGTTTCTCCATTTGATAAAATTTGAACCTGAAGTCCATTTACTTTTCTTTTTCCACATCCTTTGATACACTTACCCAACAAAAATCTATTGATCTCAGTTTTGAGAATTTTAATTGACCTACCATCCATTACATTTTGGGGGAGCAAGTTCCAAATTTCCACTATCTTTTCCACAGATTTCCTGATTTCATTCCTAAATAGCCTAAATCTAATTTTAAGATTCTTCCGCCTTGTTCTGTACATCCCACTGGATGAAATAATTTCTTTCTATCCACTTAAAAATTATGGGACATTTAGTACATTTACAGATTAAGCATGATAAAGCCATGTCCCATTGCTATGTCAGTCTAATTTGTCTTATTGTTTTACAATGCCTGATTCAGTGCTGATTTTGAGCTTTCAATGCTTTTGCAATTGTGTCAGTTTTTTTTTGAAGCTATTGGTCAGCTTTTTCTACTTTTTTAGATTGGTAATTATGTAGTCTCTGGAAAATTTGACAGAGCAAACTGATGTTTTTTTTAAATTATTATTCACAGTATATTGTGATTTATTTTCCCCATTGTTTAAAAAAGTAGCAATCTCTTTCTGTCCCTTTTCCTTTTAAGGGTTCTTGAGGTCTATGTATTATTTAAATAAAATTAACTCCTATATCCCTCACAAATTATCAGCTGTTTTGCTGAGGGGGTGGGGTAGTGCGGCTGGATGGTAAATGAATTTAAATGATTTTATAAAATCCACAGAAAAATTACAGCTTAATATTATCCCAGAAAAAGTGCCATTCCTCTATAAGGGCTTTCGGAGCCTGAACAGCTTCTTCTAAGGAGATCAAGAGGAAGTTGGTAACACCAATTTTTCCTAACTTCGCTCCCATGCTATTACCCCCACTATGTAAGTGATGATAGGAGCTCCAGGAACATATCCCTGTTGCCACATTGACAAGGCCGTTTTGTGCGATGTTACCAGCGGTGTAGTGCCAAATTTTGAGGTGCAGGAGCTCTAAGCAAATGTGTTGGCCATATCATTTCTAAATCTACTATTACAATGTTTTCCTATGTATTAACCATTTGAGTCCCCAGATCTCAGTAAAACTATGCATTTTAAGTGAAAAATATTAGTGCCAGTAGGCATTTTATTTTGAACAATGTGGTATTTTGAATCATTAGTCTTTAGCATAGCTAGAATTTTTTGTAACAGTTTAATTACTTAATTAAAATCTATCAAAACATGAATTACAGAAAACGTTATTTATTTCTGACTGGGGGATGGTATATAGAGGGGACACTGCTTTTCTTGATTTATATTTATAACTTAGACCTGGGTCTACAGGGCACAATTTCAAAATTTGAAGATGATGTCAGACTTGGAGTATTATGAACTGTGAGGAGGATAGTGATAGACTTCAAGAGGATATAAACAGGCTGGTGGAATGGGCAGCAGTGACATAAAATAAAGGGTACAATTCTAAAGGAAATGCAGAAGCAGAGGGACCTGGGTGTATATGTATATAAATTATTGAAGGTGGCAGGGCAGGTTGAGATGACAGTTAATAAATTATACTGAATCCTGGGTTTTATAAATAGGGGCATAGAGTACAAAAGCAAGTAAGTTATGAACATCCATAAAACACTGGTTCAGCCTCAACAGGAAGGATGTGAAGGTTTTTGAAAGGGCACAGAAAAGATTTACAAGAATGGTTCCGAGGATGAGAGACTTCAGTTATGTGGATAGATTGGCGAAGCTGGGGCTGTTCTCCTTGGACAAGAGAAGGTTGAAAGGAGATTAGTTAGACATGTTCAAAATCTTGAGGATCTGGATAGTGTAAATGGGGAGGAGCTGTTCCCATCGGCAGAAAGTCGAGAACTCTAAGGTGATTAACAGAAGAACCAGAGGCAACAAGAGCAATAATCTCTTTATGCAACAAATGGTTTGGATCTGGAATGCACTTCCTGAGCAGTGGAGACAGATTCAATTGCGGTTTTCAAAAGGGAACTGGGTAATTATCTGAAGAGAAAAGATTTTACAGGGCTATAGGAAAAAGGTGGAGGAGTAGAACTAGCTGAGTTGCTGTTGCAGAGAACTGACACAAAGACAATGTGCTGAATGACCTCCTTTTGTGCTGTAACCATTCCATGATTCTAGTCTTGATACTTTCAAGGAACTTGATTAAAACATGAGGAAGAAAGAAGCTGAAGGTTACCCTGATGGTGTGATCAAGAAGGATGGGAGGAAGCTTGTGTGGAACATAAACACCAAATAGATGGGGTAGGCCAAATGGCCTGTTTCTGTGCTGTAAATTCCATGTAAATCTGCCAGCCGGGACTACAAACAGTATACCTTGGGTGGAATCATCCCAGATTTGCACTAAGTGTAGTAGCGGGTGGGGAAAAGAACGTTTTACCTGCCAGTCGCAATAGCGACTTTTCACACTGTGTTGTTCCAATCCCGCCTCATTAATCATGCATTTCCGGGAGACACACTGTTTCGATGGCAGGCAGGCTCTCATTTGCCCGCCATACTGTCACCTTGCTGCTTCCTCATGCTGGGCGCCATATTTAAAGTGCAACCGTGTACACAGTGCTTCCAGCCCAGGACTGCTGCACAGAAGACATGGCCCTGAAAGGCAAGAAGACTGCAGATCCCTCACTTAATGATGCATCCCTCGAGCAATTTCTCGATGCTGTGCAGGCCTCAACGCCTGCTCTGGGCAAAGACCAGCAAGCAAGGTCACCAATCCAGTATGGGAGGCGATGGCAAAGGTGATCAGTGCCAATGTCCTGATAAAGAGGACAGCCACCCAATGCCGAAAGAAGATGAATGACCTCATCCCTTCCACCAGGGTAAGTCACTCTTCTCATCACTCTCAACTCACACACTCACAACCTATCACACATCCACAGGGACCTCACACCTCAAGGGACAACACCACTAACTCTCACACACACCCTCACATCTCCATCAGGCTCATATTCTCTTGAGCTCGTGTCCTCATCCCATCCATGGCTCCACTCACCACACAAACATTCCACGCAGTGCCATGTGTCCTGCTCACAATCTCTCCATCTGTTTCCATGCAGGAAAGGCTGCCTCACAACAGCAGGGAAAGGTCCCAGACCTGGGGTGGAGTGGCACATATTAGGTCCCTCACTCACTTTGAGGAGCGTGCCATCGCACTGACTGGTGAGGACATGGACCGTGTCTGTAGTGACGGTGAGGTTGGCAGTGAACACCCGCATGAGGATCCTACACCACATCATCCCTCTATCAATACAACTGTAAGTGCTATCTCGCTCTCCTGCTTGTCACTCTGCTGTCATGCACTTATTATCTCTACTTTCATTCACTCGGAGTTCTACCAAGTGACCAACACCCTTAGCCAGCAAATCCCTCAGCTCCATCCAGGTCCTCACCTCCAGCCAAGTGGACTCCTCCATTGAAGAGCTGGAAATAAGCTGCCTGGAAGACCCATCACAGCGCTTACCCACACCCTCCACCAGCAAAGAGACACACACCTCGATGGGACCTAGATCTAGAGCAGGCTCAGGTTCACAAACTGGTGGTCACCGCATGGACACATGTCCGCAGCAGCAGGAGGCAGGTTCGGCCCTGCTCCCCAGTACTTGGAGGGCTGTTGGAGAAGAGGCATGTTTGAAGTCCAAGACAGATGACAAGCCTCTGGATTCGGCCTTCCAACTCATCATGGAGAGTCAGCAGAAGACAGGGGAACATCACGCAGAGCTGTTGGAAGTCCTCAACAGTGGCAATGCGAGAGGGAATCTGCAACATCCCTCCAGGGGCTCCTTCCCTTCAAGGAGTCAGGCCGGGGCCTTTGGACACCCAAAGGGAGGGGGAGCAGCAGCTGAATACCCTGGGTCATCCACTCAGGAATCTCAGAGTTTGTCCTCTCCCTCTGAGTCCCCTTTGCCTATGACCCCTCAACCTCATCCTCCCTCACCAAAGGGGAAATGCTGGCCCACTGCAGGACAGCCAAAATAAGCCGTTGCCCACAAAGCCTCGGATCTCTAGAGGACACACGCTGAAATCATCAGAGGCAACAGGGCCAACCATTGTACAGGCTGCCTCCACCCCTGCTGCAGATGTCAGGGCAGCACCTAGAAGTCTAAGGCCTAGATAAGTTGAGATTCTGATCACAGTTGGTTGCATGGGTGAACCCATTTGTTATTTTACAATCTGAAAATATATTCACTTTCACTGCATAATGTGTAATGATGTGTTTCAGCTTCATTTACAGCCTCACAAGTCATCCCCCTCCATCCCCCACCCACCCCCCAACCCCCACTAGCACTTCAGTTGCAGCCAGCCGGCTCATGAGCGATTGTAGAGGGAGAAGCTGTGTCTGACCAGGCCTTTTGGAGCTTTGTTCAAGCATTTTCCCACACACACGGATCCTTCCCGCATCACACTCATCTCAATATCCTGAGCGTTTTCAATGCTGCCTGCTAGGGTTCGCTTTCAGTTGTCCATCTGAGCTGACCTGCATCTTTGCCCACCCATTGATCACACTCCCATACAGCACCTGATCCCACCACGATTCTTGTTTCACTTTCGATTTAGCAAAGATGGTAGTGCAATGTCCCCCGTCCTTTCCACACCCCACCCCCCTACACTCACCCATTTCCTTTTCCGCATCACTGTCGACCCCCCCTGGCATCACCTTCCACCTCCCCACCGTCACTTACCAGCCACAACCCTTTTCTTTCGGGGATGTCTAGGTGAATGTGCACATTCCCTTCCTTCCCGAAAATCCCAACCCCACCCACATTAACCTCCCCAACCTCCTCCTTCCCACCCCCAGTGTCCGTGTCCACCTCCGAGTCTCCACCAACTACCCTCACTGTCCCTTCTACAGACACTGTCACACACTCGCCCTCCCAGCCAACCACCTCACTCTGCCCTTGGTCATTCTCACCATTCCCTCCTACCACACCCACCCTCAGTTCACTCCCCAGGAGGCAGTCATTGATTCATCAGAGCTCCTCCCTTGCACGTTCATAGCTGTGAAACTAGAAGCCCTGATTGAACTTCTGTTGTAGTGTGGCCGAGTCACCTATTTGCAATAGAGTTGATCTGTGGACAACTTTCTAAGTGGAAACATTAGGTTTATTTACAATACAGCCAGCTACACATGTGCTTTCAACTCCTTCCCCCGTCTGGATTCCTTCCCCCCTCCAGACTCCTTCCCCCCTGCGAACTTCTTCCCCGCTTGGAACTCCTCTGCCTCGGACTCCTCCACTCCCACCGGAATCCTTTCCCCCCTTAGTCCTTCTCCCTTCCTGACTCCTTCCTCCAGTCTTACTTCTTCCTCCAGCCTTACTTCTTCTCCAGCCTTATTCCTTCCCCATTCCTGACTCCTTCCAACGGCCTTACTTCGTCCTCCCCCTGGACTCCTTCCCCTCTCCAGACTCCTTCCTCACTCTGGATTCCTTCCCCACTCCAAACTCCTCCCCTTACACCTTCCTCTCACCTTACACCTACCTCCCCAGTGGCCGTCTTCTCCCCGTTACCCCTTCCTCCCCCATACACCCTCCCCCGAAACCTCCCCCCGTCGATGCCTTCATTCCGCTGCCCCCACCGAACCTCACCCTCCTGCTGACATACCTTCCTCTCCCAGACACAGTTGGACTTTCCTCTCCACCCCACTGATGATCATCCATTGCAGACCATGGACAAGCCACTGACTTGTGCACATCAGACTTATCAAGACGTGTTCTGCACTAGCTTGTTCTCCTGCCTGTGTGCTCAGATGATCCAGCGTGGGGGGTGGGGAATGACTCCGGCAAGCTGGGCTTATAATGATATGCATACGTGTTACAATGAAGTTCCCGGCGTCTGACAGCGGAAGATGTGGCCCGCCACTGCCAGGCAGAGCGGACGATTGCAAACTGGTTTCGCGTGAAACTGATTTTTGGCCTTCTCGCCATATTGGCCGCTCACGCAGCCGAACATGCCCGACACCAGCGGGCACGGAATATTCCACCCCATGTTTTACATCCTCAGTCCATCACAATTAATGTGAATCACGCCCTCCCCAAAGACTCTCTTTCTCTCACCCCACAGTCTCTCTCCCCCACCACACCCTCTCTCCCCACCACACCCTCCCTCCCCCACCACACCCTCCCTACCCCACCACACCCTCTCTCCCCCACCACACCCTCTCTCCCCCACCACACCCTCTCTCCCCCACCACACCCTCTCTCCCCACCACACCCTCCCTCCCCCACCACACCCTCTCTCCCCCACCACACCCTCTCTCCCCCACCACACCCTCTCTCCCCCACCACACCCTCTCTCCCCCACCACACCCTCCCTCCCCCACCACACCCTCCCTCCCCCACCACACCCTCTCTCCCCCACCACACCCTCTCTCCCCACCACACCCTCCCTCCCCCACCACACCCTCTCTCCCCCACCACACCCTCCCTCCCCCACCACACCCTCTCTCCCCCACCACACCCTCTCTCCCCCACCACACCCTTTCTCCCCCACCACACCCTCCCTCCCCCACCACAACCTCCCTCCCCCACCACACCCTCTCTCCCCCAACACTGTTTCCCTCCCCACAGTCTCCCCTCCACAATCTCTCTCCTCCTCACACTTTCTCCCCCACCTCCTCATGCTCTCTCTCCCCCACCCCTTCTCACTCTCTCTCCCACCATCCTCTCACACTCTCTCTCTCTCACAGCCTCCAGTGACTCGCTTACTCAGCCTCCCCTGGGTCCTAACGCTCAAGCTGCCTTGCACCCCCGGGCCCTGGAACTTACCTTCAAAACTTACCTTGTCACTCTTTGCTGCTCATCCAATCACAGGCTGGTATCTCTTTGCTAATGCGCCTATCAGCAGCGGACGCAGGGAGGAACCAGCCTGAGATTGGATGAGCAGCTTTACAGCATTTTCCAAATATAAATCATCTGAATGTTCAACAAGTTTGGCAGGCCGCGTTGAGTTGTACAAGTTTGCTTTAAAAGGGAGTGGCACTCCAGCAGCACTACACCACTGGATGTTACTGAAGCTTGCTGTTACCTTGAATGCATATCCATCTTTTTAGTATCTTTGGAGGTTGCAGTAATTATGGTTTTGTTAAATGTTGGACTGTACCTTTAAGAATGATCCTGTGATGTAGGATCACATGATCTATGTAAACCAATGTGTTAACATCATGGGCTACCTCCAGAGGCAGTGTAGAGATAGAGATGGAGTTGAAAGCACATGTGTAGCTGGCTATATTGTAAATAAACCTAATGTTTCCACTTAGAAAGTTGTCCACAGATCAACTCTATTGCAAATAGGTGATTCGGCCACACTACAACAGAAGTTCAATCAGGGCTTCTAGTTTCACAGCTATGAGAAATCCTAATTTGCATTATGAACGTACATTTCCTGTTGAAAAGATGTTTATTCCTATGCTATGAAGCGGTGGAGGTTGAGTAATTGGTAGAAGCTAGATTTGGATATTCTTAGAGTCAGGCGTTGCAGGGGGCATGCATGGCTTCACTACGTGGTCACACTGACTGACCAAGGTTTACGGACCAGCTTCCAGACTGTCACTACCTGATTGATCTGTGCTGCCCCCTCAGTTTATTGGGGTAATATTGTGTCAACTCTTGGATGACGATCTGTAGCACATTTCCACCAGTGGAACAGTATTACCTTTACAACACAAGGTCACTGCTACCAATTGTTTGGGCGGAATCAGGACCCTGTCTTAAGAACCAGAGGCAATCCTCAAACCTGCCCAAGTCATCAGTACACACTCCAGCGCAACCCTCCAGAGGCAGCCTCCTAATTGGTCCCCTCCACTCCCACTGCCCTTTTAAGGATGGCAGTCAGGTTACTAAGGCTGGAGATCCATTCAGCAATGTCAGGCTGGAAGTCCCACTGGGAGAGATGGTCACCGCTGAGGCACGCAAGTAGCATGTGGGTGTCTCAACTTGGAGGTGCCTTCAGTTTCCTGCACTGATGTAATCAAGTAAAGAGTCCCAAAGCCCTTAGAGCTATCGGGATGGAAGGGAAAGCCTTCCATAGGAATAGTGACAGGCACAGTTATGGCCTTTCATCCCCAGGGTCCTGGCCTTGGGACCTGAAGCCTCCAGTTACAATGGTTACCTGATCTGCCACCAGAAGGCTGCCTTGATTGGGAAAACACTGGTGCTGTGCAAAATGGTCCCTAAGTGAGGCCTTAATTGCCCTAATGCCTGTGTCCATGGAGTGGCAGCCAACCCAATTCCCAGCTCGCTCCTGGGAGAATCCCAGCTCACTCCTGGAAGAATCCCAGCTCACTCCTGGAAGAATCCTCCAAAGATGGGAATGTGTCAAGGAGTCATCGCAACATGACTCCCCCTATTTTCTAGCCCCCACCACCTCCAACCCCATCTCCACCTAGTCATCCTTTGGGTTTAGATCTATCCAAGCAGTATCTGTGATCTTTACCACATTAGTCAACAACAACTGGTTCAAGGCCACTGATGCTTTATTCAACAAGGCTGCAAAATTCATATCCTTCCCAAATAAAGAGAAATAGCTGTCCAGTTCTACAGACTGGCAGGGTTCCCATAGCTGCAAGCAGCAATTGATGAAATGTTTGTTGCACTCAAAGCCCCATATGAACATTGCCTCAATTTCATGAATATGTCTTTTATGGCTTGCATTCCAGCAATATCCAGTTAATGTACAATGACAACTACCTTCACCTACATATGAATAACAGATAGCAGGGCAACTTCATCATGCAGCAATCCACAGTGTCAACCTTTAGGACTTCGAGTCATGTATCTTAATGGTTGATTGGTGATTAGAGATATTGTCTGCACTTTATAGACAGATACAATGAAAAATATCTCAGAGCCAACAGGATAAACCTGGTGGCAGCCTGCCATACACAGAATCACACAGTGCAGAGGAGGCCCTTCGGCCCATCAAGTCTGCACCGACATGTGAGAAACACCTGACCTACCTACATAATCCCATTTACCAGCACCTGGCCCATAGCCTTGAATGTTATGACATGCCAAGTGCTCATCCAGGTACTTTTTAAAGGATGTGAGGCAACCTGCCTCCATCACCCTGCCAGGCAGTGCATTCCAGACCGTCATCATCTTCTGGGTGAAAACATTTTTCCTCACATCCCCCCTAAACCTCCTGCCCCTCACCTTGAACTTATGTCCCAAGTCTATCCAACCTCTCTTCATAAATTAAATGTTTCATCCCAGGCAACACCCTGGTGAATCTCCTTTGCACCCCCTCCAGTGCAATCTCATCCTTCCTATAATGTGGCGACCAGAACTGAACACAGTACTCCAGCTGTGGCCTCACCAAGGTTCTATATAACTCCAACATAGACCTCCCTACTTTTGTAGTCTATGCCTCGATTGATAAAAGCAAGTGTCCCATATGCCTTTTTCACCACCCCACTAACATGCCCCTCCGCCTTCAGAGATCTATAGACATATACGCCAAGGTCCCTTTGTTCCTCAGAACTTCGTAGTGTCATGCCGTTCATTGAATACTTCCTTGTCAAATTACTCCTTCCAAAGTGTATCACCTCACATTTTTCGGGGTTAAATTCCATCTGCCACTTATCTGCCCATTTGACCATCCCGTCTGTATCTTCCTGTCGCCCAAGACACTCAACCTCACTGTTAACCACCCAGCCAATCTTTGTGTCATCCGTAAACTTACTAATCCTACCCCCACATAGTCATCTATGTCGTTTATATAAATGACAAATAATAGGGGACCCAGCACAGATTCCTGTGGTACACCACTGGACACTGGCTTCCAGTCACTAAAGCATCCTTCTGCCATCACCCTCTGTCTCCTACAACTAAGCCAATTTTGAATCCACCTTATCAAATTACCCTGTATCCCATGTGCATTTGCCTTCTTTATAAGTCTCCCATGTGGGACCTTGTCAAAGGCTTTGCTGAAATCCATGTAAACTACATCAACTGCACTACCCTCATCTGCACACCTGGTCACCTCCTCAAAAAATTCAATCAAATTTGTTAGACATGACCTCCATCTGACAAAGCCATGCTGACTATCCCTGATCAAACCTTGCCTCTCCAAGTGGAGATAGATTCTCTCCTTCAGAATTTTCTCCAATAGTTTCCCTACCACTAATGTGAGACTCACTGGCCTGTAGTTCCCTGGCTTATCTCTACAACCCTTCTTAAATAGCGGAACCACATTAGCTGTTCTCCAGTCCTCTGGCACCTCCCCCTGTGGCCAGAGAGGAATTAAAAATTTGGGTCAGAGCCCCTGCGATCTCCTCCCTTGCCTCCCTCAGCAGTCTGGGACATAAATCATCCGGACCTGGAGATTTGTCCACTTTTAATCCTGCCAACACCTCCAATACCTTGTCAGTCCCTATATGAATTTGCTCAAGAACCTCGCAGTCTCTCTCCCCGAGATCGATACCTTCATCCTCATTCTCTTGGGTGAAGACGGATGCAAAGTTTCATTCAACACTCTAGCGATGTCCTTTGGCTCCACCCATAGATTGCTCCCTTGGTCCCTTATGGGCCCTACTCTTTCCCTGGTTATCCGCTTCCTATTGATATACTTATAGAATATCTTGGGATTTTCCCTACTTTCACCAGCCAGAGCTTTCTCACATCCTCTCTTTGCTCTCCTAACTGCTTTCTTAAGCTCCACCCTGCACTTTCTGTACTCCACTAATGCCTCCGCTGATTTGCTTCCCTTATACCTGCTAAAAGCCTCTCTTTTCCTTCTCATCGTAACCTGAATATCTCTGGTCATCCATGGTTCTCTGGGCTTGTTACTCGTTCCTATCACCCTAGCAGGAACATGTTGAGCCTGTACCCTCCCCATTTCCTTTTTGAACGCCCCCACTGCTCCTCTGTAGATTTCCCCACAAGTAGCAAAGCCTTTGACAAAGTCCCACAGAGCAATGAGAATCTCAAGAATCATTGTGCACATGTAATATGCATTTTATAACGCAATTTATGTTCCAAAAATTCCAATCAGCCTTACTTTAACTACTTCTGAATATCCATCGTGGCAGTAAACTTACTTGCTCATATTCCTAATCTACTACTCCTAATTTCAAACCTTGACCTCTCCCACAGGGTCCCTTGTCTGCATTACATTCTATTCATGTGCGCCAAGGGTTTTCAGCACTGTTGTTACTCTACGGTTATGTTTCTGTAATGCTGATTATAGGTTACCTTTTCCTCCAGGTAAAGAAGTTACTGGGAAGGGCAAGTGAGCAGCAAAGAAACATTCACTATTTATGAGCATTCATCCCATAATAACGAGATATGGAAAAAATTGGTCTGGTTAACTAAAGAGACCTTGTTGTCTAGCTGCAGCTTAGTAGTAGATAACATGAGTTTGCTGAACGGTTGTGAGTAAAGAGGGTGTATATGTGTTTGCCCCACAGATACTCGGAAATAAAGAGAGGTGGGTGAAGGCTTTCTGAATGGTAAAGGATGTGTATTGGCACCACTGCCTAGACTTACCTTAGATATTCTGGTAAGGTAATTGAATAGTTCTAAAGGTTCTGCAGGGCTGCACTGATTACCTCTACAACACTCTTCATACAGCCTGCATTACCCTCTAATGGAGTTCCTTGCCCTCAGTGAGAAATTTTACACTTCTGACACAAAAGATAGATGTATAGATGCATCTACAAATTTGGGAGCCCTTCCACCCCAAACTCCCCTGAGGCTGTAACTATTTCAGCCAATCTTGTAGTAAAGTGATGCTCTCCTTGAACTGGTTTGCAGCAAGACTGGGTCAACCTTACACAGAAGAAGTCAATGGAAAGTAAAAGTTTGGCAGAGTCCATTATCATCTGCTTTATGCCACTAGCAAAAGTTAAAATGACCCGCAATGTATTTCATGTTATAACTGCGCCAGTAAAAAGATGTAGATTTGTGAAGAAATTGGTTAGTGTACTGACTATCTCACCAGACGTTTCTGCAGTACTTACAGTGAGTCAGAAGGATTGAGAATCATAAGGGAGCGACCTCATTGCCAAATCACCAACAAATAATGATGATGAAAATTATGGTGATTAAACTGCACAGCAGGCACTTTTAAATGTCCGTCGGATCTGTAATTACTGATCCCAAAAAGACCTTTATCTTAAAACATAAATAGAAAAGAATTGCTTGTTTTTTAATATGCATGGACAGAGCCTGCACTATAATCTATGGCTTTCATATCAAGCGTAAAACAGGAACCCATCCTTCGCTGACCAATTGCTGTCAAACATGATGAATCAGTCACAGCTTGATACTTTATTTGTAATCTGCATGCGGTTAGTATTAGGAGTAACTTTTATACCAGATTTTAAAGGTTGAAAGAATTAATCTTGCTATTAGCAAAGGTAAAAATGAAAAATGCAAATAATTAAAATTTGAAATAAAAGCAAAGAATGCTAGCAGTAAACAATTCTTATAAACTCTCAATCTAAAATGTAACAACATAGAAACATAGGAAGAGGAGTATACCGTTCAGTCTTGTTCTACTATTCAGTTATATCATAACCGACCTGCACCTCAGCTCCATTTAGTTGTCTTTATTCAGTATCACTTGAAACCCTAAACCAAAAAAAAAAAATTATTGATCTCAGTCTTGAAAATTTCAAATGACCTAGCATCCAGAGGCTTTTGGGGAGAGGGTTCCATTTTTCCATTGTCCTGTGTGAAAAGTACTTCCTGATCTCACTCCAAAATGGCTCAGCTAACATCTTAACATTACTCCCTCTTCTGAGTTCCCCCACCAGCGGAAATAGTTTATCTGTATCTCGCATAGCAAATCTCTTTGTTATTTTTAATAACTTGATTGGATCACCTCTCAGCCATGTAAGTTCAAGGAAATAGTAACCGGGCATTTGTAACTTGAATTTCCTGGCCCCGTTGGCATCGGGCACCATGGCGGGCGAGGGGGTTACTACATGGCGAGAAGGCC
Source organism: Cetorhinus maximus (assembly GCF_964194155.1). NCBI lineage: Eukaryota > Metazoa > Chordata > Chondrichthyes > Lamniformes > Cetorhinidae > Cetorhinus > Cetorhinus maximus. Next base: position 66,795,764 of record NC_135894.1, read on the forward strand.
AAAAATTGGTTTCATGCCATTGTGAAAGCACTGCAAGATCATCCGATGGTGTGTGCCAAGGCGGAATGTAAATCCCACTGGAGGCCGGCGTGAACCTGATTTGCATCCAAGTAATGGGGTGCAAACTAAGACCCAACCAGAATCGTCTCCCTCATGCCTGATTTACTGTTACGCTGGTGGGAAAACACGCCTGCCCAGAACATGTATGGACAAGTGTGACGTGCAGAAGTTGGGACTTACTGATAGGGCCAGGCTCAGATTGCGGACATCCGAGGAGAAGAAGATGCTGGAGCCTAACAGCTACCGGACCCTGGAGGAACACGTGCATCATATATTGGGTGGATTCTCATGGACATGGCTCCACCGTGAAGCAGCTAAATGAAAGGTCTCCGTTGATTTCTCGGGTCTGCTTCTGAACATCATGGTCTTGGCCATGGGCAGCTATGGATGATCGGAGAGTGGGGGAAGAGGGAGGTCCAGCTGTGAGTGGGAGAGGAAGGTGTATCGGGGATGGTGGTGGGAGAAGAAGATCTCGGTGTGACTGGGAGAGCAAGGTGTATTGGAGGGGTTGAGGTTGGGAGTGGGGGGACGAAGGTGTCAGTGGAAGGGTGAGGTTGGGAAGGGGGAATCGAAGGTGTGGGAGGGGTGAGGTTGGGAGCTGGGGGAAGAGAGTAGGGAGAGGAGGGTGTAGCGGGGGAGAAAGCGGCAAGTGGGGAGGTAGGTATAAGGGGGCGGGGGGGTAAAGGTGTAAGGGAGAGAGTTCGGAGGGGGGAAGGAGTTCTGAGGGGAAAAAGTGTCCAGAGGAAGGAGGGAGTTCGGAGGGGGGAAGGTGTCCGGTAGAAGGAAAGTGTTCCGGGGGAGGAGGGAGTAAGGGTGATGTCCAGGTGAATATGCAAGAAAAGGGGCTGTGGAATCAATGACTGCTTCCTGGGGAGCGAACTGAGGGTGGGTGTGGTAGGAGGGAACGGTGAACATGAGAGGAGGCAGATGGAGCCAGAAGGGTGGGAGGGTGAGGGTGCGTAGGTAACGGGAGAAGGGACGCTGAAGGTGGTTGGTGGGGACTCAGAGGCTGACATGCACCCTGGGGATGGGAAGGAGGAGGTCGGGGGGGGGTCAATGTGGATGTGGATTCTCAGGAAATTAGGGAATGTGCACGTTCACCTGGGCATCCTGGAAAGACAAGGGTTCAGGTTGGTAGGTGATGGTGGGGAGATTGAAGGCGATGCCAGTGGGGTCTACAGTGATGGGGGAAAGGACATGGGTGACTGGGGGAGGGGAAAGGATAGGGGACCTGATCAAAAAACTTCACTATAACCATCGTTGTCAAATTCGAAAGTAAGCGGAGCCTCATGTTGGACGGGCACAGGTGCTGCATGGGAGTGTGATCAGTGGGTGGGTGGAGATGCAGCTCAGCTCAGATGGACAACTGAGAGAGAACCCCAGCAGGCAGCACTGAAAATGCTCAGGACAGTGAGATGAGTGTGATGCATGAAGGCTCCGTGTGCGTGGGAGAGTGCTTGCGCGAGGCTCCGAAAGGTCCTGCCACACACAAACTTCTCCCTCCAGAATCACTCATGGTCCTGCTGCTTGCAGCTGAACTGCTAGTCAGGGGGATGCAGTGGGAGGACTCACAAAGCCTGTCAATGAAGCTGAAAGACACCATTACACATTATTCAGTGGAAGTGAATATATTTTCAGATTATAGTGTGACAAAATGTGTTCACCTGTGCAACCATTGTGATCAGAATTTCTTAATTTTTCTAGGCCTACCACTTCTTCTAGGAGCTGCCCTGACATCTGCAGCAGAGGTGGAAACAGCCTGTGCAATGGTTGGCCCTGTTGCCTCTTATGACTTCGGTGTACGTCCGCTGGAGAGCTGAGGTCTTGAGGGCCCCAGCTTGCTTCGGCTGTCGTCCTGTGGGCCAGTGTTCCCTCTGCAGTAACAGAAGACAAGGTTGAGGGTGGGAGGTCATAGGCAAAAGAGACTCGGAGAGACTGGGCAGCCTCTGATACTCCTGAGTGGATGACTCAGCTGCCCCTCCTCCTCCCGTCAGGTGCCTGAGGGCCCCGGCCTGGCTCCTTGAGGGGAAGGAGCACCTGGAGGGACATCATGGTGCCCTGTTTCCCTCTCGTGTTGCCATTGCAGGAACTCACCCATGCCTACCGCGATGGAGTGCTTGTCTGCATGCATCTCCACATTCTGCTGGACCAGTGTCTCCATGGTGTCCACAATCTTTCCCATGGAGATCTCCATATGCGCACATTTGGGCACCACTTCATGAAAGAGCAGGCGGATGCACTCCTCCAACTGACGTGCCACTCTGTTGAGGACTTCCAAAAGGGCTGCATGATGTCCCCTGCCTTTTGTTGATTCTCCACGATGAGTTGGAAGGCCAAATCCAGAGGTTCATCTTCTGACTCTGACCTCACAGATGCCTCTTCTGCACCAGTCCTCCGAGTGCCAAGGAGCTCCTGCCTCCTGTTGCTGCAGGCATGTGTCTATGTGATAACCACCAGATTGTGAACCTGAGCCTGCTCTAGATCTAGGTCCCACCGAGGTGTGTGTCTCGGTGCTGGTGGTGGGTAAGCGCTGTGGCGGGTCTTCCAGGCTGCTTATTTCCAGCTCTTCAATGGATGAGGTGTCCTTATGGCTGGAGGTGAGGATGTGGATGGAGCTGAGAGATTGGCTGGCTGAGGACATCAGTTGCTTGGCAGAGCTCCCTGTGAACCAAAGTAGAGATAATTAGTGCCTGTCAGCACAGTCAAAAGCAGGAGAGAGAGAGGGAGCACCCACAGTTGTGTTGAGAGAGGGATGATGTGGTGCAGGATCCTCACGTGGTTTTTCACCGAATTCACTGTTGCCACAGGCACGGTCCACATCCTCACCAGTCAGCGCAATGGCATGCTCCTCAAAGTGAGTGAGGGGCCTAATGTGGGCCACTCCACCCCCTGGTCTGGGACCACTCCCTGCTGTTATGAGCCAACTTCTGCTGCATGAAAACAGATGGAGGGAGTGTGAGCAGGACGTGTGGCACTGCGTGGAATGTTTGTGTGGTGAGCGGAGCCATGGACAGGATAAGGACTCGAATTCGAGAGGATTTGGCCTGATGGAGATGTGAGGTTAGATGTGAGAGTTAGTGGTGTTGTCCCTTGAGGTGTGAGATTCCTGTGGATATGTGATGAGTTTGCGAGTGTGTGAGTTGAGAGTGATGAGGTGCTTGACTATGTCCTACCTGTCTTGCCCTGTCTTGCCCTGTAAGAATTTTGTAAGTTTCAATGAGATCACCTCCCATTCTTCAAAACTCTAGAGAATACTGGCCCAATTTCCTCAATCTCTCCTCATAAGACAATCCCGCCATCCCAGGTGGTGGTGTTCCCATAGGCCTGCTGCCCTTGTCCTTCAAAGTGGTAGAGGTTGCAGGATTGGAAGGCCCTGTTAAAGGAGCCTTGGTGAGTTGCTGCAGTTTACCTTGTAGATGGTACACACTGCTGCCACAGTGTGTTGGTGGTGGGAGAAGTGAATATTTAAATTATTCCAGATGAGATCTGCATAACTGAAGCATCCCTTTCTCACTTTTGAATTCCAACTCCTTTGAGATAAAAGCCAATAACCTACCAACTGCAGGGAGTTAAATTTCTCCCTACCGGACAGGTATCTTAAGTGTTGTTGTTTCATTCTCCTGATCTCCACAGCTTGCTGTTATCTCCTCGCCCACCACTATAATGATGTATAGAATGATTTTCCCACAGGGAATGCCATACCTTCCCCATATTCATTTTGGGTATAACTGTGAAGTTTGCAAAGTTTTCTATGCCAACAAGGGACCTTTAGTCAAATCAGCCAGCATACAGATCAAAGAAGTCACAAACACCAGGGGGCACCACTTCTAGCAGTATGCAAAATTCCCTTGATGCTCACGGAGAGGTTCAACAGATGACCCCGCTTCAAGCCCAAGCCAAGTTTACTTTATAATCGATAGACAGCTTCAGTGTCGGTTGGTAAATTATGCATCCTCTGCATGGAGGATCCCAGTTAAGATTAGCAACTCACTGTATGTCCTGCCCTAGTATCACATGGTAATGGACTAAAAATCTACAGAATTAATGCTAGGATGATATAGAATATAAGGAAGTAAAATTGTACTCTTTGATAATGATAGGCATTGCTGATACTCACATGTTTACATTCCATTAAGAGTGAAGAAATGTTCCTGCTTTTAAAACTGATGAAATGGAGGAGTTGCAATTTCGTGATCACTTTCTGGAAAGAACTTGATGGTTCTTAAGTCACAAGATCAAACAGTCTATTGATTGTTTTGTATTTGGCAAGTCACAAATGACAATCAATCATGGATCATGCTACTCAGTGAGACAGAGCTCCTTTTGCCAGGATATAATCGTAACATTAGATGACAGTCATAATATAGGCCACCATTCCATTCAGCTTTACTTTGTGGAGATTATTGATCTAGGAATGACATAACATATTCCTTGGATACCCAATCAACAGTGGCTAAGACCTAGCAAAAAATAAGAGAAGTAGCCCATGCGGACCAGAAATGTAAATACACATCAAGAGATTTGGAGGGTCAGTGCAGAAAAACCACGGAAACCATCAGCCTAGTTACACAGCTTCAATGATAAAATCAAGTTCGTTTAATTAACAATTAAGCAGCTTGGGACATTTTACGATGTTATCAAATTCATAGATTGTAAAGAGGTGAACCTGCAGGATTATGCTTCGGTCTGAAATTGTGCAGGTCCTTGTGGAGAATGACAGAAATATAAGGCTTACTGTTGCTTCATCCGAATGGTATTTTCCTTTCCCTAGCCTGCACCCCTGCCTGGACTTACTGACAATCTCCTCTTCCCTGCCCACTGCATGCAAATGGCAGTGGGGCAATGGGACCCAGGTCCCGAGTGGATTTTCCACTCCTTCAGCAATCTCCTTTTCAAAAGTCATCACTTCTATCTAACTCTCAGCTCTCAATAGGTGGTATCTTTGCAGACCAGGACTGTTTCCTGGTCCCGACCCCAATGTTTTGTGAGGCCTGCCTACCTGTGCAGTTTCCCAGGGGTAGCCAATTAAGGCACCACCTTCAAGTGCCCTTTCCATAGGCGGAAGGGCCAATCGGAGCAACAGAGGCTGTGGGCAGCCGGCAGCTCCGTTGGGAGAAGTGGGTACTACCTTTGTAGGTGGGGACCTCAAGGGTGCCTCAAGATGGAGGCACCCTCTGAAGACTGCAAAAATAGGCATAAATATGTGTGGCCACAGCTGCTAGGCCACCATCCTCCACAGGATGGTCTGTGGCCGCCTGGCATCTGTGGCTCCAGGTGGGGGGAATCAGTATTGAAGGAGGCCTTGTTTTTCCATTGGCCCACCAACAGGAGGCCCCTTCCGGGCACCTAACGGGCTTCGGCCTCAGTTGTGGGGCCCATCTGCTGTCAGGAAGATGCCAGCGGCATCACCAATTTTCTCCTAAGAGGGCACCTAATTGCTGATCATTAGCCACCCACTGCTGTTGGGAGTAAAGCCAGTGCGATTCAGACACCAGTTCCAGCAGGATCATCAGAAGGTAGGTCTGCGTTGGGGAGCGGCCCCAATGCAAAATTTTCTGAAATTCCCTGCCCCCCACCAGCCTCCAAAGCCACCTGCATGAGGTTGGTAAGATTCCGCCTAATTTCTCGGCAGGGTGATTAATCTCTAAAACTCTCCCTTCAGAAAAATCTCTCCTTCCCTATGTGTTAAATTATCTCTACCTCTATCCCAAGTTCTGCTCAAGTAATTAATCTCATTTGGAGTCACTTCCCATCTGTGTACTCTGACAGCAGTTGATTACTTTGACCAATAATGAGACTATAACACTGTGAACAAAGTGAAACTATCTTTAATCCAGTGACAGATATCATCTGCTCTCAATTTTCTTTTTTTGGGGGCCAAAGAGGTTTCAAATGTCTAGTACTTTTATTAAGATTTAACATAAATTGATACAAAACCAGATCCAGTTCTAAAATCTCTGAACAATCTGCATCCCAAGAGTCATGCACCAGGTTTTTTGAAATCACCAATTTATTTAGGATCAAAACTCCCTTATAAATAAATCTCTGATAGCTTTTCAATAAAATACTACATAGTTGCACAGACACACTGGTGCTGGGGAATGAGGTGGGGCCAAGTGGACCAAGTGTCTGTGGGCAAACACTTGGGTAAGAGTGATCATTATAAGTTTTATGTTAGTAATAGAGAAGAGCAAGGAACAATCTAAAGTAGAACTTCTAAATTAGTAAGGCCGAACTTCAATGGGATGAGAGGGGATCTAGCCATGGAAAAAGGAAGTTTGACAGGAAAATCTATAGCCGGACAATGGTCATTAAGGAAGATGTTTCAGGTGCAAGCTAGGTACATCCCAACAAGAGGGGAAGGCAGCGGAACCAAAGTCAGGGCATCTTGGGTGACAAGGGAGATACAGAAAAGATGCAAACAAAAATGTGATATATGATGCATGTCAGGGGGATTCTTCTAGTGAGAACCAAGTCAAATAGAATAGGTTGAGAGGGCAAGTGAAGAGGAAAATAAGATTGGCAAAGAGAGATTATGAGAATAGAATGGCAATTAATATAAAAGGCAACTCAAAACTCTCCTACCACATGTGAGTAGTATCGGGATAATGAGGTAGGATCAGGCCTATTAGGGACAAAGAAGGGGATATATGCTTAGAGGTGCAGGGCAAAACTAGAATACTTAATGAGTACTTTGTATCAGTGTTTACTAAGAGGATTCTGACAAAATATCAGCAGAAGTGGAGATGGTAGAGGTAATAGAAAGGGTAAAAATTGATAGGCAGGATGTACTGGAAAGGCTGGCTATGCCAAGAATGGATAAGTCACCTGGTCCAGATGGCTTACATCCTAACCTGCTGAGGGAAGTGGGGGTGGAGATAGTGGAAGGGCTTACCATAATGTTACAATCTTCCCTAAATGCTCTTTGGGTTTTGAAATGCAACAGCACTACATGTCCTAGCTGGCTTGCTATAGTCATGTGACCTCTGCCATAAGGAAAGCTCTGTAGGCTGCCATCTTACAAACAGTTCAATAAAGACACACTATGAGAAAGCACTGCTGTCTTTGGGCATGAAACAGATACAAGGGAGATCTGGAGGATTAGAAAGTGGCAAATGTGACTCCCTTGTTCAAGAAATGGTGTAAGGGCATTCCTAATAACTACTAGCCAGTTTAACAGCAGTGCTGGGTAATGTTTTAGAAACAATAGTCAGGGAAAAATTAACATGCACTTGGAGAGGTTTGAGTTAATTAAGGAGAGCTTTAGCAGATTTGTAAAAGGCTGGTCATGTTTGAAATTGAATTGGAGGACTACTGGAGAAAAGGCCCCTGCTAAGTCTATCAGATCATGAGCCTCTGGAAGTGGTCATGCAGAAGGTGCTGGAGTATCAACGAGATGCAGGGGAACATCAGGCAGAGGCTCTCAACAGGGTGGCATGCAAGGTGGAGGAGTGCGGCCATATACTCTCTAATTTAATGACACCGACATGTGAGTGCATGGAGGTATCCATGGGGAGGATGGGAGATGCCATGGAGACCCTAGTCCAGCAGAACGGCCAGTTTCTGCTGGAGATGCGCTCAGACCTGCATCTATCACTGTAGCCATGGGTGAGCTTTAACAGTGGCTACAAGAGAGGGGGACAGGGCACCTCAGCCTCCCTTCAGGTGCCCCTTCTTCTCAAGGAGTCGGGGGGGGTGGGGTCTCGGACACCCAAAGGGAGGAGAAGCCTCAGGCTTCCACTCGGGACTCTCCAAAAGTGTCCATGCGTTCCGAGTCCCCTCTGCCGGTGACTCCATCAGCTCCAGCCTCTGAGGCCACTGAGGGTGCACCTTCCCCAGAGCAGGAGACCTAAAGGAGGCTGGGGCCCTCCAGGCCTAGGCCCTCCAGAGGATGCCCGCCAAAGTCATCAGAGACAAGAGGGCAGAGTGGTCAGCAATCTGCCTCCACCTCTGCTGCAGATGTCAGGGAAGTGGTAGGGTAAGGAAAATTAGAAGTATTAAGTTCACTCTGCTTGCATGGGTGTACAACCATTGTAAATAGTAGTTTCACCTTTGTAAATATATTAATTTTTGCACCTGATGGAGTTTTCCTGGTTTTGCTGCTACTTGTGTTATTGCCTGTGTGCACCCCTCCCACCCCTTCCAGGGGTCCATGTCCCCCTGAATCATGCCTGCGCATGAAGGCATCACTCTTCACCAAAGCCCTTCCGAGCCCTTCCCACACACACAGCCTCTTTCCCTCCACTGCCCTTCTGAGTCTAGAGAGAGATTTTTCCCTTGTCAGGATGGATTATCAAGATTCTCCTTTGGTAGTTCAGTTCAGCTGACCTTCAGCTCCACTCAATGACTCTCCTCCCAAGCGGCAGTTCTTGAGCTGGACATTGAGGGTGTGGACTCAGTGCTGTGCCTTCGCAAGCGGATGGTGCATGTGAGCTTTCAAACTGTTTCCAACACCTTCTACCCTCCTCCTGTAACTCACACCATCCACCCTATCACCATTGACCCTCCCATTGTTGCCTTCACCCTCTGATCTGTGACCCTTGAATCCCCACACCCATCACCCTTCAGCCCATCACCGTAACCCTTCACATGCCTTCCCTCACCGATGACCCCATGCCTGTTATGGTTCCCATGCCCACCCTGATCCTGCCCGCCCCTAAGATACCCGTCCAACCACCCAAGCTGGCCCTTCGCCTGCCACAGATGGACCTTCACCCTCCCACCCTACCGCATCCCACTGCCTCCTCTAACAGATAGAGTGCCCTCCCACCACTAGTACCCTCGGTTTGCCCCCCAAAATTCCACCATCGATACCACTGACCCCTCCCACCTCTCACTGTCCCATGCTTTCCTTCCCCTCACTGTCCCAAGGTTCCCCGCTGCCCCACCTGTCCCCTGGTTTCCCCCCTTGGCCCCTCCACTGATCCCTGGCCCCTTCCCCTCCCTGACCTTCCCCTGCAAAGCTCCATTATTTCATTCACCTCCCCCAGCCTTTGGCCTTCCCACCCACCACCTGGCTTTCCCACCCACCACAGCCCTCCCAACTGCTGCCTCTCGCCCTCACCCCACCCTGTGTTCCAACACCCACCTTCCCTGGTTCGATGGGCACCTTGTTCCCCGTGGACCAGGCTGCGCCCTACAGGTAAGTCCTTACCATCTCAACGCCACGTTGGTTCGGTTGTGTTTCGGTCTGGGGTAAGCTCCCCCTGGCGAGGCGGATGATATGCTGGGGTTGGGGGAGAATTCCAGTCGGCTGCTCATTTTAATTCTATTACTGAGATGCTAATTGGGTTCCCGGCGGCTTTCGGCAGGAGTGGCGACCCACCATTATCCCGTCATAATGGTCGGGGTGCAAGTTCCCATCATCATTTCCTGCCACCAGAAACCCAATTTTTTTTTTCCATCCCCTTGCATTCTCCGCCCCCACCCACCTTGAAAACTGCCACTGCAGGGGTGGAAAATTCTCCACAGTGTAAAATCCTGTCCTATGATTCTGACCTCTAATTTTAATCCCTGTACGTGTGACTGTTTAAGCTGTTGGCTACATTTCCTCTCACTTCTCTTCATCTACTGACCTAATTAGTTTCCACTGAACTTTCTAACCAGTTACACGTATACTTTCAGAAATGTTCCATATTGTTTATTGATTTCCATTTAACTGTTCAAAGCCTTCTTTCTGTTTCCATAGTAATATACCACGCTGGATGCTGCAGAGTGTAAAACTAAATCATAATGTAACGTATGAGATCTGCAGGGTGAAACGAAGAATGACGTAAGCAGGAACTATGGGGAACTGATGTAGAATTGTCAGTAGCGTTGTTATTTTGCAACTTGCTGCTACTGATCTGACTTATTTACATCACCTGGGTTTCTTTGAAAACTGACCTATAATCAGGACCACTGATTTACAGTAACTGAACAGGGCAAATTCCATCATTTTTATATAGGACTTTTAACCAGGAGGCTGCAGTCCTTACATCCATCTTTTTATAATTATGGAAACTGTCTTATGGTAACTGGAGGAGTCTCATTCAATTTTTATTACAAAAGGGTACACAAATGTTACCAGTGTTTTGGGGTTATATTGCATGATTCTATCCATTTCACTATGAAAACAAACTCACTGGCCTTTCCTATAATCAGGAATTGATTTTCAAGGTGGTAAATTATTGCGGTAACATAACTCTCAACCTTTTATTACTGGCAGAAATGTAACTTGCAACTGCATTTCATCATCACCAGAGCAAATCCATTCCAGTTTGATGTGAAACATTGTAAAGGTTCCTATTGTAGAGCTCGAAGACTCAAATTAAAGGAGCCAAGCAATTTGTAGAAAACGGGTCATAATTTCCTCAACAATAGCTCAGACTGTGAATTATCTCTGTTTGGATTTTTCTAAATTTGAGATTTGTTCATTCATAATGAAAATTTAGAACACCTTCTAACGCAACCAAAATAATTTGGTCAGCAAGTGAGGCCTGTTAGTAAGTTAATTATCATAAAATACATTGTGTTGCAAAATCTTTGTTGTAATTCTTCAACAGCTCTCATGCAGAGCTCACTGAAATGCAAACTCAGCTTTTACATAGCTGAATTTCATACATGTAGATAGGAGAATTAATACGTACCCCAGTTGTAAACATAAAATCAGGTGAATAAGACATTTTACACTTCCCGCATCAATCATATTCAATGTTTTATGAAGGAAGGGACTGTATTCTGAAATTGGAAGGAAGTAAAGGAAATGCTGTTTTGAGAATTTGAATTCTAAGGGTGCATGTTTCTCTGCTTTATGTCTGGGAATAAACAAAGCCTAACTTGAAACCAATGCTACAAAATTTTATAATCACCGAAAATGGGCACAGGGATCGCAACATGCAATTAACCTGTGTCTGTTGCTGCCAAGGCAGACAGCATGCAAATTTTGTGCTGTCTGCTAATTTAAATGATTGTGCTGAGCAGTCAGTGCTAAACGTGCCCTTGAGTAGCAAAAACATCTAAGCAGGTGGAGTAAAATTGTGAGAGGCTAACACAAGGTAAAGCTACCTTACTACTTAAAGCCAGCCTGCCCTTCTTAAAGGAGCAGTGCATTTTAGCTGGAGCAAGTGCTGAAAGCCATTCCACAACTGAGTTTGACCTGCTAAAGACACAAGAATAGCACAACATGACAGAAAGCATCCGCCAAGATTTTCTGATGCTGTACTCGAGTCTTGGTGTAGGAGGTGGAGAGGATGAGTGAAGGCCAGGAGGTTCTCCAAGCTGTATGAAGGCTGTGGAACAGATAGCCATGGTGGTCAATGCCAAGAGCCTAGCCCCAAGGACCTGGATGCAGAGCTGCAAGAATTTCAATGACCTCACATAAATGGTTGATAGTAAACATATCTTCAAATACCATATCCTATCCATTGCACCACTAGCCTCAGACAGTGCTCAATGAACTACAATGCCATCACTCACTTACCAACAATCTATATCAATCAGGACATACACCTAACACTCATAGCTTCACCTCACCATCACATCCCACATCTCAGAGCTTGCACACTGCCAGCTATTCAACCATGACAGACACATCACCCAAACATATTGTACCACACTCACTGGCACACTTCCCTCTTTAATTTTAGTAGGACTTAGTGTGCTTGCTTAAATTGACCATTTTATTTTACAAATATGTATCCTGCAACAGGACAACTAAGTCAAATCGTCATTTTATGCCAACATGTTATCAGAAAAGGAGCCATGTTGCTGTTATTAACCTTTTACAACAAGCTAATTTAATATAGTGCTATGAAGTAATCACTGACTAGCAACAGATGATTGTATTAGAAGAAAGTACCTCAATTACCCTGTAATTGAAGGATAAATAATTAATAATCAAACAGTTAATAAGAAACAGGTTATATTTATTTCTATATTTCCCACTAATATTCCTATGTTAGAATGAAAAGTCTGAAACTTAAAAATGCTCTAACAATAGCTGTAAGAAAGAAACCTACACTATCCAGTAGTGGCCCCTATCAGAACACACTGTCCTTGACTGGCCCAGTGCTGGTCTAATGAATAGGAAACTTGTGCAGTATTAAGATAAAGAATACATCTTGAATTAATCCATTGTCCTATGTTTAAGGCAAATAGCTAGATCCAATGAATTTAATGCTTACAACTTAATTGACCAATTGGTTATTAGCAACAGCTTTGGGTCAGGTGGGGTGATGCCAGAATTAGGCATAAAAGAGGGTTTCGGGAACCAGTTTGTTTATGTACACAAAGGAGAGGGAAACTGGTTTGAACCCCGGGTGGGGGAAAAACAAGTTCCTGTCAGCATGGCTGTCAATAGTGTAGTACTGGGCCCAGGGACAGAAGCAGAATCCCTGTCAGCACAAAGGGTTGAAGTTGTTTTCCACTTCTTCTGGACTGGCCCTCCATTTGAAGGCATGAAGGCTGTAGTGTTTCATTGATAAGTATACCTTATAGTCCTTTTGCTCCTTTTGTTAATTGATAAGTGTATTGCTGTTTATTTTGCTTATGTTCAATAAACTTTGGTATTATTTGCTAATTCAGTGTCTTAAGTCTTTGCCTGATGGTTATACCTCTGTCAAACCAAAACAGTTTAAAGGGTTAATTTTCAATCCAGTAATTAGGCCGCCTGTAACTAAATTAAATCAAGTCCAAATTTATCAAAACACCCCTTTTTAAATGTACAACATTGTTAGAGGCAGCAGCAGCTAACTGGCAGGGGACAAGCAGGGCTGCAGGTCCTGTTACAATCCCCATGACTGATTGGAAGGATCACATGACAAGATTTCAAATTTTAGGACTTTTAGTGCCATAAACAAACTAAAAGCAACATTGTGTAAAAACTATCCAGTAGCAACATACTGTAATCTATAGAAAGGATCCTCATTTAACTTTTAAAATGACTGAAAATCTCCCTCCCCAGATTTATTTTACTCTGTCCCTTAAATAGACATTTCATTCCCCAGGAACCAGCCCTAAGCTATTCTCAGCTGACAATTCTTCCTTCCTTTTCCTTTCTAATTCTGGAACTGACTTTCATGTTGAGGGTTAATGTGGAGATTTGTTCCTCTAGCCCAAAGCTAGGCTAATCTTCCACCCATCTAAATCCTCACAAACTTGGTCTCTTCAATACAAGTATGAGCTCCCACCTGGATTCTGGTTAGTGAACAATGGACTGACCTCATCCCCGTAGGGGACACAAAGTTCAGCATCGTTGAAGCAGCCATGAATGAGGCTGTGGCCAGTGGTGGGCCCGAAACCATCAAAAATGAAGGTGTTCTCATACCTTATCCTTCTTCTCACATCTGACTTTCAGCCATCAGAAAATTTTGTCCGACTTACAAACTGCAAATGGCATCAGCATATGCCTCTTGATTTTCCCCCCCATTTCCTCACAGTTCTCCTAACCTTGTTCCTTTTGAATTTCAGATACCCAAGAACTGCAACCTGGCAGTGGTGTAAGAGCAAGAAGTGTAGGAGCACCGGCAGCTGCCAGCTCAGATTATGGCACTGGGTGTACTTCAGAGGGTAGCTTAAAGATGGGATCTGCGCATGGTGAGATATAGGGCATGAGTGGCTTGCAGCCAGAGCCGGAGACAAAGGCAGCACAGGCATCAGCTCACAGGACGACAAGATCATTTATGTGTTCTGTGCAGAGAACTCAGGTGAGGACTTCAGTGAGGTGGCCTATAGAGAAAAGATACTCGGCATGCGCAATGAAATACTTGGTGCATGGGCAGGCCTGCTTGAAAGTTTGTGGTCAATGATAAGGAGCATGGAGGGACAGGCACAGGGTTTTGTGCAGAGCTTGGAGCCCATTCTTTCCAGAGTAGAAGTGGTTGGTAACTCCATTCACACACTTGTTGACCCAACCATGATGCAGCATCTAATAGCTGATGTCTCAGATTCCATTGCAAGCAGAAACCAACCAATGTTTGAGTAGAAGCTGGAGTAGATGCTCAGCTTGTTTTTTTAAATTTGTTCACAGGATGTGGGCATCACTGGCTAGACCAGCATTTATTGCCCATCCCTAATTGGCCTTGAGAAGGTTGTGGTGAGCACCTGCTTGAACTGTAGGAACACCCACAGTGCAATTAGGGAGGAAGTTCCAGGGTTTTGACCCAGCAACTGAAGAAACAGTGATATAGTTTCAAGTCAGGATAGTGTGTGCCTTGGGGGGGAACTTGCAGGTGGTGGTGTTCCCATGCGTCTGCTGCCCTTGTCCTTCTAGGTGGTAGAGGCCACAGGTTTGGAAAGTGCTGTTGAAGGGACCTTGGTGAGTTCCTGCAGTGCATCTTGTAGGTGGTACACACAGTTGCCACTGTGCACCAGCGGTGGAGAGAGTGAATGTTGAAGGTGGTGGATGTGGTGCTAATCAACTGGGCTGCTTTGTCCTGGATGGCGTCGAGCTTGAGTGTTGCTGGAGCTGCGTTCATCCAGGCAAGTGGAGAGTATTCCATCACACTCCTGACTTGACCCTTGTAGATGGTGAACAGGTTTTGGGGAGTCAGAAGGTGAGTTACCCTCCACAAAATTCCCAGCATCTGACTTGCTCTTGTAGCCACAGTATTTATATGGCTAGTCCAGTTCAGTTTCTGGTCAATGGTAAACCCCCAGGATGTTGATAGATTGTTGCCATGCAAACTCAGCTTGTTGCCACACAGGCTCAGACTGCTGCTTTCATACCTGTGGATACCAGTGTTCAAAAGGATTTGCAGTTTGTCACAGCAATCTTTCCTCCAGCACGTTACTAGTGTTGTTGAGGCACAACCCCAAGGAGTTGTAATAGTTCCGTGGAGCATTAACCTCCTCTTGTCTCTTGGGATGACAGCATCTATCCTCCCATCATTGTCATTCCACAAGTGCCCTTAAATGCCTGTCAACCAGTTAGTCCAGACTGCTGCTGCTACTCATGCTGAGATGTTACAGTCTGAAGCCAGGAATTCTGGGCCCAGAGTTGCTCAGGGACATGCTGCAAGGACAGTTGCTGTCTCCCCCATTGGATGTCAGCAGCCTTCCACCAGCCATGCTACAGCCACTGGGGTAGCACTGCACAGAAGCACTAAGATGGTATAGTATGATAACATGGTATGCGTTGACTTCTAAATTTGATTGGCAATGTTTATTTTGTGGTAGCTTTAATTTTTTTTCATTTTGGCCAAACAGGTGATGGTCGGCAGCAGAGGACTAGAACGTGTGGGTCTGTTGATGAATTGGGATTTGGGGTTGCGTTTATTGGTACCATATTTGGATGAGTTGATCACAAACAGTTCAGTCAGAAATGGGTTATATTTGTTGCTTCCTCTCTTTCTTCTCCTCCTTTTCTATCTTCTCCTTCTCATGAAGGTGAGGTTGTGCAGCATTCAGCATTCAGTCTAGACATGCACTCTGCCAAACACTGCAAGTCTCCCCCAGAATGTTCTAGGCAGGGGAAGTGTTCTTTTAGCACCCCAATAGTCTCCTCAGCCACATTCCATATGGACATATGACTTTTGTTACAGGCGGGCTGCCCATGTGTGTGTGGATTGTGCACCAAAGTCATGAGCCAGGTGGTAACTGGATAGCCCTAGTCACCCAGTAGCCACCCTCTGGTTTGACATGTAGTTCAAATGTTGATGGTACAGCAGATGTGTGCAAACAATGATATTCTGCATCACTAGTAAACTTGCAACCCCCACAAATCCACATACTCACTCTGCGTGCTTCTCTCTAACAAGGGAGAATTAAATTATTCAGCTCTCTTGGAATACACTGACCTCATATCTCACCCCCCACTTCCTATCTCCAACCTTATATGACAGTGGGTGACAAATAGCTAAATGTTGCAGATATTACCTGTTCCAGCCTGGAAGGAACCAGGTGCATTAACCTTCCTATACATGGTCACCATCACAGGCACTGATAATGCTGTCCTTGCCCTGCTCTGATGCTGCAGTTATAGCTGCACTAGCTGGCAGATTTCATTGAGGACCTACTTAATGAATGGCAGACATCTCACAAGTTGTTCCTCACTGAGGCTCAGGTAGGAGAATTGCTTCATGAATACCCTGGATGGATATGAACTTCAGCTGAAAACCATCCACCCTCCTCCTCCTACTCCCTCTTCCAGCAACTTGCCATGCTCTATGTTACCTCATTGGCATGCTGTAGGCCAAGGAGATTGCGCATTACTGCAACCATGTGTGGGAGCAAGTGTTTGCACAAAATCCTTACCATACCATTTCCTTTGGTCATCAACAACTTTAAACAACTCTGGCAACCACCAAACACCTTGACAATCACCGCAAGAGTTAGTAAAACTAAATCAGCAATTAACCTGAAAGTTGTTGGTGATCCAGTTAAGTAGTGCTGGTGCAGGGAGATGGTCCTTCCTGTTTTTGAATACATGTTCAGCTGTGCATTTTTAAGTGAAAGCATTAGCTGGAGTGTTTAGCTCCAAAATGGCAACACTGGCATCAAATCAGTGTTACACACTACTGACAATATGATCTGCCCACTCTGCATACTTCAGGCAGAGGCTCCCTGTGTGCACACTAACACCCTCACCAAAAGGGCACACTGACTAGAAGAGTGTACACACACTCAGATTCTATTTTGGAAGTAAAATGGTACTTATAGTGCCGATAAACTGGGTGCTACAGCATTGAGTTTCACAAATCAAGAGTTCTATTTAAATAAGGCGGCCTGGTGCATTCCTGGCCTCCC
Organism: Cetorhinus maximus; assembly: GCF_964194155.1. Lineage (NCBI taxonomy): Eukaryota > Metazoa > Chordata > Chondrichthyes > Lamniformes > Cetorhinidae > Cetorhinus > Cetorhinus maximus. The sequence continues at coordinate 66,812,549 of NC_135894.1, forward strand.
AAATCAAATGCCTCTGCCTTGGTGTCAGTCTTGGTCCAGTTCTAGCACTCTTGCATTTCAGTCAGAAGTGCATAGGTTCAAGCCACAGCTCCAGAGACTTGACCATATAATCCAACCTGACCCTTCAGTGCGGCACTGGTAGAAGTTCAATCTTTTGTTACCAATTAGCAAGGTATCACAGAAATTTAATTATTTGCATGTATTTGTGGGGTTTTTTTCCATTCTATCCGTACACAGAATGAAATACAGGAACTTACAATATCAGGCAATCTCTAGATTATTGCCACTGTTTAAGCAAGAGTCCACCACGATGTATTTTCGAGACTAAACCTTGATTCAGTAATTATAATTCTATACTTTTTAATCATGAAGAGAAAAATAACACACACATCTATATACAAAGTTGTACAGTTCTAATCTTATTTCAAAAGAGCTCAGTTTTACCAAAAAGCATGTATTTGCCTTGGAGCTCAAAGCTATCAATCAAACTAATAACCATCGCAGTAGGTGTAAGCTTTTTATTGAGTTGGGATTTATTTTTCCTCTGCATTTTGTCATGAGGGAAAAATCTGTCTTTGAATTTCACACCTCCTGATGAGACTATGTGGACGCGACACTTCCTTATTCTGAACTTATTATAAGAAAATAGTTTCTTCAAAACAATGTGCAGTTTTCTTCTCCCACATAAAAAACATAATTATTTATGAGTTGTGTGAGAGTTAAACAAATAAGATATTACCAAAACTTAATTTACTGGTTTGCAGTAAAATATATTATTTTTATAATATGATCTTTGTGTAAATTTCAATGTGCATCACAGTACTTTTATTAAAAAAAATTGCAGAAGGATATACTCCTTGCCATAAATGTGGGCAGATTCTAAATAAGAAGTATCTCCTCCATTGGGTGCACAAGAACCAAAGTGGAATTGTGTTTGGATTGCCAAATCCAGCTCCTGGAAGTTGCATCATATATGAACTCCTGTCTCCAACTGCCCCAGCCTCACATGCCTGGCGTTGCTGTCTGACGTGCCCTTGCTCATGACATGCCATCTTCCTACACCTATTGCAAAACGAATCCAATCAGATAATGAAGACTTGATGACTCATGACAGTCAGTCAAACAGACTTTTTTTCCCTATCTCTAATATTCTGTAACTAATAAACAAAAAGTTCCAGAAAGTGAATAAAAATGTTTTTTTTTAAGGTCCCTTTTAATTTTTCTTCCAAGCTAGTCACAGTTAGGGAGTGTTTTTAATTCTTAAATTTCGGTGAAGAAAACCAGTGTTCTGTACCATTCATGGCTCCTCGGATACTGAAGCAGCCTGTGTCCATATGCAACAAGAAATGGACAACAATCAGGCTTGGGCTGGTAAATGGCAAGTAACATTTGCACTACACAAGTGCAAGCCAATGATCATCTCCAACAAGAGAGAATCCTGACATGACATTACCACCACTGAACCCCCCACTATCAAGATCCTGGGAGTTCCCATTGACCAGGAATTGAACTGGACCAGCCATACAAATACAGTGGCTGCAAGAGCAGGTCAGAGGCTGGGGATTCTGCGGTGAGTAACACATGTCCTGACTCCCTAAAGCCTGTCCACCATCTACAAGCACAACTCAGGAGTGTGATAGACCAATCCCCGCTTGTCTGAATGAGTACAGCTCCAAAAACATTTAAGAAGCTTGAAACCATCCAGGACAAAGCAGCCTGGTTGATTGGCACCCCATCCAGCACCTTAAACATTCACTCCCTCATCAACGACACACAATGGCAGCAATGTGTCCCATCTACAAAATGCACTTCAGCAACTCATCAAGCCTCCTTCAGCAGCACCTTTCAAATCCACAACCTCTGCCATCTGAAAGGACAAGGGCAGCAGACACAAGGGAACACCACCACCTGCAAGTTCCCCTCCAAACCACACACCATCCTGACTTGTAAATACATCGCCATTCCTTCACTGTCAGTAGGTCAAAATCCTGGAACTCTCTTCCTAACAACACTGTGGGTGTACCTACACCACATCGACTGTTTTGGTTCACGATGGTGGCTCACCACCACCTTCTCAAGGGCAATTACAGATGGGCAACAAATGGCGGCCTGGACAGTGATGCCGACTCCCCGTGAAAAAGTAAAAAAAATTCAGCCTATATAAAAAAAAGCTCCCTATAGTTCCTCCATTATAGTGTCAAAACGTTTCTTAATTGCATCCAGGGTTTTCACATCTGCTGTTCTATCTGAGAATATATATATACCAAGTGTTGATCATTTTCTGTGTAAAGAAAAACTTTGTGATATTAATATTAAAGTTAGGTTTTACTACAGGTGCTTTGAACCTCCATCCTCTAATCCTACTCCCACAGTTTAATTCCAAGTAATATTGTATTCTGCATTTACCTTTTCTATACCATTTATTATCTTCCAAGACTAAAAACTCAAGAGTTGCTGCAACCCTTTCTCATAACTCAGCTTAGCAACATCAGCAATCAGTCTCATCGCTCTTTTCTGCACTACCTCCAATATTTGAATTTTTCTTTTGTGCCTCGGTAACCACAATGCCTCAGTGAACAGTGTGGTCTGACTATTGCATTGTATAGTTTAATCATGACTTCCAATGACTCATATTCAACTGTTTTGCCCATATAGTTACACATTCTATTAGCTTTGTTGATTGCTGCTCTGCATTGGTTCGGCTTGTTTAGCATTGAATCTGCTAAGACTCACAATTCATTCTTCTCTAATGTGAACACTATTCTTGAAGTATGTGCATTGCTTATGTTCCCATCCTATTTGCAATACTTTGTTCTTGTATGCATTAAATCTCTTCTACTGTTTATTTTCCCACATGCTTATTTTGTCCAAGTCACATGGAATGGAGATGACACTCATGGATCTGTAGCTGCCTGTGTTTGTTTTATTTCCCTTTTAGAATATGGACCCTACATTGGTTTGCTTCCAATCTGCTGGTGTTCCCAGCTGCCCAGCCAACTTATTGAAAACAATGGGCAGAATCTCCTACTATTGCTGGTGGGGGGAGATGCTGGCATAGTGGTAATGTCACTGGACTAGTAATCCACAGAACCAGATTAATGTTCTGGGGGCAAGGATTCAAATCCCACCATGCCAGATGGTGAAATTAAAATTCAAGTACTTTAATAGTCTTGAATTGAAAACCTAATCTCAGTAATGGTCACTATGAAACCATTGTGAACTGTCATAAAAACCCACCTGATTCACTAATGCCCTTTAGGGAAGGAAATCTGCTGTCCTTACTCAGTCTGGCCTACATATGACTCCAGATCCACAGCAATGTGGTTGACTATTAACTACCCTCTGAAATGGTGTGGCAGGGCAATTAGGGATGGGCAACAAATGTGGGCCTTGCCAGTGATGCCCACATCCCATGAAAGAATCAAGAAAAAAATAAGTTGCAGGTGGAAAGGGCAGGATAGTGATGTACCAGAAAACTTCACTGCCAGAATTAAGTTTTGGATGGGAAGGCCCACCCAAGTGGATTAACTTTCCCACTCTGCTGTCTTTATTAAGTGGCCAGTTAATAACCACTTAAGGGCCTCATCCTGCACCCACAGCAGGTGGGCCCATCGCCATGTGGCGTACCTGGCAGCTAAAACAGTGCAGCCAGCTTGTTACCTCCTGGAGGTGGGTCCCTCGATCAAAGACATTCAGTGCCTGATCAATGGACTGGACATCAGGAAGGGCATGCTGAGAGCCATGCCCTCCCCTTGCTGCCCACTTTCCCCGCAACCCCCACCTCTGTGAAACCACTCCCCACACAACATGACTTAACTGTGGCCTGGGTCACTCCATGATCCTGGGACTCCAGTGCCTGTCCTTCTGGCAGCAGCCATGGCCTCACCAGTGGTGCTGCTGAGCATAACAGCTGCTGGCCTCGTGCCGTACCACCTGTCCCTGGTGGAAAAATTTATGCAGAAAAACACCTTTGACCACAAGTCCATCAGGCAGTGGTCAGCACGTAACGTCCTAGAGGCCCTGAGGGAAAAGGAGAGGGTGGACCCGGTGGGATGGTTCCCCGAGCAGACTGTCAAAGTCATTTGGCAGAATGCCTCATCGCCAGAACTTTCCAACAAGCACCAAGACGTAGCTTGGCTGGTGGTGAGAAAGGCCCTCCCCGTCAGATCCTTCCTACACGCCAGGAAGCTCACCCCCTCTGCACGTTGCCCTCGAGGTGGCTGCGGTGGGGAAGAGACCGTTGTTCACCTCCTTGTGGATTGTGCCTTTGCAAAGAAAGTCTGGAGAGAGATGCAGTGGTTGCTGTCGAGGTTCATCCCGAGCAGCTCTGTGACACAGGACTCTGTGCTCTACGGGCTGTTCCCAGGGACACACACCGAGACAAACATCAACTGCAGCTGGAGGATCATCAACTCAGTGAAAGAGGCGCTTTGGTCTGCCCGAAACTTGTTGGTCTTCCAGCACAAAGAGTTGTCCCCGACCGATTGTTGCGGACTGGCACAATCCAAAGTCCAGGACTACGTGCTGAGGGACGCACTAAAGCTTGGGGCAGCTGCCGCAAAGGCGCAATGGGGAAGGGTCGCTGTCTAAGACCTTTCTACCACAGCGCACCGAGAGACTGGGAACTGTTTAGAGCCCCTCGGGCTGTACAGATCAAAATGAAAGGCTGTAAATGATTGTAATATTGTTTGTACTGATGCACCTGGTGATACATTTTGTAAAAGTTTAACCTGGATTGTACCCTTGTAATGTTGTTTTTGAAATGGTTTTAAATGTGATTGAAGATATTTTATGAATAAAGTATATTTTTACAAAAAAAAAAATAACAGCTGCTGGCCTCTGATAGGCTGGCAGCTCTCGGTAGGCGAGGCTTCTGCCCCCAGGGTCTTGATTCCAGCAGCAGGCACACCGGTGTCCTCACCACTGCCTGACTTGGCTTGTGGTTTGGCAGGTCTGCGCCACCTTTTCAGGGGCAGCGTGGGCGTATCGCCAGCTCTCCAGCTGGCAGGCAAGACCCCTGACACCTCAACAAGTTTCCACCCAATATTTTCTCAGAGCTAAGTTTCAAATTTAACCAGGTATTCAAAGTAGGAGTATATTAATCTGTCCCCATGAATACCTTTATTGTCTTGAGTTAAGGCGTTAACACAAATTTTAATGTGGTCTCAATTTTTCATTTTTATTTGCAGCATTATTTTTAAGAGTCCCACTCATTTGGAGATTAGGCTGTGCTAACTTGAAGGTATGGGGGTATGGGGATGTAATAAAGGTTTTTATTTTGCCTTATTACAACATATGGAATAGGAGCAGGAAATTCCCAGGTAGAATTCAGCTCAAGGTGTGTAAATTTGCTGGGTAAACAGGAAAATCAGAATTTGATCTGGTGTGGACAAAAATGATTGGACTTAATGGGCAGAATTGTCCACGCCCACTGGTGTGAGTGGACAATATGATGAGAAGGCCAAAAATCAGTTTCACAATGTCATGAAACCAGTTTGCAATCGTCCGCTCAGCCCATCGATGGTGGGCTGTGTTTCCCACTATCGAATGTCGGGAACCTCATTGTAATACATCAACATATTATAAGGCTAGCCCGCTGGACTCATCCCCCACCACTGGATTGTCTGCCCATCACGCCGACATGCTTCACAACAGCATATAAAAGGCCTGCACTTGGCAGGCTGTACTGTGAGGGGAATTCGGAAGTGAATGCACAGTAAGGTTGTGGAGCACTCGCGAGGGACGCCTGTTGGATTTCAGGGTTGTGACGTGTTGCGGTGGGGGGCAAAGGCTGCCTTGTAGCTGAGGTGACTTTAAGGGGGGGTGGTGCAAGGAGGGGGGGCAAAGGCTGTCCTATGGTTGAGACAACTTCGGGGGGTGGGGGGCAAAGGTGGTTGAAGGTAGCGCACAAGCACGTGCGGGGTCAGGGGTGGCAGTGGACGAGGGAAGCGGCCACGTATTCGGGACACCTTGTATAAAGTGACCATTCCTCTGCAGCTGAGACAGTTCAGGTGCAGCCACATTGATATAATTGGAGTCAGGCCTCTAGCTTACCTGCCCACTTAAGCAATGCAGAGGCATCAAAGTGCTACCAAGTACTCCAGAGCTTTTTACCCCTCGGGCACAGACTGCAAACTAATGAGCATTTTAGTGGACTGCAGAGCAGTTGGACGACTGGGCACATTGTACAATCTCCTTGCGAAAGCTGGCCATGGAGCAGTCACTGGTGGAGGCGCTCACAGCCCCTTGTAATGTCATCATCCTGGCTAGGGCCAGTCTCCCCCATGGTTCAAACTGACAGCATAGCTTAGCAGAGTTGGTTAGGAGAATGCCTGAGCTGAGAGCACAGCATGCAGTCCAATGGGCAAAGCTGCCGTCAATCGGTCAGGTAGAGTGGGGTGGAGGAAGATGGGATTTGGGCAGCCATGCAGCACACTAATCTCTGGCCATCCAAGTGGTGGCCAGCACTCTTCAGGATGCGTTAAAGAGCCTTCAGACTTAACTAAGGGAGGTTCTTAGTACACCTGTGCTAACCCACACGTCTCTCTCTTTCATCCTACAGGAGGAGTACATCAGGAGCATGGAGCCTGGCGAACTAGTTGTATGCCTTATGGCGTACAGAGAGCGAAGACAACAGAGAAGAGAGCGACTGAGGTACCTGGCTGTGTAGAAGGAGGAGCAGCATCCTCTGGAAGAAAGAGCTGCTGGGGCTCCCACATGTGCCGCTGAAGAGCCACAGCGAGCCGTCACTGGTCAGTGCCTAGCTAGACCCAGGGTCTATAGACGCCACCTTTCATTCCTGCAGATGACCAAGAACCAGTGTCGCTGAAGACTGCGCGTGTCTAAGGAACTGGTCAGTCACATCTGCCAGCTACTGCAGGATTTGGCACCACGGGGACATGGAGGGCATCCACTGCCAGTGGCTGTGAAAGTGACCTCGGAGCTCAACTTCTACACCACTGTCTCCTTTCAGAGCTCCATAGGTGACCTCTGTGGGATCTCACAAGCCTCCACCCACAAATGCATCCATGAGGTCACGGATGCCATCTTCGTGAGGGCACACAACTTCACCCAGGACTAGGACAGGCAGGATGCAAGAGTGATTAGATTTGCCCAGATCTCGGGTTTCCCACAGGTGCACGGTGCCATCGACTGCACTCACATGTGCTCAGATCTCCGTCGCAACAAGTGGCCAACTCTGTCAACTACAAAGGATTCTATTTGCAGAATGTGCAGCTGGTCTGTGACCACCACAAATGCATCCTGCAGGTCTGCGTACTGTTTCCAGGGTGTGTGCATGACTCCTACATTCTCAGTCGGTCACAGATTCCTGATGTCTTCCAGGGTCCACAGAGGCTGCATGGTTCCTTGGGGAAAAGGGCTACACCCGTGTGGCGGCCTCAGACTGCAACAGAGCGAAGGTATAACGAGGCTCATGCTAAAACTAGCAACTTGGTGGAGCAAACCATCGAGACGCTGAAAATGAGGTTTCTGTGCCTGGACCAGTCTGGTGGTGCCCTATAAAGACTATCACACATCATCGTCGAATGCTGCACCTTTTACAACCTAGCGCTGCAACAGGAAGAGGAGCTGGCGGATGAGGAGATGCAGGAACTGGAAGTCTCCTCCTATGAAGAGGACTTTGACAGGGGTGAGGGTGGGAGGTCCTCGAAGGTGGCGATGATAGTGATGAGGCCCTCACACTGGCCAAACGAGGCAGGTGCACTCGGGAGGCCCTCATAGCTGCTAGATTTGTGGAGGAAGATGACAACATGCAGTGAGGAGACACTATAGATTCTCACATTGCATCTATGAACATTTGACTCCAGTCTGACTAATGGCAGCGCTAATACCCTCTGTGAGAATGCTCATGAAGACACAGTGGAGGCCCTAATAGTCACTCAATTCAAGGAGGATGATGACATGCAGTGAGGACACTCCAAACATCTTCACATAGCCTCTGAAAATGTCTGACTCCTGTCCGGCTGAGGGAAGCTCACTTGCGCCCTGTGATCAGGGCCATATCATAGAGACGTAGCCATAGACAAATACCTGCCAACTACATTCTGGCAGTAATGACAAGCACCATCAAGGTGCAGGCATCAATAATGTGTCCAGTGAGTGTGAGGCCGGACCATCATTTTTGGTCTGAAGGCTGCAAAAAGCACAGGGAAGAGGCCCTGGACTGAGACACCTGCCTTTATCTTGTGCAGAAAGGTTTCACATCTGAGTGACACAAACACTGCTCATCAGAACAAGGAGCCATAGGCAGGGAGACATTTTTGGGAGCTTATTTACACTAGTGGACATTATGTACAAGTGTACCCATGCCCAAGCTGTGCAACTTAACTTTCCTAACCCTGCCGCTACGTCTTCATGCTCCCTGGACATCCACACGGAGGTGGAGGCAGCCTGCTGACTGCTACGCCCTGACTGTGATGACCTTGATGGGCATCCTCTGGAGAGCTGAGATCTGGTGGGCCCCGGCCTGTTTTCAGGGACCGTCACCCCCCTTGGCCTGTGGGGCTGGAGCTGTTGGGGTCAAAGTAAAAGGGGATTCGAATGGGCTGGATACTCCCAGAGTCACTTAGGTGGATGGGCCCAGAGTGTGCGCCTGCTGATCCTCCTCCCTATGGCTACCCAAGGGCCCTTGGCTGACTCCTTGAGGAGGAGGGGTAGCTGAGTGAGATCGAGATGCCTTGCACCCCTCTTGTGTACACACTGTTGGAGGCCAACTATGGTGCCAGCCATGGAGTTCAGTCTGTGCGGCAGTGCAGGAGTGATGTCCTGGACTAAGGTCTCCATGGAGGCTGCCATCCTACCAGCATTGAACTCGGTGTACTGGCATGCCGGCGCTATCACCTCAGAGTGAAGGCGGACAGAGTCCTCCATTGCGCCTTGCAATCTGAGGAGTGCAGTTTACATCCCTTCCTGATGTTCCTGAAGCTTGTCTTTGCATCTTCAGCAACTGTGACATGGCCGAGTCTAGAGGCTCATCATCTGACTCGGACTCAGCAACGTTCTGGCCTCCAGCAGAACTCCGAGTGCTGGGGACCTGGGGAGTCCCTGCTGCCGCCTGCTGTGAATCAGACAGTGCGATGTCCTCACCAGATTATGATCCCAAGGCTACTCTAAAGCTAGGTCCCACCGAGGTGTGTGTCTCTGTGCTGGTGGAGGGTGTGGGTGAGCACTATGATGGGACTTCAAGGAGGGTGCCTTCAGATTCCTCTTCAGTTTTTTGGGGGGCTTGATTGGAGGCCCTGGGTCATGGACTTCATTGGCTGTTTCCCAGATGTGCCTGTGTAAGAAGGAGAGATAATTAGTGCATGGCAGTCACATGTGAAACAAGACACATCACTCACAGCATAGTTGTCTGGTGGATGTTGCACTGCTTGGTAGAGCACCACCAACCTCACCACCAGCACAGGAACAGTCCAGATCCTCACCGGCCAGCTGGATGGCTCTGTTTTCAAAGTCCAGGAGGACCTTGATTTCAGACATTCCTCCACCGGCCTGTGACCTCTCCCTCTTGTGTGCCAACTTGTCCTGCATGAATAGAGATGGAGATAGTGTGAGCAGGACACCTGCCAGATGATAAGTAGGCCTGGCCTGTGTGGGTGGTGAGTGGTCCAGTGGATGGGATGAGGACAATGAAGGCGTGTATGAGAGAGTGAATGGTGATGTCCTTTGAACTGGCAGTGAGTGAGGGCCCTGTGGGTGTGTGATGGGTTTGTGAGTGTGAGTTGAGAGTGATGAGAAGAGTGAATTACCCAGGCGGAATGGAGGAGATCATCCATCCTCTTGCAGCAGTGGGTGGCTGCTCTTCTTTTGCAGGCTTTTGGCGCTGACTACTGCTGCCACCGCCTCCCATACTGGATTGATGATATTGCTGCCCATCCTGCGGCCAGAGCAGGGGTAGAGGACATCACGGCGGGCTTCCACTGCATCCAAAAGGCACACGTGCGACACGTCATTGAACCTGGGGGCTGCAGCCTTTTTGCCTTTAGGGGCCATGTCTTCTTTGCAGCAGTTGTGGGCTGGAAGCACCGAGAGGTGTGCACGTGGCTGCACTTTAAATATGGTGCCCAGCATGATGAAGCAGCAAAATGCCCGGGCGAAAGAGAGCCCGTCTGCCATGGAAACGGCATGTTTCCCGGGAATGCATAATTAATGCAGTGGGTTTGAGATGATACGGCGTGAAAAGCCACCATTGCAGCCGGAGGGTAAAATGATGTTTTACCTGCCCACTACCGGACTTAGTGCAAATCTAGGACGATTCCGCCCATTGAGTCAGATGACTGGCACTATGGGGCATAAAAGAAGAAGAATTGTGGACAGTCAATAGAAGACAATGAAAAGACCCAGCTTGTACGGGTGGGCACAACGCTGACAGGAGAACTCATCTGGCCAAAGAAGCTGAACAAGAAGTAGACAACAAACACCACTATGTCCCATAACCTAACAGGTGATATTGATCTGTTTGGAACTGTAAATTGCTGCTTAGACACTGTAATGTGTTGATCTCTTCTGTGTCACAGTAAAAGGTTTGCTGTAACCAATTGGTATTCTTTGAAATTGTGACTATGGGGAAGAGATATAAAGAAGATGAGGGTCAATAGATTTTGCATGAATTTGGTAAATTGTCTGTGGAGCAGACTGATTTCATCAAGAAACCATTAAACATTATTACAGAGTCATTTTCATGTGCTTGTACACTCAACCAGATCTCTCATTGGAGAAGCCCCAGCCCCCTAGAATGCCCATGCTAAGAGCTCACTGGTCAGAGTCCCTGCAGTACATCACATGACCCATGATTGACAGGATGGAGTGACTATACATCCAATTACATTTCCTCCCCCTTTAGTTTTCTACAATAACTCTTTACAGAAAAACATTTAAACAATACAACAAACATATATACAATTTCGGGTGATTACAAATCATGTCTCTGAGGTGCTCTTTGTATACGGCCAGAACGCTGTAACTCCACCACTGGAGGTTCCTCAACAGGATCAACAGGATCTGGAGCTGCACTATGAGACACATCATTAGAACTAGGCAATTCAGGATTTGGCAACTATTCGGAAACATCTGGAATGTCCGTTCTAGGTCGACCATACACCTCCGAACTCGATGGTTCAACGTTAATCACAAGTTGATCAGTTAATTGTTGGATTGTCTCTCTGGCACGAACATGATCTACGTGCTTACAAACGATTCCACCTCCCGCTTGTACTTAGAAAGATAATGAGCCAGTCTCTGAAAAAATGGCTCCCAGAGCCCAGATAATCCTTCCAGAACACATTCCGGCATGTTTGGAGGAACTGTATTCTCAACTGCTTTGGGGGACTTTGTCAGTTTGGCATTTCCCTTTTTCCATGGTGTCCATTGTGTTCTGCTAAATGTTGACGTCTCAAAAATGGAAGATTTATTTCCACTTGTTTCACAATTTCAGCCATTTTACTTTTCAATGACTTGATGGTTCTCAGTATGTTTGAGGTATTCAGTGCTTTTTATTCCAGCTCTGTGAGCTTCAGTGCCGGATTTACATTTTCCAATCTTATTTCTTTCTCTGTCTGCAGCAGAGCTTGCCCTTGTCCTTCACTTTGGTTTCATGGTTGGCCAGGTCTCTCTCCTGTGAATTCTTAGCTTCTTCAGTTCTGTAATTGTGCTACACATGGCTTCATTATCCGCTCGCATCTTGAGAAGTTCCATGACTTTTCCTTTTGAAGTCCCTTTTGTTTCAATCAGCTGGTTCTTCAGGTTCTTTCTTGTATCTCCTAGGATCCTCCTGGGCTAATGAACATTGCTGAGTCTTCTCTGTCAGCTGTTTCTTCAGTTTGTTCAGAGTAGCATTAAATTCATCTTGCTTCCCTTCATAATTTCCCAGAGGAACAAACTTAGACCTGAGAGCTCCTTGAGAAGCATGTGAAGGTCTTTCCATTTTCCTAACTCACCTCGAGAACCCATGTTATATTTTCGTAGAAGTTCTGGGATTCCATCTGATTTTAAATGAAATATCTCAGGCCAGTTGAATTTGATCTTCTGTAGCCAATCCCAATCTAAAAGACTGGGTCTCTCTCCTTTCGCTATTACTACTGGCTGTTGGGCTGCCTGTTGCTTGTAACAGACAGGGACAGTGATGATGCCATTTACTTGAATAGATTCTCCTGTGTAACTTCTTAATTTAGCAGTTGTCTGTTCTAAGTTTATTGGCTGTCTTCCTTCATTAAGGTACCTGAAAGTGTGCTCTCCTACCACCATAGTTGAGGCACCAGTATCCACTTCCATTGTCAGGGGCTTCTCATTTACTTGTACTGTCACCATAATAGGCTAAGTTTCCACAGCGGTTACATTATATAAGGCGTTATGATCCCAGCTGATGTTACTACTGGACAAGCCTGATCCCAGGGTGGAACCCGGCTTGATGGATCCTAACTTTTATTTTTTATTTTGATATGTGGAGAGTGGCTTCTGAACAGATTTACAGGAGTCAGCTGATGAACTTTCAGCAAAAGAATAAAACATTCATTAAACAAGAAAAGATGAACTATATTACAATACTCCTTCACCCACAACTATACATTTACAGATATATACAGACTTGTAAGGATAACGTAAGCTACAAAAGCTATCTTATACTCTAATGTTCACAGTAAGTACACAGTCCATGTAAACCAATAGGCAACCTGTGGTCAGACACACCACACTCTGAAACCAAGTGACAGATGTCACCCTTTACAGATGCTATGGATATCTCTTCAACTCCCCCCCCAGGATGCTTGTCACATCGTGAGCCAATCTGTCTCACTGAACTCCATCTTTCACATGAGGGTTTCCGATCTCCACTCTCCAAGAACTCGCTTTAGAATCTTCTCCCAAATTGATGCTTTCTCTCAGACACCTTTTGCAAGGGTTCATCTCCAGGGTTTCAAACTCTCCTTCTGATGTTTCTCTCCCCTGGGTCACCGCATGCATTGAAGCTTTCTTCCATGCACTCTCTCTCACCAACTCAACAGTCAACAGAACACCACTGCTTCACGTGCCCATAGCAAAGAGTTACAGACCTCCAGCTGTCTCATTGGACCTTCTGGCCTCTCGCTTCAGATCTGCTTCCTGCAGCTTTTCTTCCTTTAAGCTTGAAGCTTGGAGCCTTTCTCTGCTCATCACTCTTAACTTCACTTAACAGGACCTTTTCCAGGTTCCTAACCTTCCTTTGACTAGAAAGTCTGCTTAGGACTTTCTCCTCTTTCTGTTTCACTCCTTGGCCTTGGGACCTTTCAGTTTTTTTGGGAAATCTGCTCTCAATCTACCGCTCCCTCTCCCAGTGCCCAGTTTCTCTGGAGTCCAGGCTTCAATTTCAGTTTGGGACTTGCTATCTGCCCCTCTGATCCAGTCTTTCCCTGGCAGCTGTTTTCAATTGAACTCAAACTGCTTTCTCTTTAGTTTTTGTGTGTGTGTGTGTGTGTGTGTGCGTGTGCGTGTGTGGGTGTGGGTAGGGCCTGCCTCTCTGGACTCCTGTTGCTAGGCAACAGCACAGTTTTTTCTACTCTTGTGTTTGCTTTAATTTCTCTTTAATAGTCATAAAGAACACATTAGAAACACAGGCTCCTTTTAAATTGAAACTAAAATTCAACTTGACCTTTTCTTAACACACAAATACAGGAATACAAATCAAACTTAAATTTTAAAGCTAAAACTCATTCAAAATACAAATACAAATATAACTTACTTCAACTATTTCTATTTCCTAACAAGGGAGTAAATGTCAGGAGCAGCAGCTTCAGCCTTTGCTGTACCTGTTACATCTATCATGTTTGTTTGCTGTTTGCAAACTGCTTCAACTTTGCCAGGCATTGCCTAACCATGTGACCCTTCTTATGACAGTAATGGCATTCTGCCTCTTTGAATTTACAGGTATCTGCTTTGTGGTCACCTCCACATCCATAGCAATTTTGTCTTGAAACCGATGATGAAGTATTTCTGTTAGGCTTTGTAATGTTTCTCACAGTGAACATTGAATTGTGCTTTAATTCTGCAGGTCTGGTTTTTGCGCCATGCTCGGCGGCAGGTTCCCGCCCAGAATGAATTACGGCAGCATTATCCATGTGTTGCAAAGCCTGTGAATCTCTCGCAGCACTTTCCATGGAGAGGAAGATTTCTAGGGCGCATTTAAAATCGATATCGACCTCAGCAAGCAATCGGCGCTGAATGGTGTCGTCCTTGACTCCAAGTACCAATTGGTCCTGCAGCATATCGTTTAAAACGTCTTGGAAGTTGCAGTATTCTGTTAACTGCTTGAGGTTCGCTACATAGGTTGCGATGGACTCTTCCAGATCCTGAACTCTTGAATTGAATTTAAAGCGCTGCATTATCACGGATGGCTTCATCTGGAAGTGTGTTTTCACTAGGTTCACTAATTCGCTATGTGAATTGAAATCGGATGCGCTCGGGGCAGTCAGGTTGTGAATCAGGTTGTATGTTTTACTGCCACAGACACTTAAGAGGATCGCTTTCTCATTTGCTTCAAAGTAAAATCCAAGGCGCTCAACATACTGGCTCCAATCTTCAATATTAGCATCATATGGATCGATTCTTCCAAACAGCGGCATGACTGGTGAGAATTTCTTTTTTAAATTCGATTTACTCACAGTAACAGGGCGAGGTGCAGAGTCGGAGTTGATTTTACCCTCATTGCCAAATGTGATGACTCTATGGAGCGGGCTGGTTTCGTCAAGAAACAGTTAGACTTTATTATAGAGACATTTTCAGTGCCTGCAGCTTGACCAGATCTTGCATTAGAAAAGCCCCAGACCCTGGATTGCCCGCGCTAAGGGCTCACTGGTTGGAGCCCCCGTAGTACATCACATGACTCATGATTGACAGGAGGGAGTGACTATATACCCAGTTACCATATTGTACATGTCAGATTGCAGGCTGAAAGAACCAAACTTGTGCTGCTCCCGGGAGCAGGAAGGGAGGCAGGCAGGGGAACTTAATGGAGCGGGAGGCCAAAAATCAGCTTCCCAATGGTGGGATGAAACTGAACTATTAAGTTCAGGGAAGTTTGAAGGCGGGTTGAAGTTCCCAAAGGCAAGGGCTGGGAAGACCTTTTGCATGCATTTGCATGTCATGCGTACTAATTAAAAGGCAATCTCGCCAGAATTGAGTTTCTCTTCCCAATTAAGTTATCCTCGAGCAATACCTGCCTTCAGGTTTATGTCTGCTTATAAGTGGCATGCAGCAGGTGAGGTAGTCAACACTAGGGACATGTGTGGAGTATCCTAGTCTGCCACACACAAATGTATCCAGACAGTTTCAGATGCCCTCTTCAGAACAGCACATGATTTTGTCAAAGCCAGTATAGGCCCCAAGTGCCAGGCAGCCGAAGCTGTGGGATTTGCTGCATTTGCAGGATTCCTACAAGTGGAAGGAGCTATTGACTGCACACACGTGGCGCTGAGAGTTCCCTGGAAGCAGCCCACTGCATTCATTAACAGAAAAGGTTTCACTCAATGAATGTGCAGCTGGTCTGTGATCACAGACAACAAATCTTTCAGGTGTGTGTGCACTACCCAGGGAGCTCTCACGACACCTACATACTGAACAACTCGCACATGCCACAAGTGTTTGCTCCACCTCATTGACTTCAGGGCTGGCTCATTTGTAACAGGTGATACCCACAGAGGACCTGGCTGATGACACCAGTGTGGAACATGCAAAGAGTTGCCAAGGAGAGGTACAATGCCGCCTGGGCCTCAACAAGGACAACAATAGGGCTGCTTAACATGAGGTTCAGCTGCTTGGACTGTGCAGGCGGAGTGCTTCAGTCCTCGCCAGAAAGAGTGTCCAGGATCATTGTGGTCTGCTGCACCCTGCATATCCTCCCACACCAAAGGAGGGATGATTTTGCAGAGGGGGCGATGGAGGAGCTAGGTGCCTCCTCTGACCAGGAGGAAGGGGAAGACAATGCTGTTGATGAGGGAGTGGATGTTGCAGATTCAGTGGCAGAAGGCAGGGCAATGGTGCGATGTGGCAGACAGGCCTGTGACAATGTTATCACCACCAGGTTCCAGGCCGAGTGAGGCACTGATACGTTTCTACTGCACTGTAGCTCCAATCCCTGTTGGCTGGGAGGCCGGGGTTTGTGGGCATGGATGTTTTTGTTTCATGTCATTGCTCTTATGTTCTGGTGGCTGCATTAAATTTAACGTTTTCATGTTAAAACTGCTGTTATTGTGATCCTGTGTATGGAACATAGGAACAGGAGGAGGCCATTTAGCCTGTCGAGCCTGCTCTGCCATTCAATACTATCATGGCTGATCGAACATTTCAATACCTTTTACCCACATGATCCCTATAACCCTTTACGTTATTGTTAACCAGAAATCTATCAATCTCTACCTTAACCATACTCAATAACTGAGCTTCCACAGCCTTCGGGGGTAGAGAATTCCACAGATTCACAACTCTCTGAGTAAAGACATTTCTCTTCAAGCTGGTCCCAAGTGTCCCCTGGTTCTAGACTCCCCAACCAGGGGAAACATCTTACCTGCATCTACCATGTCTATTCCTTTAAGTATTTTGTGGGTTTCAGTGAGATCACCTCTCATTTTTCAAAACAGGTATGGGCCAGTCTGAAATAAAACACCTCCCACTTGTACAAAATGTGCTGCTCCAATAACACTGTGGTTTCAGTGCCAGCAGGAGCACAACACCACCTGTTTAACAATGTGCCCTCTGGTACCTGGAAGGAATAATGCTCAGCCCCTTGGCACACACAAGCCCATATGCATGCTACATTGGAAGCCAATGCACTGTTAATTTGGCAGGGATACACTCATGTCTCACTGACATATTCTCCAGATGGGAGCAATGCCTTGCAAAGAACTCTGTTCTGCAGACACCAGCAATACATGCCATGACTCAGCTGCAGACACTGCTCAGCCAGCAGTCTGCGAGGGATGATAATCAGGTGACTACTACCTGCTGGCTTGCCAGATGCGTTCCAAGGCCGCAGCTTCACAAATGATGCCCAAGGTTCAATCCCACACATGTCAGTATATTCAGAGATGCCACTACTGACAATGTGACACAGTAAATGGTGTATGCATTGGCCACATCATCCGAGGCTGAATGGGAACAAAGTGCAACGCCCTCAAATACACGTGACCATTGCAGCAACTAGCAGCATAATGAAAATGCAACATATACAAATAAAGTGAAATGAAACATACATTTAAGTAAACATACATACAAGTGTGTTACATATATACAATGATTTGACATCTTTGCCACTTTTGTGCTCTTATAATTTCTTAATCTTTCTTTTTCTATTATTACTATTTTCTACATCTAGGTGCTGATGTGAAGGCAGCCTGCTGACTGCTATGGCCCATGGCCTGAGATGACCTTGGTGGCTGTCCTCTGGTGGTCCGAGGCCTAGGGTCTTCGGTTGCTGAGGGTGCCCTGCTCAGGTGCAGGTGCACCCTCCTCGGTCTGACATGCTGGAGGCAATGGAGTCATTTTAAGCACCCCTAGCATCTGCAGTATTGTTGCCCTTGTTGAGGCACAGATGGCATTGTATCTCTTCTCGGTGACACTTTGCAGGTTCTGCACTGGTGTCATTGAGGGGAGGTGGAGAGGCAGGAGTGCTCTGGGAGGAAAGCCCCAGGGTGCCTTGCTGGCACTCTTCCTCCTTGTCGATGTGCAATGGCACCTCCCTAACTCCTTGAGGAGAAGGGGCATGTGGACAAAGGTCGAGGTGTCTCAGTCTCCCCTCTCGCTGAGCCACTGCTGGACTGCACCCATGCCAAATGCGATGGAATGCAGGTCCGAGCACATATCCGGTAGTCACTGAGTACTCTGCCGGACCAGTCCTTCCATGGCCTACTGTATTCGCTGCTCCCAATTTGGTCTCCTCTACATTGGGGAGACTAAACGCTGGGTGACTGCTTTGCGGAACACCTTCACTCAGTCCACAAGCATGACCCAGACCTTCCTGTCGCTTGCTGTTTCAACTCTGCTCTCATGCCCACATGTCTGACCTTGACCTGCTGCATTGTTCCAGTGAAGCTCAACGCAAACTGGAGGAACAGCACCTCATCTTCCGACTAGGCACTTTACAGCCTTCCGGACTGAATATTGAGTTCAACAACTTCAGACCATGAGCTCTCTCCTCTATCTTTAACCCTTTTTTAATCCAATTTTTAAATGCTTATTTATTCTTGTTTATTTATTTATTTTATGTATTCATTTTTCAAATTTTATATATACGGGCAGGATCTTTACCTTGTTGGGCCGTCGCAGTGGGCTAGCCCAGGAGCAGTCACAAAGCTGACCACCGCCCACAATCAGGCCCCGACATCGATTTCCTGCTGGCTGCTGACAATTAAACAGGCAATTAAGGGTGCAATTGTCAGCGATTTTCATGGCCCGTCCAACCTTACGGTTGGCAGACGGGTCAATCGGCCAGGTGGTGGGATGAAATGTCTGTTACGATTTAAAATAAAAAGAAATATCAGGGAAGAGCATTTCTATGAGGTATGTTTTCAGGTGCCTGATTGTGATGCATGGACATTTTTTGCAGCTTTTTTGTGCTTTCATTTATTGTTTGGAGGTCTGCAGTTCCCTGAGGCAGCTGTCTGTGCTCATCCACACCCTCAGTGATGTCATCGCGCGTCCTCTTCCCGCCCCCAGTGCGCACTTCACGCTGGCCGGCCGTTAATTGGCCAGCCAGCGTGAAATCGCGGTTGGGGACCAATCACTGTCGGAGACCCTTCCCCAACCGCTCTGGGGTGCACTCCCGACAAGGGATAAATTCAGGCCCATATGTTTGAACCCATACTGCCCTGCAACTGGTACGAGATTCACAGCATGAATTGGCTCCTGCATTCAGTCCAGATGTTCCATCTGCTGCTGAGACCTGCAACCCAAACTCCTATCTGACATCCCTCTGTACTCACACACATACACTGCTCGAAGCCCTTACGAGCGTCACTTTGCAGTGACTACATGGTGCCACTTACTCCGGTGGAGAGCAGATCGTTCACCCTCTTCCTGCACTGCAGTCAGTTTCTGGAGTGGGTCTCACTGGGCTAACCTGTGCTGTGACCTCTGTCCAGGCTGCCTTCGTCAGATAGGAGGGCCGCCTGCTGCCATCCCCAAACAGTGTCCACTCAGACAGACAGACTGATGCTGCTGACTTACAGGTAATGAATACCTGTGACCGTGTACAGCTTGGGGTAAAATGACGCATCCACCTTACCCGGACTCTCCCGTCTCAGCAGAACGTCCATCACCTGGCATCACATCAGACTGACTAGCTTCCCTTCTGTGGTCTGCATAAAACTTTTCAGCACCGTTTCTCTCAGCACTATGGTCTCGAATCTCCTGATCAGCACTTATGTCCCTCAGCTCTGGCATCTTGGTGCATATGTTGCATCAAAATAGCAGCTCAGCTGGGCTATTTCCTGTCGCAGTGTGTGGAGTTGCACTATACATGGCCACATGACATCAACGCCTCCTTCCAATCTTAACCCTCAGCCTGAGCAATCCTCACCTGTTTCTCTAAGGATTGATTTTGTCATTGCATTTCCCCATTTGCCTGTGAAGGCCTGAGATTTGCATGTAATCTGCAAGGATCTGTGAAATGAATTGTGACCCATTGTCTGAATACAGACTGATTGGTAGGATGTGCTTTACAAATATTTCAGTCACTGCAGACACCATTTTCTCTGCTGTTGAAGACTTCATCACAACGTACTCACAGGCCAGTATTTTATGGCCCCTCCAGCCCAGCGGGATATTACGGTCCTGCCGAACTGAATGGAGATTTAGATGGCTGGCTGCATCCGCCAGGGGGAGACACACTGTGGCAGGGCCGTAAAATTCTGGCCATAAAAACAGCTGCAGTGGTCAATCGCCAATAGTATGGACTCTCCTAATGGAAGTGGGCCTAAGAAGTCAACTACTACATTCTCCCATGGTCCAGCCAGTAACAGTGTGCTGCATACTGCTTCTGCTGGATTGGGTTTGCTGACAAGGTGACATCCACGACATGTTTTGACAAACTGCTCCACACCTTCCTCCATCCCTGACCACTAGACTTCGGTTTGTAAATTTTGCTTAGTACCAACCACTGTCAGGTGACCCTCATGAGCTAGTGTCACCAGTCTAGGCTTTTGTGGCACTACAAGCCTGCTACCTCTGAGAACATTGTCCACAGCTCATCTTGTGTAGCGATGTACGCCTTGAATGGGCAATTCTCCCAGTTTCCAGCTTGGATTCTCTGTCTGATGTCATCCAATTCTGGAACTTTGCCTCTCTTTCAATCTCTCTAGTTGTCATTGCTCTGGGTGCAGCATGAACTGCTACAAACCACACAAATGATTCTGCTACCTTCTCTAGTGAGGATCTGTGTGTTTGATCCTCCCTCACGAGTTGCAACAGCAGGTCAGCAATGTTTATCTTTCCAGCAATGTGAACCACGTACTTATACTGCTGGAGTCTCGAAACCCATCTTTTGATTCTGACACATGGTTCAGATCTGGGAGAATAAATCATTTCTAATGGCTTGTGATCTGTCACTAATTCAAACTCAATGCTGAGCAAATATGCACGGAGTCTTTCACATGCTCACACCAATTCTAGGGCCTCTTCTCCATCTGAGAATGTCTCCTCTTCATATCTGCCTGAGATCTGTTTGCAGAGGCAATGATCCTTGGGCCAGCATTTGCATCAGCACTGCTCCTAATTCTACTGGACTAGCATCAGCTGTGACTTTCGTTGGTGCAGTTGGATCATAGTATCCCAGGGTTTGAGCATTTGTCAAGCTATCTTTCAAAGTTTCAAAGGCACCTTTCTGTTCTTCATCAAATCTTAACCGTTCATTCCTTCTGGTGGATTTCATCAATGGATCAGCCAGGGTAGCAAAATGTGGGATATGCCTCGCACAATAGTTCACAAGTCCCACAAAACATCTCACTTTGCTACCATTTGGTGGTTCATGTACCTCTGCTATTGCTTCTATCTTGCCTTTGGCTGGATTGATTCCACCACTCTTGAGTTTATGCCCTATGAACGTTAGCTTCATCACGCCCAATGAGCACTTGTCTGCATTTAGCGTAAGTCCTGCTGACTGCAATCTAGCCAATCAGCCTCTTGTTATGTTCCTCTCTATTGGCACCATGCATAATGGTGTCGTCAGAGATATTGACTGTTCCTGGGATCTCTTGTATCACCTTCTGGATTTTGTGTTGGAAAACCTCTGCTGCCACATTGATGTCAAACAGCAATCTCTTGTGTCAGTAAATTCCACAGTGACAAAAGTTGTCACCTTTCTCGAAAGTACAGAGTTTAAGGCCATTAATTAAAGACGGGTTAGCACTGTATTACCTCTGGCACTATCTATCCATCTAATTGTACAACTTTAAACATACTTTCTGAACGATCTGTGAGCTAAATGTCACAAGTAATCTCGCAGAGCTGCATTGACTTTGGAAATAATCACAAAGCCAGAAATGGCCTCTTCAAATATTAAACTGGTTCCATGGGACGCTGTGTAGAGTATTGAGCATCAAGTCATGCACTATTCTTTAAACTTCTGCCACATGGCATAATGAACCCAGATAGCGAAAGCTTTCCTGAAACTGAGCAATGTCTGAAGCACTGACAAAGGGGATCCTGAATCCAGACGTCAACAACGTTTATTAAGCATCAGCTGACAGCCCAAAGTTTTCCCATCTAAAATGCAAAATCTGACCTGCCAGTCCAGCACCAGAAAGTAACTTCATATGCCCCACCCACATGAACCAGATAGAGCAAAGAAGCCTCCGGGATGATCAGTAACTGAGCGCTGAATGTCTTTTGTAAGCAGATGTACTTTGGGGACATATGACTCAATAAAAAAGAAAAATATTCCAGGCATAACTTTAAAAATGATTGTCACAATTGATTGAGCTTACTGAAGAGAGTGATTTTAATCAGTTTGAATCCCAGAAGCTGAAACAAGATTAAATAAAGATGTAGTAGTGGCAGCACTCTTTTCAAAGTTAAAGTGGGGGAGGGGGTGGGTGTGGGGGTGGAGGTTGGGGTGGGGGGGGCGGTTGTGGTGACAGCAAAGGTATCAATACCTTGCAAATTAAAATTTTCCATTTATTATCATTCCATTCATATACAATCCATTAGAGAGACAGGTGAAACA
Organism: Cetorhinus maximus; assembly: GCF_964194155.1. Lineage (NCBI taxonomy): Eukaryota > Metazoa > Chordata > Chondrichthyes > Lamniformes > Cetorhinidae > Cetorhinus > Cetorhinus maximus. Next base: position 66,834,753 of record NC_135894.1, read on the forward strand.
TAGATTTTACATCAAACACAATTTAATAATTCACCCGACCACATTGAGGGATGTGCAGCTAATCCTGTGTGGTCCAGTAATGTGATGGGCACATTTTTAATAATGAAGACAGACTGATCCAGAATCTCTAAACTCACTGAAGAGATGAGACAGGAAATAGATCGAGCATTTCTTTCTTGCGAGTGTTTGGCCCCATGAAAAGTGTACTTCTGCTATTCGGACTGTATATTCTTTCTAATTGGTCTCTTACGGCAGGAAACTGCCGGATCCCAATGAATTTATAGAAAAGAGAAGAAAATCATTTGCATTTTTATTGCCCTGCTGCTCCTGACACCACAAAATGAAACAGAAAGGGCTGGAAAGACTCAACAGGTCTGGCAGCACCTGTGGAGAGAAACACAGTTAATGTTTTGCTTCAAAGAAGCAATGTTTTGGCCTCGAAACATTAACTCTGTTTCTGCTTTCATTTCTGATCCCCAGCATCTGCAATATTTTGTTTTTATTAAAAGGTTTGTGTGGAGTGGCTATCAATGGTTCCTTTAAACACACAAATATTATAGAATCAGCTTCAAGTAACTAAATACATATGGAGCTTTAACATCCCCTTTCCTCAATACTTGGAATTCACAGCATACAATGAGAAGGAGAACAAGCAATTTACAGATAATATAATAACTGGGATGCACACAGCACACACTCAAGATGATGCAACCATTGGAAAGAAATGGAAAAAAAAACAGGTCAAGAAAATAAAATTTAAAAAGAAATATGCATCTTAATATATCCACAGATATTTTTAAAAGTTCAGCCTGATTTTAACTCCAGGCCGGTTTTGGGTGAGTGGGAAGTGGTGTTAATTAGACACTAACCCCTGCTTCAGAAATGAAACCTAGGGTATCTTAACACTTGTTGTTAAGATCTGGGATCATTAAGAGGTGATTGTGTCAATGAAACTGCCAATTTGATGCACTTACAGCATTATGGTATGACAGAGTTTTTTTCTGCTTGCATTTATAGTGGAATATCACATACTTATCACATTCCAAAGGACTTTATTATCAACAGATTATTTTCAAAGTGCAACCACTGTTATGTCAGTAAATACGTCAGCCAATGTGCATACAACAAGGTTGATAAATAATTAGATAATGGGGGTTAAAATGGATAGTCCTTGAAACTCCAGTGATCACAATGTGGCTACAATGTAGACAGCCTACTAACTAACCATACTGTTATTTGGCTGGACACCTGAACAAGGGTCTAATATCATGAGTGGCTTGCCCCAGTTAAAGCTAGACTGCATCTCTTAAATGGCAAAACATTGGAGCAAGTGGTTTCCAAGGTTCTTGGATGCTGCATTGGAGGCCTTGGTGGAAAAGATGGAAAGGAGGAGAGATATCCTGTATCCACAAGAGCCCCAAGCAAGACACATGTTCAGTAGGTAGTGGGAGGCTAGGAACCAAACCCCAAGACCTGGATGGAGTGCTGCAAGAAGTTCACAAGAATGGCCAAGGTCAATGAATGCATCTTCATATGTCATATTCCACCAATTGCACCATTAGTCTCAGTACCTGTTCAATTCACCAATTTCCCATCACTGACCTACCAACAATCTCTATCAATCAAGACTCATTCCTGACATTCATATGCTACATCACATCTTCACACACTTAGCACTGCTGCAAGCCTTACGCTCACATCTCAAAGCTTGCACACACTGCTAACTATTCAACTATGACAGCCTCATCACTGAAACAGATTGCACCAGACTCATTTCCCTCTCTCAGGACAAGATGGCATACAATCATAAGCAGCAGGAGCTAACCGGAAGGGATTGGGCGCACCTGCATATCTGCACCCCCATGGAGGAGATGGTGCTGGCCATTATTGGGAGGCCATAGACAGCACATACTTTAGAAGAGAGCATAGAGGCAAAGTCTGCACATGGGGAGACACTGGACAAGAATGGCCTGCAGCCTGGGCAGGGGCAAAGGTGCCAGTTTACTGGAGGACAAAATCACACACGAGTTCTGCTGCAAAGGACTCAGATGAGCACTTCAATGGGACAGAATACAGAAGTCGGCTCATGGGTATGCTTGGTGCACTGGGAAGTTTCTAGAATATGTGCGGGTGCCACAAGTGTCATTTTGGACATGAAACAGCACCCACAGCACTCAAACAATGGGTGCTTCCAATTCATATTTCATATCAAATCTGTTTTTAGGTGGTGTTGGTTGAAGGATGAATGATCCCCTGCTCCTTATGAGTAATACCATCTGATCTTTTATGCCAATCTGAGGAAGTGGATGGATGTGACGTAAGGACAGGGGATCTAATAATAGACCACTCCCTCATTACTGCACTGAGGAGTCAGAATATCCACTTTTTAGTGGGGTTTGAACACACAGCCTTTTAACAGAGAGGTAAAATTGAGCTGAGCTGACACACAGATCAATTACGGATTCTTACAACAGGTACGTTAACAGAGTTTAATCTAACCACAACTGACTGTTTTATTTAAACAGTCTCTTTCCTCTCCTGCAGGTGCCAAGTCTCGGTGAGGTTTGGTTCAACTGGCACTGGCATTTTTCCAGTCACCCAAGGAGCTATTCATACACTGGAGAAAATGTAAGAATTTTTTTGCCATAACCTGTGGAGCAAAGAAATAAATGCAACATACAATGTCATAGGGTGTCATGGAAATGCTGTACACCCAAAATTTACAGTGTTCCTTCTGTCCAGCATTACTATGATACATACATTTCATGGCATATTGCTGCAATTTGCACTTCACACCAATGTGTAGGTCTATATTTCAGCAGATGTATTTGAACAGCCAATTTAATTCCTGGTTAGAAATCCCAGAAGTGATGGTAGGTGGCAGAGAACTGATAGAGCATCTCCCCATCCAATTTAATGCCTCCGCCCAATAGAGTTACATAGGAACTGGCATTTTTCTAGCTGCCCTAGCTTATTGCAGGGTACTCAACTTTGTGCTGATTCTGCTCCTATTCAACATGCTCATGTACATTCTGGGAGGAGTCACAGGATAACATCCCAGAATTGGAAGTAGTATACTAGTTTTAGTATTCTGATTGGGGTGCTGGTTAGCTCAGTTGGCTAGATGACCAACATATGGATCAGGTTAATGCCAGTAGCACGAGGTTCAACCCCATTTCGGCTAAGGTAGACTCAAGGCCTGCCTCCTCTCCCTACCCATAGTAAAAAAAATCATGACACTTTGCTGTGGTTAGGCAAATAATCACCAAGGACCTGCATTCAGGCAGAGGACTGAAGGATCCTAACAGAAAATCTTCTGAATAAGCTGTTGATCCACCATTAAGTTGAGTTTGTGAAGAAATTTCTTCCAAGGATAATGGTGCCTTTGTCGCACTACAGCCATGATCAGCTCAGAACTACTCACAGATGCATAATAGAATTAAGTTCATCAAATAAGTTTTAACTTTGTTCAATAAGCTCTTAGTACCAAGCACATGGATCTGTTTTCCCAGCAACAAACAATCAAAGCGGATGCTCACTACATTTTCCATTTGCTTTGGATTCACCATCAGAGGGATATCAAAGAAATTAAGATAGACCACCCTCAAACTGCAGATAGAATAATTTATTCATTGACAAGCCCTGTGTCAGTGACCCTAGAACTGACTGATTTATCTTCACCTTTCCCAGGCTTTAAAAATTAAGCCAGGAAAAATCTGTTCTAAAACCCTTGAAGAGAATACACCACAGCAAGCTGTGTTGACCTTTAAATGGGTGTAGGACAATATAAAATATTCAGGGTGTATTAGTAACACAGAATTTAGACAAATGTTGATAAATGACAAAACAAACCTATAACTGCCTGGCTTGTTAAAAAAAACTGAATCTGTTCTAATGGCAGAATTGATATAATAAAGATATAATTATATGTTAATCGTGCAAGATGTAACAAATACACCCCACCTCCTCTCAATGCAACAGCTTATATCAGAACTGACCTGGGACTCCTTCAGGTAAATAGAGCCTCAAAATTAATCATTCGTACTCAGATCATCTGTTAACTGGATTTGAAGTAAACTGATTAATTACAAACGAACAGAATGGTACACTTATCCCCAAGCTATCAAACAGCTCAAAGACTTTTTTTGTTGATTAAATAAGCTAGGGCTTTCAAAAATATCAAAGAAAAACATATTTTCAATTTTTTTTGTTCTAAATAATTATAGCTGGAAGTGAAATTATCACAGGTCACGTAACCTTTATCTGAAACCCCCCAGGGCCAATTGCATTTCAGGTCTCGGGTAATTTTGGTTTTCAGAAACTGCATATAAACTTACATTACAATAGCCTAAGCCTAGGCTAGCTATGGCCTAAAGTAATAAAATGGCTAGGAAAGTAAAATGTATCACTGAATAATAAATAGAGGGTAGCTGTAATAAGTTTCTTATTGACATGTTCACCAAAAAAATCACAAGGTAAACAGTGCAGACAAACAACTAGACTTCCTGCGCTAAAGTTCGATGAGGTTCAAAAGAAGTGTGGTTTATGGATGTGCTCAGTTTTCATATTTACGGATAAAGGATACTCGACCTGCAGTGACTATTGAATATTAACTTCAGCTTCTTTACTCACCTGGAATTGAAATACCTCTCAACTAATTATATCAAAAGAAAAACAGCATGCATTTTCATAGCACCTTTGATGTAGAAAAAGATCCCAAAGTGCTTCTCAGAGGCTTAGTTAGACTTTATGGGTGAACATAACTTTGTTTGGCAAAAACACATGGGCAGCAGAGTTTTGGATGTAACGAAGCTTATGGGAAGTGAAGAGTGGAACATCAGCCAGGAATTCAGTGGACTGGTCAAATTTGGAGGTGGCAATAAGGCTAGGATGAGGGCTTCAGGAACAAATGGACTAAGGCAGGGGCAGTGACAGGCTATACTACAAAAAATAAAAGAAGGCAGTCTTTGTTATGGAGAGTAAACAAGATCAGAAGGTTAGGAATCAAAAAGGACACAGACTGCAAACAGTTTGGTCCCAGCTGAGATGATTGAATGCAGAGTACATGAAATCAGTGGTGAAGGTACAGAGTTTACAGTGAGGGCCAAAGACGGCTTCAGTCTTTCCAATGTTTAACTGGGAGAAATTGTGGCTCATTTAAGTCTGATTCAGACCATGTGGTGACACAGAAGGAGGTTGAGAGAATGTGGAGGGGTAGACCTGGGCATCGTCAATGTATATGTGAAACTAATACCATGTCTGCAGATAAAATCATCAAAGGGCATTCTTAAGGTAAGTAGGTAGAGTAAATCGCCTGGAAGATCGAGTGGCCACAAAGACCTCGCTGCATGACTTTGTAGGAAGGCACCTAACTTGCATTGGCGATACCATGTGTGTGGGCCACTATACATACAACTCTGTGCCCACCTGTTCACCTCAGAAAACCTAGTGCCTACATGCCATTAGGGAGGATAAATTGCCCCTCTCCCATGACTCCTCCTCTTGACAGTCCATAGATTCACCTGTGCCCATCTGGACGCTAGTACATCATATCTCAGTGTGCCAACCTCCGAGTATACAGTACAACAAAAGCAAAATACTGCAAATGCAAGAAATCTGAAATAAAAAGAAAACAATTTAGGTCTGGAAGCATCCGTGGAGAGAGAAACAGATTTAACATTTCATGTCAAGGACCTGTGAAGATTTGGGAAAATCTTTCTGCAGTCTCATTTATTTTGTAACGTGGCAGGAGTTACCAGATTTGTAAGGCCTCGTTGCTAAATTGCTATTCTAGTCATTGTGTCAGCTATTTTCAGCAAATGTTTCACTGGATTAATGTGACTGGAGAATAACTGGCAACAAGAATATCAAAACAATCTGTACTAGAAAGAAGACTGGGACTGTTTGAAACACTGTGATTACTACATCACTGCATGACTGGACAAAGGAGAAACATTGACCTAATACATGACAAATATACCAGACTAAATGGCAATTGATGCGATATTCATCTGCTACTGCATGAAATGGCTAACAGGAGACAACAGTAATGAAACATGAAAGAATTGATCAATGAAACAGCAGATAATGAATGGTAATGAATGGAAAAAGAAAACTGCTGTACAATATAACTGATGAAAGAAATAGTAGAACACAAAACAAGATACCTGATAAAAATGATATAAAAATTAATGCTGAAAGATATTGTGCTGAAATGGCCAAATTAAAAAGAAACATAGAAAAATAGTCGATGAAAGTTAAAATAACTGTGACTGAAAGAGTTGTGCAATACTACCCATGAAAGAAATATTAAACAAGATGCTTGATAAGAAGTATTAAAATATAACACGACTGATCACAGAATTGTTCTGGCACAGAAGGAGGCATTTGGCCCATCTTGTCTGCACCAGCTCTCCGAATGAGCATTTCACCCAGCGCCATTCTCCTGCCTCCTCCTTGTAACCCTGCACATTGTTTCTTTTCAAATAATCTAATTCCCTCTTGAATGCCTTGATTGAACCTGCCTCTGCCACACTCTCAGGCAATGCATTCCAGGCCCTAATCGCTCACAGTGTTAAAAAGTTTTTTTCTCATATCGAACGATCTCTTCATTAACGATATTATAGAAAAGGCGGTGGCGGGATTTTCGGGCCCCACCCGCTGCCGGGATCGTCTGGTCCCACCGATGGTCAATGAGCCTTTGGCTGGCCTGCTGCATCCCCCATGGTGGGTCCCGCCACGATGGGGCTAGAAAATCCCAGCCGCTGTATAACAAATTATTGCACAATACAACTGATAAAACTGAGCAAGTTACAAAACAATGAAAAAACAGTAATGATATAATTTGATTTGGAACAAAGAGCGAGGTATGAGAGGCAGAACTTTGCCCTTGGCAGGGGTGCTCAGCGGGGGTGGGCGGGGGTGGGGGCGGTCGGGAAGCCGACCACTGCCCGCGATCAGCACCCGTCCACGATTTCAAGCCGGTGGGCCAATGAAGGTCCGCCCAGCCGGAAACGCGAGCGGCAGCACTGAGCGGGTGGAGGGCAGGGGGGAGAAGGACGAGTGGGCTGAGGGCGAACTTCGCGCATGCGCACGAGCGAGCCATTCATACTCTTCGTGAGGCACGGAGCTGCCTCAAGGACATGAAGAGATATGAAAAACAATAATAAAAATGTAATGAAACATATCCCCTCATGTGACTCTGTCACATGTGCAGGGACATGTTATTAATGAAAAATTAAAGTTTTTATTTTATTGTTATTTCCTTTGGAAACCTCACCCCGCCCGTGGATGAGGTTTCCAAAAAAATGCAAAGGCCGCTTGGCTTTTTCGCCTGCCAAATGTTAGGTTGGACAGGTAGCGAAAAATTTAATTTGACTGATTACTTAATGGCCTGAACAGGCCTGTTAATTGTTGGCGGGCTCGCTGCTGGTTTCTGGTGCACCCCCACTGACCGAACCACCGCGCGACTGGGCGTTGATGTTGGCACGCTCTGCCGACCTCAACAGGCGTCATTTCACGCTCGAACGGGTTGGGCGCGGGCCGAGCAAAAATTTCTGTCTGAGGAGTAATCAAATTATCAGCTGACATTCTTTGAAAACTGCACAAATAATTCACCTGATGCAAATAAGCTTTAGGTACATGAGCAAATGACAGTTACAGAAACAAGATAAAGCTGTATGAAATTAAAATAACATTTTCATGGCAAGCCATAGCGAATGTTTCACTCAAGCTGAAGGAAAACTAGTGAAAGGAATGAAAAATTAATACAAAGGCCAGATTTAACAGTAAAAATAACCAAGTCAGGAACAAAGATGCTGAAAATAGAGCATGAACAAATGAAAGGGAGGATCAAAAACTGCATTTCAAGGTTTTGGAGGACCATTTAATAGCAAAAGGTGATGGTTCTCTTCATGTGATCAGATATTTTAAATTTATGGCTATTAATCTAATGCGCTTTTTACTGTTTTACTGCTCAACACTGGAAATGTGGACATTTAAAATGGGAATGGTGCTGGACCTTCAGCGAGCTTGGACACAACACCTGTAATAGGTAAAGCACAAAGTATAATTATGGTATTACAGATTTTAAGGACAACTGTTTTATAGGCACATTTCTGTCTTCATACCTTTACCTTGAATTTAAAATCCTTTTAAAGGCATTAAAAATGCAAAGAGCTCTCCAGGGATATCCATTGAATTCTAACTAGTGTGAAAAACCCTTTTACTTCTGAGGGAACAGGGGACAGGAAGGGACTTCAAAAGACCTTAACATAATTAACTTCTTGTTGGATGGTCTGTTGGTTCTCTGCTTCTTTCTCGAACAGAGGCCCGAACAATCCCTATCCACCACTACTCTCCTCCATCTGGCTGAACTTGTTCTCTCACTGAACAATTTCTCCTTAAACTTCTCCCACTTCCTCCAAATAAAAAGTGTGGCTATGGGCACCCACATGGGCCCCAGTTATGCCTATCTCTTTATTGGGTATGTGGAACATTCCTTGTTCCAGTCCTACTCTGGCCCCCTCCCACAACTCTTTCTCCGGTACATCGATGATTGCTTCGGTGCTGCTTCATGCTCTCGTCTGGACCTGGAAAAATTTATTAATTTTGCTTCCAATTTCCACCCCTCCATCATTTTCACATGGTCCATCTCTGACACTTCCCTTCCCTTCCTTGACCTCTCTATCTCAATTTCTGGTGATAGACTGTCCACCAATATTCATTACAAGCCTACCGACTCCCACAGCTACCTCGACTACAGCTCCTCACACCCCGCTTCCTGTAAGGACTCCATCCCATTCTCTCAGTTCCTTCGCCTCCGTCGCATCTGTTCTGATGATGCCACTTTCAAAAACAGTTCCTCTGACATGTCCTCCTTCTTCCTTAACCGAGGTTTTCCACCCACGGTGGTTGACAGGGCCCTCAACCGTGTCCGGCCCATCTCCCGCGCATCCGCCCTCACACCTTCCTCTCCCTCCCAGGACCATGATAGGGTCCCCCTTGTCTTCACTTATCACCCCACCAGCCTCCGTATTCAAAGGATCATCCTCTGCCATTTCCGCCAACTCCAGCATGATGCCACCACCAAACACATCTTCCCTTCACCCCCCCGGCGGCATTCCGCAGGGATCATTCCCTCCGGGACACCCTGGTCCACTCCTCCATCACCCCCTACACCTCAACCCCCTCCCACAGCACCTTCTCATGCAACCGCAGAAGGTGTAACACCTGCCCCTTTACTTCCCCTCTGCTCACCGTCCAAGGGCTCAAACATTCCTTTCAAGTGAAGCAGCATTTCATTTGCACTTCCCTCAATTTAGTCTACTGCATTCGCTGCTCCCAATGCGGTTTCCCCTACATTGGAGAGACCAAACGCAGACTGGGTGACCACTTTGCGGAACACCTTTGGTCTGTCCGCAAGCATGACGCAGACCTCCCTGTCGCTTGCCATTTCAACACTCCACCCTGCTCTCATACCCACATGTCCGTCCTTGGCCTGCTGCATTGTTCCAGTGAAGCTCAACGCAAACTGGAGGAACAGCATCTCATCTTCCGACTAGGCACTTTACAGCCTTCCGGACTGAATATTGAGTTCAATAATTTTAGATCATGAACTCTCTCCTCCATCCCCACCCCCTTTCCGATCCCCCTTTTTTCCAATAGTTTATATAGATTTTTCTTTTCCCACCTATTTCCATTATTTTAAAATGTATTTCCATCCATTGTTTTATCTCTACCTTTTAGCCTATTTCAATCCCTTCCTCCCACCCCACCCCCACTAGGGCTATCTGTCCCTTGCTCGTCCTGCTTTCTACCCTTAATGTCACCTATTAGCACATTCCTTAGCTAATATCACCACCTTCAACACCTCTATGTCCTTTTGTCTATGACATCTTTTGGCAATCTCCACCTATCACTGGCCCTCTATCCAGCTTTACCTGTCCCACCCCCCCCTTAAACCAGCTTATATTTCACCTCTTTTCTATTTTTCCTTAGTTCTGTTGAAGAGTCATACGAACTCAAAACATTAACTGTGTTCCTCTCCACAGATGCTGTCAGACCTGCTGAGTTTTTCCAGGTATTTTTATTTTTATTTTTGTTTTGGATTTCCAGCATCCGCAGTTTATTGCTTTTATAATTAACTTCTTGCCTGTTGGAACAATGTTTCATCGAAATTAATACAGCAGCCATTTTGTTTTGGAAAAGACAACTTCAGAGAGGGTTCTTGGCTGAGGGAGGACAAAGAGGAAGGTATTAAAAAATCAACTGCTGTTCTGCCAAAAGAGTCCAGGCAATCTGCAAGTGCCGTAACCATAGAATTAGTGAGGAATAGGAAACCTTCTCTCGCTCCCAAAAACCTGCTGACCTGCTGAGTCCATCTGAAAAGGCAAACCTCCAAATGATTGACGCAGAGGCCATCACAGCTGCCAAACCAAACTTTCAAGTTTCAACCCCTTCACTTCGAAAAGAAGGAATTCAAGCAATGAGCTCGCAATGACATCTCACAGAGACTGATTTGAAATCTCATCTTTCAGTATCTTCTTCCTCTATCAGCATCTTAATCTTTGTATCTGTCTTTTTGTTAGTAACTTCATCACTTTTACCTAAGTAACTTTCAGCAGTAGTTTTTGTAATAAACTAACCTTTACCTTGTTTCAGACAAAAGCTTGTCTACTGGGTTACTTTTAAATTGAACCATTTATACATCAAAATGGGTCTACATATACACACACAAATTCTTAGCTCTTAGACCACTTTAAGGAAACTCCTTTTACATAGTTGTGACAGGTATATCATTATTAGGTACGGAAATCTATCTTGTTGCAGTTCTCGGTGTTCATGTGAATTTTCATTATTGGTTCTGATAATGGCCTATTTTAATTGTTTTTGGGGGTTTTCTGTGACTCCCTGTTGGCTGTTCCATGTTGGCTTGTCAGCAACAGCAATTTAAGTTACCTTAACCACAATTCTCTTTTGGGCCCCCTGCTAGGAATATTTCTCCCTATTTGCTGGTTCTAGAGGAAGAAAAGGAGAATCCGGGGAAGCATGATGAGGAGGTGAGTTTTTGGCTGAAGTGGTGTGGCAACACTGATCTTTACACAGCCACATATATCTACAGACATGGCACATCTGCCTAAGCATTGTGAGGAAATCTGACACAACCTCTCATACTATATTAGGGAGGCAGTTGTGAAATCATGTCACCTTTTTGAGAAAGACTTTCAGGCAAGTTTCATGACAGGGTTGACAATTTTATGACAGGACCTTAAATATCAATGCTACTGGATCCATTGAATTAATAGTAGGGATTGCAAGGCAATTTTTGCAACTAGCAGTGTACCAATGAATCAAGCTGGTGACAAATACTCTGTTTCTACGTACATGTGAGCATTCGAATTAGGAGCAGGATTGGCCGTTTGGCCCCTTGAACCTGCTCCGCCATTCTATAAGATCATGGTTGACCTGATTGTAGCCTCAACGCCACTTTCTTGCCTGCTCCCCATATCCTTTGACTCCCTTGCTAGTCAAGAATCTATCTACCTCTGCCCTAAAAATATTCAATGACCCTGCCACTACCACTCTCTGAGGAAGAGAGTTCCACAGACCCACGACTAGAGCTAAAGCTAACCCCTCCATCCATTTCCCTATGGAAAGCAGGCTTCCATGCAAGAGAGCACAGCATTTTTCCATATGACAGTTTCTAAAAGTTCAGGTCATTGTTGATGACAAGAGTATGTCTTACAGGCTCCCATCCCCAATCTCACAGCTGTCATGAATAGAAAGAACAATTATTAATGTGCAGTCGGTCTGTGGAGACAGAAACAGACATTTCAGGTCAACGACCTTTCTGTCCTGATGAAAGGTCATTGACCTGAAACGTTAACTCTGTTTCTGTCTCCACAGCTGCTGCCTGACCTGCTGAGTATTTCCAGCACATTTGTTTTTATTTCAGAATTCCAGCATCAGCAGTATTTTGCTTCGGTACAAAGGATAAGCATGTCAATTCGCCCAATATCCTGGCAGCAGTCATGAATGCTTATTTTTACTGGAATATATGGCGCTAACATGATTTGAGGGGAGAGGAAAACTAGGCAGATAGATTCTTGTGGACCAAGAATATCCTCGACAGTCTTGGTTCATAATCTTCTTGAAACACCCCCAAACAAGAGCTGAGGAGCTGAGGAATAATATAATGCACCCACCAGGATGCTATATGGATAGAATAAAAGAACATTGAAAAAAAGTTTCAAACATTGATTGATGTGGGAAGGACAGATGTTGCAGTAAAGCCCGACCAAGATCTCATAGATCATTGTTTTTTTGTTGACTATCATACAATTCCAGAATTGTTCTGTGAGCCAAATGGCAGAATTACACACCGAAACAAAACAAAGTCTGATTGGCTAACATGCAAATTCCACCCAATACAGATCTTGAAATCAGTTCTCAGAAATAATTTTTCAACACTTTCAGTGTCACTTCCAGTGAGAATCTTACTGTTACACAAGCCAATGAAATTGGTCTGAAAGGCACAAGATTCATTTTATCCTCAACTACAGATTCGCACTCTGCCATTAGTCCAGAAAGGGCATCTTGGTTTCACAAGTATAACAAGTATAAACAGAAAAGAATCCCTTCTTGCTTGGACTAGCAATTTGGGTGCTGGAGCTCTTCTCCAGCTTTTCAAATGATACTTTTTCAAAAAAATCTCTTCAAATAATGATCCATAAATTTAAAACTCTGCGCTTTAGCAAACTGATCTGTACAAATATTTCTTAACCCCTGAAATTCTTGGAAATAAGCATAAAATCTTAAGGAGTTGTTACTGCAATACATGCTCAAATTGTTAAGTCACAGAGTTATCTGCTGAATAATTAGTTTGACCTTTGTGTAGAAAACAAAGGCCATTAATGACAGACCTCAGTAACGGGTCTAAAGGCTAGGTGTCAACATGTTGTGATAGTGCCCCAAAGGAAACAAAGTGTTACAGAAAAACCCCCCAGAGGAAAAAATTATCCACAGGTATTCAAAAATAAATTGGCTTGTCTCTCACACCTCCTGTGTGACAGCTTCTTTTTACATGAGCAACAGTGCCTGCTGAGACTTGTACTCTTTCTGCACATAATTCCTAAAGGTTTCTCGACAGGGAGTATTGTTCAAGAAAGACATTGAAAATGGGTTATACGCTGCTGGTCACAGAATTATTTGAAAGCGGAAGATAAAACAGTAAAATGTCAATGATAAAGGATTTAAAAGAGTAAGCTGCTGCCTGTAATTTGAGTTACCTTGGCAATTGCCTAAGAGTTTATTTGGCACCCTGGATATTTGCAGTTGGAATTACCTAGATAACAGTTTAAGCCTATTTATTAATTTGTAACCAGTTATTCGTGTTGCTGTGTTAGTAACCCTGTATTTGCGCTTTTTAACAGTTATCTCTAATTTTATGTCACTTCTGAAAGACGCTATCAATACCACTAATAAGCATGACACAGAGTATTGCAACACTCTTCCTTAAAACACGGAGGCACTGTAAAGTATAAGCAGCCCTGACCCACCCAGTTAAAACCACATTGGGGTCCAAATGATGCAAATGGTCCTTCACTTGAATTTATTCACCAGACAGCCACTTGTTTTGATGGGTGCGCTTCTGCATTTCTTAAAGTGTCAGCCATGGCTCAGTTAGTAGCACTCTCTTGTGAGTCAGAAGGTTGTGGGTTCAAGACTTCAGGAACCTGAGCACAGAACTCAGGCTGACTCTTCAGTGCAGCATGGAGGGAGTGCAGCACTGTCAGAAAAGGTGTCAAGCCAAGACTCAATCTGCCGTTTTAGGTGGACATAAAGGATCCCATGAAACTATGTGAAGAAGAGAAGGGGAGTTCTCCCCACTCTCCAAGTCGATATTGATCCCTTGTTGGTGATTTTACATCTTCCTTAAGTTTGGAGACCAAGAATTACAATTGACACAATCTCACACTAAGCCCAACACATTTATTAAGAATTTTAAACAAAATAGTTTCAATTAAATCATATAGATGGCCAATCTTAGATGACCCTTGGTCGCTTAGGAGTGATCCTTGACCAAAATCTTCCTGCTTGATTCACTGGGACTCTTCCCATCGATACGTATATAGTTTACAGCAGTAAACTCCTGCCACCTACAGAGGCAGACTCGTGATGGGGAAGGCCACAGAGGGGATCACGAGTAGGCACCAGAGCTGAGACAAAGTATCTTGTGGCCAGGGTGTACAGGCAAAGGAAGACCTACTTGTAGATATCAAAGAGGCAGTGTTGTCGAAGACTGCGCCTCTCCCGAGAGGCCGTCATCAATCTGTGGGCCATGATAGGCGGAGGAGGTGAGTTCCGGAGTTCCGTTTGTATTGGTGGTCACCGGATTACCATTGTTACCATGGTCCTGAATTTCTATGCCTCACTTCGTCAAGATGGTGACTGATGCCCCCTTCAGAAAGGTCAGCCAGTCGGCCAGTACATTACCGAACTGAAGCAGACATTCAGGCCAAGAGAGCCAGGTGATTCTGTGCCATTGCTGGATTCCTCCAAGTGTAAGGTCTCATAGACTGCATGCACATGGCCATCAAGGCTCCCACAGGCCAGCCAGCAGTCTTCATTAATCAGAACAAGTTTAATTTCCTCAACATCTAACTGGTCTGTAACCACCGTCTGTGGATCCTGCATGTGTGTGCTCATTACCCTGGGAGCAGGGTGCCTTGGAGGGCACCAAGATATAGGCAAAAGAGAGGCTTGGGAGGCGTTTATATTCACTCGTTTCTGTGACCCTTACCACTGCAGCCAACCAGCCAAATAAAGATTCACATTCCACCTATACTAATGCCACTTACCTTTGCAGTAAGACCAGACCTCCCTTGCCCACTGGCACCTGGTGCTTCTGTAATGTTCAGATGATGAACACAGAGACTGTAGTCACCCCTAGCCAGCGCTTGGCTCAATCCATGCCACTCCTGCACTGCCAAAGGGCCACCGGCAATGGATGGAAACTTATGGATACAAAATAAGACCTTTATTACATAAATCATCTCACACAAGCAGAGAAATATTAACTGTCTAATCACTTCTGAAACCCATCTAGTCTAGTTAGTTTTATTAAATCTTTTATCTGTGCTCCCACATTGTGCTCCCCTTTGACTGCCGGCTGTAGTGGAGGCAGGCTGCTGACCTTGCCACCCTTTGACCGGGGTTGACCTTGGTGGGCGTCCTCTGGAGGACCCCAATATGCTGAGGGGCTCATGCACAGGTACAGCACTATCCTCTGTCGTCACTTGAGGTGCTGAGGTCACTGGCAGAAGCAGCTGTCCACACTCAGAATGCCCTGAGGGGAGCCCCTGATGCAGAAGCCAACTCCTCCTCCTCCCTCGCACAGCTCACTTGGACCTCCCTGTAAACCTGAGATGGATGAGGAGCTGGTGGAGACTTTTTAAAATTCATTTACGGGATGTGGGCATCGCTAGCTAGAACAGAATTTATTACCCATCCTTAATTACCCTTGAGAAGGTGATGGTGAGCTGCCCTCTTGCACTGCTGGAGTCCCTTGGGTGTAGGTACACCCAAGGTGCTGTTCGGGAGGGAGTTCCAGGATTTTTACCCAGTGACAGTGAAGGAACGGTGATATATTTCCAAGTCAGGATGGTGAGTGGCTTAGAGGGGAACTTCAAGGTGGTGGTGTTCCCATCTATCTGCTGCCTTTGTCCTTCTTGACAGTAGTGCTCATGGGTTTAGAAGGTGGTGCCTAAGGAGCTTTGGTGAGTTTCTGCAGTGCATCTTGTAGATGGTACATACTGCTGCTACGGTTCATCAGTGGTGGAGGGAGTGAATGTTTGTGCAAGGGGTGCCAATCAACCAGGCTGCTTTGTCTTGGATGATGTTAAGCTTCTTGAGTGTTGTTGGAGCTGCACTCATCCAGGTAAGTGAAGAGTATTCCAACACATTCCTGACTTGCACCTTGTAGATGATGGACAACACTTTGGGGAGTCAGAAGGTGAGTTGCTTGCCACAGGATTCCTAGCCTCTGACCTGCTCTTGTAGCCACAGTGTTTGTATGGCTAACCCAGTTCATTTTATGGTCAATGGTAAGCCCCCAGGATGTTGATAGTGGGAGATTCAACGATGGTAATGCCATTGAATGTCAAGGGGCGATGGTTAGATTCTCTCTTGTTGGCGATGGCCATTGCCTGGCACTCGTGTGGCATGAACGCTACTTGACACTTGTCAGCCCAAGCCTGGATATTGTCCAGGTCTTGCTGCATTTGGACATGGGCTGCTTCAGTAGCTGAGGAGTCATGAATGGTGCTGAACATTGTGCAAACATCAGCGAATGTCCCCATTTCTGACCTTATGATGGAAGGAAGGTCATTGATGAAGCAGCTGGAGGTTGGCCTTGGACACTATCCTGAGGAATTCCTGCAGTGATGTCCTGGAACTGAGATGATTGACCTCCAACAACCACAACTATCTTCCTTTGTGCTAGGTATGACTCCAACCAGCGGAGAGTTTTCCCCCTGATTCCCATTGACTCCAGTTTTGCTGGGGCTCCTTGATGCCACACTCAGTCAAATGCTATTGGGGGTAATGTATTAGCATGGACTCAGGATTGGTTAATACACAGAAGACAGAGAGTCAGGATTAATGAGTCTTTTTCAGGTTGGGACAAGCGTAACTAGTGGAGTGCCACAAGGATCAGTCCTAGGGCCTCAATTATTTACTATCTTTAATAATGAATTGGAAGAAGGGGCAGAGTGTAATGTATCCAAATTTGCTGACAATACAAAAATAGGTGGGAGGGCATGTTGTGATGAAGACATAAGGAATCTTCAAGGGGATATAGATAGGTTGAGAGAGTGGGCAAAAACTTGGCAGATGGAGTTTAATGTAAGAAAGTGTGAGGTCATGCACTTTGGTAGGAAGAATCAAAAGGCAGACTATTATTTAAATGGAGAGAGACTCCAAAAAAGTGCAGCACAGAGGGATCTGGGTGTTCTTGTGCATGAAACACAGGAAGTTAGCATGCAGCTGCAGCAAGTAATTAAGAAGGCAAATTAAATTTTGGCCTGTATTGCTAGGGGGTTGGAGCTTAAAATTAAGGAAGTCTTGTTACAACTGTACTGGGTGTTGGTGAGGCTGCACCTGGTGTACTGTATACAGTTTAGGTCCCCTTATTTAAATAAGGATATACTGACATTGAGGCATTTCAAACGAGATTCACAAGGCTGATTCCTGGGATGAAGGGGCTGACTTATCAAGAACGGCTAAACAAGTTAGGCCTTTATTCATTAGCTTTTAGAAGAATGAGGGGTGATCTTATTTAACGTACAAGATTCTGAGGGGGCTTGACAGGGTAGATGTGGGGGAATTTTGAACTAGGGGACATAGTTGCAGAATCAGGGGGCACTAATTTAAAACTGAGGTGCGAAGGAATTTCTTCTCTCAAAGGGTAGTGAATGTCTGGAATTCTCTACCCCAGAGAGTTGTGGAGGCTAGATTAGTGAGAGCATTTAAAGCAGAGGTAGATAGATTTTCAAAATATCGGGTGCTGAGGGCTGTGAGGAGCTGGGACAAAAGAGCAGTTGAGGCCTGGGGCAGATCAGCCAAGATCTTATTGAATGGTGGGGCAGGCTTTAGGGGCTGAATAGCCTACTCCTGCTCCTATTTCTTATGTTCTTATGTTCTTATGTTATGTTTGAACCAAGGCTGTAATGAGGTCAGGAGCTGAGTGACATTGGCAGAACCCAAACTGAGTGTCAGTGAGCAGGTTATTGCTAAGCATGTGCCTCTTGATAGCATTGTTGATGACCCCTTCCATCACTTTATTGATGATGGAGAGTAGACTGATGGGGTGGTAATTGTCTGCGTTGGATTTGTCTTGCTTTTTGTTTACAGGACATATCTGGGCAATTTTCCACATACCGGATGATGCCTGTGTTGTAGCTGTACTGGAACAGTTCTGGAACACAAGCCTTCAGTACTATTGCCAGAATATTTTCAGGGCCCATAGCCTTTGCAGTATCCAGTGCCTTCAGCCATTTTTTGATATCATATGGAGTGAATCGAATTGGCTGAAGACTGGCATCTGTGATGCTGGGGACCTCCGGAGAAGGCCGAGATGGATCATCCACTTGGCACTTCTTGCTGAAGATTTTTGCAAATGCTTCAGCCTTATCTTTTGCATTGATGTGCTGGGCTTCTCCATCATTGTGAATGGGGATATTTGTGGAGCCTCCTCCTTCAGTGAGTTGTTTAATTGTGCACCATCATTCATGACTGGATGTGGCAGGACTGCAGAGCTTAGATCTGATCCGTTGGTTGTGGAATCACTTAGCTCTGTCCATCACTTGCTGTTTATGCTGTTTGGCACGCAAGTAGTCCTGTGTTGTAGCTTCACCAGGTTGACAGCTCACTTTTAGGTATGCCTGGTGCTGCTTCTGGCATGCCCTCTTGCACTCTTCATTGAACCAGGGTTGATCCCCTGGCCTGGTGGTAATGGTAGATTGTGGGATGTGCCAGGTCATGAGGTTATAGATTGTGGTTGTGTACAATTCTGCTGCTGCTAATGGTCTACACAGCCTCATGGATGCCCAGTCTTGAGTTGGTTGATCTGTTCGAAATCTATCCCATTTAGCACAGTGCTAGTGCCACACAACAGGATGGAGGGTGTCCTCAATGTGAAGCCGGGACTTCGTCTCCACAATGACTGTGCGGTGGTCACTCCTACCGATACTGCCATGGACAGATGCATCTGTCGCAGGCAGGTTGGTGAGGATGAGGTGAAGTATGTTTTTCCCTCTTGTTGGTTCCCTCACCACCTGCCACAGACCCAGTCTAGCAGCTATGTCCTTTAGGACTCAGTCAGTACAGTCAATAGTGATGCTACCGAGACACTCTTGGTGATGAACATTGAAGTCCCCCACCCAGGGTACATTTTGCGCCCTTACCACCGTCAGTGCTTCCTCCAAGTGGTGCTCAACATGCTGAGGTGGCACGCTATGTGGTAATCAGCAGGAGGTTTCCTTGTCCATGTTTGACCGATGCCATGAGACTTCGAGGGGGCTGGAGTCGATGTTAATGACTCCCAGGGCAACTCCCTCCCGACTGTATACCACTGTGCCGCTACCTCTGCTGGGTCTGTCAGTGGGACAGGACATACCCAGGGATGGTGATGGTGGTGTCTGGGACATAATCTGTAAGAATCCTTGTTTTTGTCTAGCTTTCCCACTCCTCCCGTGAGGTCATGGACAAAACGATAACATGCAGGTCTGCACACTCCTCCGACACCCATTGACTGGTCTACTGGATGTGGTTCTCCATAGGATTCACTAATCTATCCGTGGAACAGGCCAAGTGCACAGACGGGACTGTCAGTGACTTTGGCTATCACAGCCTCTGGCAGGTGTGTACGTGTGTGTGTGTGTGTGTGTGTGTGTGTGTGTGCATGTGATGCTTGTACTAGGTTGTGATCCTGAATCTACTTCTGAACACATACCCACTAAGATGAAGGTATCTGCACTGGTGGAGGTTGCGGGGAAATGATGTGGTGCTGCACCCTCTGAGGTACCTGTGTCCTCCTCAGAGGCGAACACATGTCCCCAGGAGATGACAGCCCTCTGTTCCTCTGGTTGACCTGCGTATGCAAACAGGATGATCAACGTTTCTTGTTGCTCTGGATAGGAGGGCTCAGAGTCGGCTGCACCTCATATAGATGTCTGTACATTGTGGGAAACATAGACACCATCCCTCATGCTCACCCAAGGCTTCCCTCATGTCTGGTGCTGAGGTGACTCACCCTCCTGCAGTTGAACTCTGGCCTCAAGGTCTGCAATGGAGTGCCTGCCATGATACCCTGCCAACTCAAGTGTTACCTTCTCCATGGGCTTCATGGTGGCCATGATTGGGACCCCCTTGCTGTTCTGGGCCCATTCCTTGGCATACTGGGCCTGTTTCACCTGCAAGAACACTGAAAAGAAATGATAGTCACCTCCACAAGAATAGACAAAGTGCCTATTGACCTGCACTTTAGATGGTGCATCTGTGCTAATGACATGCATGTGGCATTGGGCCACTCATGAGCCACCATATAAAGCTCAGCAGTACCAGTTTTGCATCACTAACAGAGCTACAGCCATTCCTTTCACAGGAGATGCTACAGCCTCCACCTTTTGCTAACGAACGTGGTGGCCCCTCCCTCCCCAGCATCCGAAGCCTCACACTTCCCCATTTGCCGCCGCCCAAAGGGAACTGAGGTTTGGTACTCACCCCTTGGAAGCAGAGAAGGTCATTGACCCACTATGGCACAGCAGCCAGGATCTCCAGATGACCCACGGCTGCTGCCTTCCTTTGTGAGCTCCATTTAGGTTGGCTTGGTTAGGCCTCGTCCTCCGGGCCGAGGGGAAGAGGACCTTCTGCCTTGCCCAAGGAGTCTGCAGGGAGTCGGCACTGAATTGTGGGTCCACCTGGAACATTGCTTCTGCTACGCTGACAAGGATTTTTCTCCTGTGCATTTCTTCCAAGGGATGTTGGAGAGTTCAGTGTTCCGAGGATGTTGGAGGGTTCGGTGTTCGGAGGATGTTGGAGGGTTCAGTGTTCCGAGGATGTTGGAGGGTTCGGTGTTCCGAGGATGATGGAGGGTTCAGTGTTCCGAGGATGACAGAGGGTTCAGTGTTCCGAGGATGATGGAGGGTTCAGTGTTCCGAGGATGATGGAGGGTTTGGTGTTCCGAGGATGACGGAGGGTTCAGTGTTCCGAGGATGACGGAGGGTTCAGTGTTCTGAGGATGACGGAGGGTTCAGTGTTCTGAGGGTGACGGAGGGTTCAGTTTTCCGAGGGTGACGGAGGGTTCAGTGTTCCGAGGATGACGGAGGGTTCAGTGTTCTGAGGGTGACGGAGGGTTCAGTGTTCTGAGGGTGACGGAGGGTTCAGTGCTCTGAAGATGCTTGCAGGCCTGACATTTCAGAGGATGGTTGCTGGGATAAGTGCTGCAGTAAAGGATGTTTGAATCAGTGCTCAGGTTCTTGTGGCCCTTTGAACAAAGCACCAGCACCTGACATTAGGTGACAACATGGCCACCGCTTTAACGCCTGCCCTCAATTGCTAAGTGGTTGACTACCCCGCCTGGCAACCATTAATTGTCCAGCCAATGCAAGATTGCTACGACAGTCAGAGAGAGGCTGGGTCTTCAGCGCTCCTGGTTCCACCTGCTGGATTCCGTGAAACCCTGGCCTTTGTTAAAGTATGACTGAGTACAATATGGAATAAAGCAGTTAAAAGTTTGAAATGAGTTCATTCGTAAGAACAAGACAAAAATAGCTCACTGACTGGCAAAATAAATTGAGTAATTCCATCTTATTGTACTACTTTCATTAGTGGTGTACAGTGAATGAGATGTCTTATTCAAGAAGGAAGCTGAAATTGAGGCTTTCATCTGCTCAAACTGAACTTGTCTGAACTGCAGCGTTTTTCCCAGGTGATGATTGTTGCTTTTGTATTTATGAATTATATTATCAACAACATAAATATATTCATGTTCAAATGGAGTTCAACTGGATCCACCTGATGCAATCACCTGGAGCATAACACAACATTGCGAACATCTTCCCATCAATAACTCAGTCATTGGAATTAATCCTTTTGAATTTTGTGTTAAAAATAGGCGACTGTTGTGATTAAAAGGGAAATAAGGTAACTGTGACAGGGGTTTAAAATGTTTACTTCAGTCTGGAGTCAATGGCAGCTGTATCCCATTACAAGCTTTTAATAAATATAAACTGAGAAAGTGGCAGTTAAAGTGCATGTTCTTCCCTCTAACTGAGTATCTCTATTATATTTCTATCTCACGGGACTAGGCCAACAATATGAAATCAACACCAAAGCATCCCTACTAGAAACAGAATGGTAGTTATATGGAAATCGGTGCATTCACATTGACAGGGGTATGTGGGGGCATTTGATGGGGATGATTTATGACAGTTTTTGTTGTCCAGAACATACAACCCCACCCCACCCCAGTTATAAACAATGTTTACATTCAAATACTCTTGAGAACAATGGCAGAATTTTACTATTGAACATATTGCTATCACTGCCTAGTAAAATAGTTACTGTCCTTTTCCTGTCTTTCCATTATTTTTAGCACTTGTAACTAATTAAAATAGATATGGCAATTAACTGGTAATATTCTTTCAGGAGGTGAGGAATTTTTAGTAGCCGCTTTTGAAAAGAGCTGAAAAGAAGATCGAAACAGCTTATACTGGAAGAGGCACAAGAAGCCGAGCACCAAAGGACTCACTTCCCTGATTGGCCTTATAGCTGAGTATTCTTTGAAAATGGTCCTAAAATAAGGTTTATTTCCTCTCACAGACTGTATCTGTATCAGTTGGAAACTCAATAGTAAAACTGGAAATCTCAAACTCTGCAAACAAATACTGTATAGACGTAATGATAACATTAGCACAAATAGACAATATACTAGAATGCTAATACCAATACCTAGTAGGCAATGGAGGTGGCTTCTGTCACTGTTCCAAACCTGGACACCTGTCCTGTTCAGCTGCACATATGTCAGCAGACAGCACTTTTTAAAGCGGGAGAAGCAAGGTAACACAAGAATGCAAAGAGGTTGATCGAGTAGAAGTATGACATAGACACAGAGGAAAAGGGGGGAAATGCTGAGGGAAGAAGGAACACAAATATAGCAAATTGAGAAAAAAATGAGAGAGGAAGAGAGAAGGTAACAGGTAGTGAATGAGAAAGAAGATAAGTAAATTGGGGAAGCACTCCACTGCATTAACGATAATTGGGGCAGCTATCTTGGGTCTTAACTCAGATAGCTCCGGTATTGGGAGCATGGATTGCGATGCGTGATTACTCATGTCTGATCAAAGTGAGGTTATCATGCCTACTTATTTCCATGATTGTGGAATGCTTCCCCAAGCTTAAAACACTGCTGAGTGATTGCACACCTCAGGAAAGGGCCCAAGCTTATGTGAAATTAGTATCACTTAATGGCCACTTGCACTATTTAAAGCCAGACTGCACCTCTTAAAGATGAGGTGCATTCTGGCTGCAGCAGGAGCTGAAACCCCTTGGACGACATTGGGAGACCTTCAGGAAAGACCAATAAATTGGGTTAGAGAGTGTAATCCCAAGTTTTCAGGCGCCACACTGGAATCATTGGCCTAGGAGGTCCTGGAAACTGCAGGTTTCCAACTCAGAATGGTGTGTGGCTTGGAGGGGAACTTGCAGGTGGTGGTGTTCCTTGTCCTTCTAAGTGGTAGAGGCTGCAGGTTTGGAAGGTGCTGTCGAAGGAACGTTGGTGAGTTGCTGCAGTGCATCTTGTAGATGGTACACACTGCTGCCATTGTAGATCAATGGTGGAGGGAGTGAATGTTTAAGGTGGTGGATGGGGTGCCAATCAAATGGGTTGTTTTGTCCTGGATGGTATCAAGCTCTTGAGTGTTGCTGGAGCTGCACTCATCCAGGCAAGTGAAGAGTATTCCATCACACTCCTGATTTGTGCCTTGTAGATGGTGGACATGCTTTGGGAAGTCAGGAGGTGAGTTACTTGCTGCAGAATTCCCAGCCTCTGACCTCCTCTTGTAGCCACAGTATTTATATGGCTGGTCTATTTCAGCTTCTGGCCAATGGTAACCCCCAGGATGTTGATAGTGGGGGATTCAGCAATGGCAATGCCATTGAATGTTAAAGGGACATGGTTAGATTCTCTCTTGTTGGAGATATTCATGCCACACAAGTGCCAGGCAATGACAGTTACTTGCCATTGTCAGCCTAAGCCTGGATATTATTCAGGTTTTTCTGCATATGGGCACGGACTGCATCAGTATCTGAGGAGCTGAAAATGGTGCTGAACATTGTGCAATCATCACCAAACATCCCCACTTCTGACCTTATGATGGAAGGAAGGTCATTGGTGAATCAGCTGAGGATGGTTGGGCCTAGGACACTACCTGTGGAATTGCTGCAGTGATGTCCTAGGACTGAGATGATTGATCGCCAATAACCACAAACTTCTTCCTTTGTGCTAGGTATGACTCCAACCAGTGGAGAGTTTTCCCCCGATATCCATTGACTTCAGTTTTGCTATGGCTCCTTGATGCCACACTTGGTCAAATGATGCCTTGATTTCAAGGGCAGCAACTCTCACCGCGTCTCTTGAGTTCAGCTCTTTTGTCCATATTTGGACCAAGGCTGTAATGAGGTCAGGAGCTGAGTGGCCCTGGCGGAACCCAAACTGAGTATCAGTTAGCCAGTTATTGCTGAGCAAGTGCCACTTGATAACACCATTGACGACCCCTTACATCACTTTACTGCACCATTAGCCTTACGCAATTTCCCATTCATTACATTCCTTTCATTCCCCTGCCCCCAATCTCTAACAACCATGGCTTAAACCTCCCATTCATAGCTCCACTTCACCCTCAAATGCTTAGCACTGCTGCAAGTACACACACACATGCACACACTTACACTCACACACACACATGCACACACACACACACGTATCTGACAGTTTCCACATAGCACCAACTTAACTGTGCCAGGCCCAACAACCAAGAACCACTGCACCTCATTGACACACTTGTCTTTCTTTTGCAGGACAAGGTGGCCGGTAAGAGGTGCAGCAGCAGCTAAATGACAGGGGGCAGACGCATGTGTGACCCCCATGGAGGAGAGGGTGTTGGAGATAAATGGAGTACCCATCAGCGAGGCTGTGGGCAGAAGCATCGCTGAAGCCGTCCAGGATGAAGATATGTTCCTGCCTAATGCACCTTCTCATGACCCTTGTGTTGCAACCTGTTATGATGTACAAGCTGCAGATGATGTAACCATGAACCTCTTGCTCTTCCCCCCTTCCCTTACCCAACTCTCCCCTTGTGCATTTATGCTTTCAGTACCCAAGAACTGCTACCTGACCAGCCAGTGGTAACTGAGGCTGGAGGCCTGGAATGAAAACAGGCTTCTAAGGAAGAAACACCATCACTTGATCTGACAATCACAGCCACCAATTCAGATACTGGCACTGTGTGTACTTTAGAGGATGGCATAGGGGCAGGATCTGGGCATGAATCACCGAGCTTGAGTGGGCTGCATCCAGTCCAAGAAAAAAGAATATCCTGCCTGCCAACTACGCAGAGGGTGAGGTGGTAGATAAGTTCTGCTGTGATTCAGGATTCAGATGAATGCTTTGATGGGGTGGCAAATAGAAAAAGGCTGATGGGAATGCACAGCAAAATGTTTGGTACATTGGCAGGCCTGTCGGAGGGCCTGTCATCACAGCCAAGGAGCATGGAAGAGTCCAGGTCAAACTTAATGCAGGGCTTTATGCAGACCGTGGAGCCCATCCTTTCCAGCTTGGAAGTGGTGGCCAACTCCATGAGAACACTTGTGGATCCAACCATGATGTAACATGTGGTGGCCGATACCTTAGCTTCCTTTGCAGCACAGGCAGAAGCCATGAAAGCCAGTCTGCATGCTGCAGTGGAAGGCCAGACTGAGGTGATTAAATCTCTGCTTGTTGCCATGAAAGCCCAGCTTGGTGCCATGCAAGCTCAGATTGCTGTCATCATGGCTGTGGACACCCAGTGCTAAAAGGGGCTTGTAGGGTCTCACTGCAGATTACCAGAATTGCTGAGATGCCACCCCAGGGAAGTGGCAGTAGTTCCGCAGGGCACCAACCTGCTGTCCTCTCTCAGGATGGTAGCATTTGTGTTACCACCATTGCCATTTTGCCAGTGTCCCTGCTGTTGCCTGTCAGCCAGCCAGTCCTGACCGCTGCCATCCAGGTCCAGTCAAAAGCCAGGCCTTCTAAGGCCAGAGCTGCTTGAGATTGTCCTGTGAGGCCACATGCTGTCTCCTGCAGTAAAAGTCAGCAGCCTTCCACCAGCCATGCTGCAGCCACAGGGTAGCACTGTGTAGGAGTGCTAGGACACACAAAGGTGCCTGCAAGACAGGGACTAAGGGAATGCTCAGCGTGATTAATTGAATTTTTTATGGCATATCGGATAAAGTTAGTATGGAATGCTTGTTTTATGGTGTCTTCTGTTTCATTTTGTATCCAAGAGTATGCTGTGATGGTCTGTCACAAAGAGATGATAAGATGGAGAAACATTGAGCAACAGGGAGCTGGGAGTTAATTCTGGGTGACCAGAAACTGATGATGTGCTCATTGCCTATCTTCAAAATGAATGTGATGGCTGCCTCCTCCTTTTCCCCTCCTCCTCCTTCTCTTCTTCATCCTCCTCCTGAGGTGCTCACTGAGCCTGTGGTGATTCAGGGCTGTGCCATCATCAAGGACAGATTGTGGACGGTGCAACAGAACACCACAAAAGCAGAGCACCCACTCTGATGAGTACTGGAAGGCTCTTCTGAGAGATCCAGACAGCAGAACCTTTGCCACAGTATCCCGATGGCCTGTTTGATGATGTTCCTCATGGCAGCATGGCTCTCATTACATGAGTGCTGGTTAGATTGTGGAAGGAAGTTATCAGCCAGGTGTAGAGTGGATAGCCCTCGTCACCCAGCAGCCACCCTCTGTTTTAACGTGGTGCTGAAAGATTGCTGGAACAGCAGACTGGTGTAGGATGCCAGCTGCCAGGATAGTGGGAATTCACCAGCATTATGTGCTAGATGTGGTTGCACACCCACTGCATATACACCATAGAGATATGTTGCTTTGCGCCATGAGGATGTCTGTTATCCTAGGAAAGCCATGTGCTCACTCCTACTGCTTCACTTTGTGTAGAAGAAAAATGACAAAGTCCCCTCTCCTGGTGCACAGAGCCTCTGTGAGCTCCTCACTGCAACGACGGATGGTGACATGTTTGCTATATTGCCTGTCCCAGCCAGAAGGACACACTGGTGAATAAATTCAGGGCCATTGTCATCTTCACAACACTGGCAGTGCCATTCTCATCCTGCTCTGAGGCTACAGGTCTGGTTCCAAGAGGTGGCACAGTTCTGTGATAAGCTCCTTAGTGAAGCACAGCCACTGGACACACTGCTCCTGGCCTAGCTGCAGGAGAGAGAAGTGCTTCTTGAAGGTCCTAATGGATAAAGCCTCCAGTTGAGAACATTTCTCCTCCTTCTCCTCTTCTTCACCACGTCTGCTCCATCTTTCCCTATGCTACAGCTCAAGGGGAAATTGCAACTATTGCCCCCATGACTGCGAGCAGGTGGTATACTCAAAGGCCTTTCAGAAGTAATAAATACTTTCCAGCACCACTTCCTTCTCAGTAGCCTTCTAACAACTCAGTGCTCACACAAACTCTGCAACAGTCAGTAGGTAGTTATAAACAACAAATCTGCAAGTTAATAGCATTTGTGGGAGTGGGTCTTTGCATGTACACCTGTACTTGTTTAAGAGAGTGTATTACCAAGAACTTTGAGGTCCAAAATGACAGGTCATGTGTCAAATCAACAACAGACATTAACTGAGATCATGATCTACCGACTCTGCATAATTCTGGCATGCGGGTGTAATGCCCATGTTATTGCCCTCAACATGGTGGGTGCTGCAAGCCATGCACAAAAGTGGTGGGGAGCCGCTCTCACATTTTCACCTCAATCCATTCCCATAGCGCAAAATCTACCAGTGCTACAGGGCTAAATTTTGCAGCCATTATTTTCCATCTTTGACCCTCCGCCCCAGTTATTGTCTCTCTGATAAAATTGCGACTTTCCTGATTAATGAAGTAGCAGAGCAAACAACAATCCAGCTTTAGAAGAAACAGTAAGTAAAGCTCCCCCAGGTTTCCTTCTGTCCCTATACTCAGGTCATGGATGCTTGTATTTTTCAGTAGCTTAGAATGGTGGGAATTCTCTATATGTGAGTGGGCGAGCGAGCGAGTTGTAGAATAGCTTTTTGTATAAAAATAAAAGTACCTCCTGGTACTTTTAGATCAATATTGGCTTATTCAGATACTTTTGGTAGGTACTTTTAAAGATAGCTTTTGTGAGGCCCCTTATCACTGGTGGGGTCTTGTACACATCCGCCACATGTTGGAAAATTGAAAACCCAAGATTTTCCAATACACGCTGGCTACATATGAGGTCATAGTGGGCAAATGGGGCTTTAAAAATTGACCCTTTATTTTCTGAATCCTTCATAACACTTTCAAAGGGAGCACCTATAAATTATGTTTTCACAACTGCAACAACATGTTCAAAATGCAATATAATTACTAACTCTACATTTCTGATTATTCACAAAAACACTGCATTTCTCGGAATCATTTATAAAATGTAGTTTGTGAAACAACATTTATGTTTATCAAAGTGCAAGTGTTAGTAGAGGGAATGTGAGTGATGCAATCTGGTTCTGTTTTCTTATCTGCAGCATAAGCATTCAGAAAAGGCTATTCACAGATGGAGGGGCAGAGTGAAAAATTGGGCCAGAGCCCACACAATGGCAGAGCACTAAATGAGTGTTCAAGAGATGAATGTCAGCCGGCAGTATCCCACATCAGAACCCCACAGAAATGCATTGGCTGTCTTATTGGAAGCCAGCAACTTCCGAGTATCCGGGACACACCCCTGAAATAGGCATTAGACAGCTTCAGGATTCTAATCACGGGACCGGCGTTTTAGGACTGTTCTTCCAAATCTGGCAGAAACTGGGTAGAACATCTAAAGGGGCTGCTAGAGGCCACTAACGAAAAGGATAAGTATTTTTTATTTACCTTAAGATAAGTTATGTTTTATGATGATTTGCACTTGCAGCAGTGTACATTCAGAAAAACAAATCTATTGTATATAGCAATTGAATTATACTTCAGTTTTGCTGTTCCATCGTTGCTGAGGTGCCCACGTAGATGTCTGTGCTGTGTCGAATCTGAAAGATCAACTGGAACTGACATAGCATAATAGTAAGCAACATATATTCATATCAGTATTCAAGCATTCTTGGCTGGTCAAAATGGGCTGTGCACATTCAACACTCTTCTGAAACTCTAAATGCTATCCCATGTTTGCATATTAAGTAATACTCTGAGTTTCAGAGGAAGCCAGTAGTTACACTGACTCTAATTCCGTGAAGTACCTTGGTCCATGCTTGCTGTTGCTGCTGTTGTTATTTGTTCATTTATTATTGTTGGTTTATGTGTGTTTGTGTGTGTGTACCTCAATAAAGCTTTTTAAATGATCTTCAGAATGTCCTAGAAGCTAAAGGAAAAATTTTCCACCAACACAACTGACTGAACTGTATTAATCAATCCTGCTCAAAAATTAGTACTGGCACATGCTCTGAGTGCACAATCTAAATTCAGCTCACAGAGCTACAGCTCTTGGCAAAGATATTACAATCACAGCAAATTGTTCAGGATAGACTGAAAGCCTCAAGTAAAAAGTGTAATGAAGACATTAAAGGACATAAAATAACAGCAACTTGCATTTAGTTTAATATAGAAAAATGTCCCAAGGCGGTTCACAGAGGCATAACGGAGAAAGCTGATGCTAAGCCAAAGAAGGAGATATTCGGTGCAGTGACTTAAAGCTTGGTCAAAGAGAGTGGGTTTTAAGAAAGATCCTAAAGGATAATAGAACTTCAGTTATGAAGATAGACTGGAGAAGTTCGGACCGTTTTTCTTGGAGAAGAGAAGGCTAAGAGGAGTTTTGATGGAGGTATTCAAGATCTGGACAGAGTAGAAAGGGAGAAATTGTTCCCTTTGGTGGAAGGATCAAGAACGAGAGGGTACAGATTTAAACTAATTGGCAACGGAAGCAAAGGCGATATGAGTGTCGTGAAACTATATTTTTCATAATGTTATTGTGGTTTATTGCAAAGTAGGTTTATGAGTGTGAGTGTGTATGGTTCTGCCTGTGTGATTTAATTGAATTGGACTCAGATAGACTGCAAGGTTGAAATTCTCAAAAGAAGTTAGGTGTAAAAGGCATTTGAAATGCTAATGAGTAATCATGGATGAGGGCTTAGTATGTAGGGTGTGAAGGAAGTTTGCATTTTTAGATCAATGAAGGGATTGTTTAGGTTTCGAAGGGATGATAGGATATTTACAACTAATAAGATAAGCGAGGCCAAACAGTATTTTGATTTTCCCAAAGGTACTGGTCATATTGGCAACATGAAAGAATTTGTACTATGGGAAAAGTAATTTTCCAAAGACATATAGAACAATGCAACTTACAGAGTAAAGAGAGAGAAACATATATCAAGAAGAATGGAATGCTATGTTGGGGGCCATGTTAGATCTAAAAGGAGAGTGTAAGACAGACTTGGGGAAATGCCGCCAGCCACTTTTGCAGAAGTTTGCTGCATCCAGTAACCAAAGTTAGAGAAACATCTTGGGAAGTCCACTGTTGAATGGGTGCTGTGGTAAACTTGCTGGATGTTTTGGACTGTTGCCTTAAAGTGTAGTTGGGAGTCAGGTTAATTTGGGGCAGAAGTTTGCCCTTGTTGGGTAGGCTCGGCGGGCGGGGGCGGTCAGGAAGCCGACCGGCACCCACGATCAGGGCCAGACTGTGATTTCACGCTGGCGGGCCAGTTAAGGCCCGCCAAGCATGAAACACAAGCAGCAGTGCTCAGTGCTGCCCGTGCAGGGGGGGGGGTGGGGGAGGAGGGCGAGCACGAGCTTCACGCATGAGTGCAGGTGCATGCTGGAAAATCCCCCTGAGGCATAGAGCTGCCTTAGGGAGAGTTTTAAAAATTAGAAATAAAAATTTTTTAAATGTTACAAATGAAATTTAAAAAATTTTATTTTATTTTTATTTGATGTTGGACATCTCATCCCGCCCATAGATGAGGTTTCCAAAAAATGCAAAGGCTGCTTGGCCTTTTCGCCTGCCCACCAACCGTAAGGTTGGACGGGCAGAAAAAATTTAAGTTAATTGATACTTTAATGGCCTTAACAGGCCTTTTAATTATCAGCGGGCACGCTGCTAATTCTCGTGCATGCCCAAACTATTGTGCAACTGCGAGTTGACATCGGGATGCTCGCCTGCGCATCATTTCATGCTCGAGCAGGTCGGGCGCGCGCCCACCTGCCGAGCGTGAAAATTCTGCCCTATGAAATTTGGGACTTGTTATAGTATTAAGTAACTGTAATCTTATGTATAAGCTTGAAATCTTTTCTTTTGTTAATAAATGTTTCAATTTAATTTTTAAAACCCCTAAAGATGTTAGTGAGCTCATTACTTCTGAATTCAGTGCACAAATCTTCTCATAATAAGTACAAATTGCAAAACCATTGTGATAGTGTGACCAAGTTTCCCTTGTGGATTTGGTCTGTCTGCCACATCATAACATGAGGAAAAACTTTTTCACACAGCGAGTAGTTAAAGGGTCAGGGGGCTGGGGGGAGTTTTTTTTTCTTGTTACTTGTAGCAAAACCATAAATATATATAAAGTTTGTCTATAAAACTCTTCCAACAGTGTGAGGAAACAAAGGGGAAAACAGGCTTGCAACCAATACGTGCTGCAATACAGCCTGAAATAAAATGTACAGCTAAATGAAAGCAAGGAATGTTTACCTGAAAGGGGTGCTCTACACCCTTCCATTCTTAGACAGACAGAAAAGATAGGCTCAAAAGGAACAGAGCAACACAGAGCAATTGTTATAGAAAATGGGGGCGATTTTCCATGGGTTCTCCCAATCTTCCACCTTAGGTTTGGGAAAATTGGCAGAGCTCTGGGGAAGCAGCATAATGGCTGCATTTAGTTGTGCGTTGGTTTTCTGCTGATGTTACAGTGGGAGTTGGGGAGACCCTTACAGAAATTCCAGGCAGTAGTGCACATAATACCAAAATACAACTGCTGGCCACGGCATGTCAGTTGGAATGTACAATTTGTCTTTGTGCTGACAGGGATAGAAATAGGACCTGAGCTTTCCAAATCAATATGAAAGAAAATACATGCTATTCCTTAGCTGAGAGGTTAATTGGATCAATGAGTCTGTATGATGTTTAGATTGCTAGGAGAATGTTTTCAGATCACTTTCACAAAAAGACAGGCATAACTGGGGCATGTGCAGATACCCATAGCCACACCTTTTATTTGGGGGAAGTGAGACAAGCTGAAGGAGAAATTGTTAAGTGAGAGAACAAGTTCAGCCAGGTGGAGGAGAGTGGTGGTGGAAGGGTTTGTTTGGGCCTCTGTCACTGAACAGTATAAAATCCATCACATTTTTACTTCTCTTTAGCTCTGAAGAGGAGTCATATGGACTCGAAGCGTTAACTCTGTTTATCTCTCCACAGATGCTGCCAGCCATGCTGAGTTTTTCCAGCATTTTCTGTTTTTATGTCATTGATACCCAGTTCACCAGAGATGAGCAGTTCCTCATTAACGTCAAGAGTTAACAGGAGAAGGTTCAAGGATTCACAACAGTAGGTGGCTTCGTGTCCAAGGAGTCATTAGTTACCCTCATTGCTGCCAGATCACTAAACACTAGCAAACACCATTCTTATGTAGGAAATGCTACCACACACCTGTTGCATAACAGGTGCAGCTCACCTCAAAACACAGAAACCATAGCATGCAACTTTGAGCATAGCTCTCAGCTAGTTCTGAAAATGGGTTCTCTGCTCCTGACTACCTTCACTGGCCAATATGCACGTTGGGATTCCTACAGCTCCATGCGCTATAAGAATGGCTTTATTGGCAACCTCATAAATAGGACCTGAACCATTTGTCATTGTGCAAGCTTGATGCTGAAATAAGGCATATCAAAGCTATCCTGCAGGATAATGGTTATCCTAATCTGATCATTGCTCGTTGTATCTTGTGCAGTCTCATGAATGGGCCTGAGGCTGCCATTTTCAGTCCTGAAAAGTGTCCCGTCTACCTCCAAGTACCTTAGAAGGGTAATGTATCAAAAATATTTGAGCAACAGGTGAAGCTAGCCATTTCACACTGCTACCATACTCTAACAATATGAGTGGCATCCTCCACTAACGGAATGCTGCTGTCAAGCCAGAAAGATGTTCCACCTACCACATAAATGAGTAATATGGTGTATGAATTTAAGTGTTGATGTGATGCCAGGTACGTAGGCCGTATGTCCCAATGACTGATGGATCGTATCAAACAGCACATCCCTGCAATGGGCAGTGTACTGACCACACTCAACCAGCCTGTGTCCAATATTAGATGTGATTCTGCAACTGGAGAACAGTCACTGAACAATCCTGAGTGTGTTAAGAATTACACTAACAACCAATTTAAGATTTAAGATCGGGCTCGCAATGTAGTTCATTTACGCTTGCTAGCAGCTACATATATCCATATGCACAGTCTTCTGCAAACAAAAAGAACATGCCCTGTTATTGCGCCTTTGTTCAATTAAACAAAAGCTTGGCATTCCCCATGGCAACACCTTGGCCAATCAGAGTCAACTTGCCTTGTTTGAATTTAAACAAAAGCTTTAGAGATAACTGTTCCCACATGCATTTTCCATGGCATTACCTCGACCAATCAGAGGCAACTTGTCAACCAATCAGCATCTTTTTCTCATGCAGTATAAATTTGCTGTTCCCTTTGAAATTTGGCATTCTGGCAATTCTGCCTTGATGAATGCAAGACAAAAAGCTTCAATAGCATGTCTCCTTTTTCAGCAGCTTCAACATTTTTTTATCCTGTGCAACTCAACCATTCTCCTCATACTTGACCCTTCCAGCAACATGTCAGGATGATTGGTGAGTTACAGGGATAATGCCTCTGCAGGTATAATCAAAGCCATGGGACCACCAGAATGATTGGTGAGCAAATCATAGGGCAGGATTTCCACCTCGTCGGGTAGGCATGTCAGACAGGACCTGGAGTGGCTGTGAAACCGACTGCGGGCCGAGATCGTGCCCCGACCACGATTTCACGCTGGCTGGCCAATTAACGGCCATCCAGCGTGAAAGGTGCGCTCAGAGCCTCAGCGCTGCCGGGGTGGGGGCAGGAGGAGCGTGAGCGCTGAAGTGTGCGCATGCGCGGGGGTGAGCTCAGTGAAAGCTCCCTGATGGCACAGAGCTGTCTCAGGGAGCTGAAGATTTTTAACATTACAAATAAAGAATTGAAAAATAAGGAAGTCCCCTCATTTGACTCTGTCACATACGCAAGGACATGTTGAAAATCAGTTTTAAAAGTTTTAATTTATTTTTAAATCACTGGTCGAAACCTCATCCCGCCCGTGGATGAGGTATCATAAAAAATGCAAAGGCCGCTTGGCCTATTCACCCGCCTGCCAACCGTAAGATTGGATGGGCAGTGAAAAATTCAATTCAATTAATTAATTAATGGGCTTAACAGCCCTCTTAAACTGCCAACTCCCACGCGTGCCCATCGATTGAAATATCGCACAAGTGTGCGATGAAATCGGGACGCTCGCCTGACATCATCGCGCACTATATCACGTTCTCATGTGTGTTTGGTGCGCGTCCACACGCTGAGCTGAAAATCCTGGCCATAGAGCTGTTGATGCAGAGGTTTAGGTGTTTCATTGGTGCCTGGGCTCCTGACAATATGCTCCACATTGTAGCCAAGTGCTACAACCTGTGCAACCTTGCCTTTTAGAGAAGTCTGAATTTGGAGGAAGCACAGCTGCAGCAGCAGTCCACATTGGATGAGGAAAGTTAGGATGAAAGCTGGGAGACAGCAGCAGAAGGGCAGCCAACTCAAGTCTTGCAGCAAGAGATGTGAGAGATGAATTAATTGGTCAGTGATTTTGCTGACTTTCTTAGTCCGCTGCCCTGAAAACTTTCACAAAGCCCCACTGCATTAACAGTCCACTTTGCATCCTTCACTGGGAATTTTATCTTGTATTAAAGAACATTGAAACCATTCAGTCACCTTTTTTCTACAAGAACATAAACCGACAGTGCAGACCAAGAAGTTGCAATAAAGCCACAGTGCCAAATGTGGCTAAGGTGATGAATTTAATTCACTACACAATAATTGCTCTCAAGTTATTTCTCACCTAAGTGCCAACCCACTGTGCCTTTCCTTACAAGAAGGTTTCCTAATCTACAACTACAAGGTCCTCTCTTTATAGTATCAGCAAAGCTGCTGTCGCTCATCCTGTGACCTTTGAGAGGTTTGTGGCTGCCAACATCTGGGCACTCAAGCCTGTGAAGGCTTTTCCCACGTTGGCGATACTGGCCTGGTCCATCTCTCTTTCTGGCACCACAGTGAGTGTTCTACAAGATAGTGGCAAAGAAGACGCACTAGCGTTCTGAAAGAGGGTGACATGTGCTCCTCCCATACGTGCTACTCCTGTGAGCTTGGGGCCTCATCATTGCGACTGATCTGCGGGAAAACAGGCTACAGGAGATACATGAGGCCTTAAAAATACCCTTCTATTTGGTCCACCAATCTATGCAATGTGGACACCTGTCTCTCTATGTTGGTGCACAGAGCCTGCATGGCAACCATTTGAAGTGCCAGCTTCATTAACTAGGCCTTTCGGTTACTGTATGTTTGAATTCACGTCAACCAAGTTAGATAAACTTTGTAGTCGATGTTCTCACATCATCAGATCACTTTAAATTCTGAGACAGATTAGCATTGGCTGCCTATATGCAAAGATCTGATTCTGTTCAAAGTTTGCTTGTTTAGATATAATTTCCTTTCAATTACCCATTGTGAAATCAAAGCCTGAATTTTTCAGGCGGTGGGCGGGCTCGGCAGGAGTGGGCGGGGACGGTCGCGGAGCCAATCGCCGCCCATGATTGGCTCTGCGCCGCCATTTTACACGGGTGGGCCAATTAAGGCCCGCCCAGTATGCACATGAAAGAGCATTTTAATCTCCCTGAGGCTGGCTGCCAGAGCTGCCTCAGGGAGATTGAATCCATATCGAAATAATTAAATAAAATGGTTTAAAAATTTATTTAAACATGTCCCCTCATGTGACTGTATCACATGAGATGGGACATGTTTTGATATTTAGGAAATTTTTAAAATTTATTTAATAAAAGCTTGAGGAAGCCTCATCCCTCTCGTGGATGAGGTTTCCTAAAAAACGCGAAGGCCGCTTGGCCTTTTCGCCTGCCCGCCAACCTTAAGGTTGGACGGGCAGCATTAACAATTACAACAATTACTTTCTTAATGGCCTTAATAGGCCGTTTACATATTGACGGGCATGCAGCCGACTCCGGCACGATCCTGCCGAACGAAATATCGCAGGACAATGCAATGACATCAGGACGCACGACCGTAGTCATCGCACGTCATTTTACACGTAGGTGTATCGGGCCCTCCCCCGCACGCCAACTGAAAAATCCTGCACCAAATATCTCAGTAGGCTGAATTTTACAGAGCATCGTGGTCCTCACTGCGCCCCACCCACCAACCTCCATCTAAAAAGTCAGTCAGGAGCCTGCTCACGAAAATGCCATTTTATGCTCGGCCGGGTGCTGACTGGTTCAGGGTGAGACTTCTGCACTCATCGGGGAAGGCATCACACCTTATAGTGCTGCCGACCAATCTGATTGGATGGCAGCTCTGTAGTTCCAGCAGTGCCAGATTCGAGGGTGACAGGTGACCACTACCAGGACTACAGCCAGTCCCTGAAAAAGAGAAGGTTATGGAGACCAGATTGAAGGTAAGTCCAGGGTATCGGCAGAGCCTGGCTTCCAGTCCCCAGAAAGGGGGGTGAGGGGAATGGAGGGTGGGGGGCGGGGGGTGCAGGAGCAGGTTTGAGAGGCCAGATGAGGAGGGTTAAAGTGGGTGTGTGACCTTAGGGTGTGGGTGCATCCAATGGACACAGGGGAACCACAAATGAGGTCCTCCCTCTCCTTGCCCAAAAACAAAAAAGCTGCTGGTCTACCCGCTTGGCATGGGCCTCCCCCTGCTTTGGATATAATAGCAGCAAGGGCGGAATGAGACTACTACTTGGCCACTTAAGAGCCTGAATAGGCCCAAGAATGTGTGGGCTACCTAACGCCTCCACCGCCCCCCACAATCACCCCTGTGAAATGAGAGACAGATTGGGGGCAGGTGGGAAGGCCACATGCTGGCCCCATCATATTCAAACCCACCAGCAAGGGAATATAAAATCCAACCACATGTTTTTGCCACAAATCTTTGTTATGCAGCAGTTAAAATGGTAATCAGTCTGAGTTTTGATGCTTCTGTAAAATTGCACTCATGTCTGATTTATGCCATCCAATTCAACAACTCCATTTCATATCAGATTGAGTGATTATCTATTTTATAGGTTTTTTTGTACGTTATAACTGTGATTACTTTTCATTAGCAGTGTTCATGTTTACTTTACCCATGGGCTTTAGAATCTTCAAAGGAATCAAGGGCAGAATTTTTGCCTCGTCTGATGGCCCAACCGAGCATAGAATGACGGGTGAAGACGTCGGGTAGGCCTCCCGATGTCATTACGCACTCGCGCGATATTTCACTCAGTGCACGCGTGCGAGAGTTGGCAGCATGCCCGGTGACAATTTAGCGGCCTATTAAGGCCCTTAAACAATTAATTGATTCGAACTTTTCGCTGCCCGTTCAACCATTCGGTT
This sequence comes from Cetorhinus maximus, assembly GCF_964194155.1. NCBI lineage: Eukaryota > Metazoa > Chordata > Chondrichthyes > Lamniformes > Cetorhinidae > Cetorhinus > Cetorhinus maximus. Next base: position 66,872,253 of record NC_135894.1, read on the forward strand.
GGCAGGTGGGTGAAATGGACAAGCGGCCTTTGCATTTTTGGATGAGGTTTATCCTTTTAAAAGAAACATTTCCATCCTCCAACCTCTGCAGTCGATTGTGTTTGTTTTGTCCTATTCTGTGTCTATGTGTGAATGTATGGGTGTTCAAATATCTCTTTTTTAAATAGGGGGAAGTTATTACAGTTCTAAACTACAACTTCTATGTTAACCAGTTCATTAACTTGTTTTAAAAAGTAGTTTGTTTTATAATAAATTCATGGGCAGAATATTTCTCTCGTCAGGTGAGTGTGTCCCTGACCCGAATGAGCGTAAAATGACGCGTGATGATGCCGAGCGAGCGTCTCGACGTCATCGCGCACTTGCGCAAAATTTCACTTGGTGGGTGCACGTAAGAGTCGGCAGCGCGCCCGGCGACAATTAAGTGGCCTATTAAGGCCTTTAAGCAATTAATTGATTCAAATTTTTCATTGCCCATCCAACCGTTCGATTGGCGGGCAGACGAAGAGGCCAAGCGGCCTTTGCATTTTTGGCAAAACCTCATCAACGGGCGGAATGAGGTTCCGACCAGTGATTTAAAAAATTATAAAAGCTTTTAACACTCCTATTTAACATGTCCTTGGTCGTGTGACAGAGTCACATGAGGGGACATGTTTTCATTAGTTTAAATATCTTTATTTTTATTGTTAAAAATCTTCAGCACCCTGAATCTCAGGGAGATTGCTGAGTTCTTTCGCGCGCATGTACGAAATAGCGTAGGCCCTGACCCTCCCTCCTCCCCCGCCCGCACAGGTAGTGCTGAGCGCTGCTGGCTGCACGTTACACTGGGCAGGCCTTAATTGGCCTACTCGCGTAAAATGGCGGCGCACACAGCCGATCGTGGACAGCGATCGGCTCTGTGCCCAACCCCGCCCGCTCCTGCCCAGCCCGCCAGCCATAGGAGGAATTCTCCCCAATTGTGTGAGACCATGTAACCTACTTGTTTGAAGGTTTGACGGAAGACCTGGATTACTGCTAATGCATGTTTACTTATTCAATAGCACAATTATTTCTTGATTGTGTTAGTTGTAGGCCATAGGCAGAGCTTACTTCCAGGCTCATGATTTGTTGAGGTGGTTCTCCACCCATCCAGACCAGCTGAACGACAAGGTCAACCTGGTACACTGGAGCCATTTTAACAAGATGAGATATCATTTCGTTCAGTTTAACGCAGTGGACAATTTAAGTGTTGATGGTAACCAGTAGGTGCTGCTAGATTGGAGGCAGATAGAAGAAAACATAAGAAAAATAAAGCGCTGTGAGAATCCTGTGAAAGGAGAAACAAAAATCCAGGGTCAATTATGTCAATTCTGACAAGGAACCTAATGCAGAAACTGTACCATAAGAAGGATGAAGAAGCGATGCATTTTCTATATGTTCCATACAGGAAAAAGGGCAACATTTAATTGCGGATACCATCTGGATAGAAGATATTATATTTGAATTTGAGATAGACAATCGGGCTGTGGTAAATTACTGCCACTAAAAGTACTTGAGCAGAAGTATTACAAAATTGCCCTACAAAAATATTGACATTTCACTGAAAAGTTATTCATGCTACCCATTGTTAGTCCTTGGAAATTAACAATTCAATTAAAACAGAAAAATCAGAAGAAACAATTGTCTGTAATTGTAGTTAAGGGCAAAGGTCCCTCACTGATGAGAAGAGGCTGGTTTCATAACTTTAAGTTAAACTGGGCTGATTTAAGAAGATCACCACTCAAAGATCCATGAATGTACTCAGGGAAGAGCATAAGTCCTTATTCAATCTGAGACATGGTACAGCGAAGTATTTTCAGGTACATCTTAATGGGAAGGAAGGCAGAAAGCAATTTTTAAAGCCCCAAGCTTGTGCTTAGGCCTTATATTCTAAAGCAAAATATCAGCAAAATCAGGTATCACAGTATCACAGAATCTTCACAGTGCAGAAGGAGGCCATTCGGCCCATCAAGTCTGCACTGGCTCTCTGAAAGAACATTCCACCTTGTCCCACTCCCCTGCCTTATCCCTGTAACCTTGCACATTCTCTCTTTTCAGGTAGCAATCCAATTCCCTTTTCAATACCTCGATGGAACCTGCCTCCACCACCCTCTCAGGAAGTTTGTTCCACACTCCAACCACCCGCTGGGTGAAAAAAATTTCCTCACATCACATTTACTCTTTTTGGTAATTATTTTGAATCTGTGCCCTCGAGTTCTTGATGCTCTTTTGAATGGGAACAGTTTCTCACTATGTACCCTGTCCATATCCCTCAGGTGCTTTAATACCTCTATCAAGCCTCCTTTCAGCCTTCTTTGCCCCAAGGAAGAGAATCCCAACCTCTCCAACCTATCCTCATAGCTACAGTTATTTATCCCTGGAATCATTCCTGTGAATCTCCTCTGTACTGTCTCCAATGCCTTCACATCTTTCCTCAAGTAAGGCACCCAGAACTGGACACAGTACTCCAGATGAGGCCTAACAAGTGTCTTATGCAAGTTCAACATGTCCTCCCTTACTCTTGTACTCAATGCCCCTATTAATAAAGCCTAAAATACTACATGCTTTATTAGCTGCTCTTTCAACATGCCCTGCCATCTTCAATGACCTATGTATGTGTACACCGAGGCTCCTCTGTTCCTGCACCTCCTTTAGAGGCTCTCCCCTTATTTTATACTGTCTCACCATATCTTTCCTGCTGAAATTAATAATCTCACACTTCTCTGCATTGAACGTCATCTGCCACTTGTCTGCCCAGTCCACCAACATGTCATCATCCTTTTGAAGTTCAAGACTATCCCCATCACAGTTGACAACATTTCCAATCTTCGTATCGTCTGCAAATTTTGAAATCATGCCCTGCACTGCACAGTCTAGGTCATTAATATATATCAGGAAGAGCAAGAGTCCCAACACTGACCCCTGAGGAACTCCACTACAAGCCTTCCTCCAATCTGAAAAACAACCATTTATCACTACTCTTTGTTCCCTATATATCATGGAACTATGGGCAGAATTTTCCCGTTAGTGTGCAGGAGCGGGCCCCGCACGCTGATGCATAAAATGACGCATGGTGACGTCAGGCGTGCATCCCGACGTCACTGTGCACCATCATGATATTTGGGAAGGCGGACGCACTGTAAGTTCAGATGCGCGCCCGCCATCAGTTAGTGGGCCAGTTAAGGCCCTTGAGGCAGCAATTGAACTCGATTTTTGGGGCCCCTGTGATTTTCAGGATGCTGCATGGGCGCAACGGGCAGGCGGGTAGGAGACATTTGTATAAACCTCATCCACGGGATTAGAGTGGTCAGTGGGGTCGCAAATGTGATCTTTCAGGTATTTAAGTGTGAAAGTTACTTATACTTGCCTGTGTGAGCAGGAATACTTCAAAACTCATACCAACTGCTTGGACAGGAGTAACAGTCTTCAGGTCAGGACACTACAGCAAAGATCATTTCTGGGGCCTGCAGCTTTCAGGAAGCCTTCCCTTAGCCTGAGAATGGGAGTTGTGCTCTCCACTGGAGGCACCCCCTCTTCTGAGGAAGTGAGGGCCAGAAGGGGAGGAGGCCAGGAGTCCACATTCAGCCTCCAGGGGAGCCACCTTTGGGAGGAGAGGCACAGGCACAAGGGGCGCAGGACCAACAGGAAGTCCAAGGCGGAAGGGGCCGCAGAAGATACCAATATCCTGTTGCCAGAGTTTACAGGCGGCGAAGCAGCTACCTCAATATGTCTGAGGTCCAGTGCTGAAAGAGGCTCCATCTCTCAAGGGAGACAGTCACCTCCATCTGTCAGATGATTGGCCCTGAGATCTCCCCTAACTGTGTGGGTGGACACCCCATGCCTGCGGCTCTAAAGGTCACAGTTGCCTCAAGTTCTATGCCTCCGGCTCTTTCCAGGGCTCGGTGGGTGATCTTTGCGGTGTCTCCAAATCAGCTGTCCACACTTGTGTCAAGCAGGTTACAGACGCTCTATTCAGGCGTGCATTGACTTTCATCCAGTACCGCTGGGACGAGGCCAGTCAGACACAGTGAGCCAGAGGCTTCGCGGCCATTGCTGGCTTTCCCCATGTCAGGGTGCTATAGACTGCACACATGTGGCCATCAAGGCGCCAGCAGGTGAGCCCGGTGCCTTCGTCAACAGGAAGGGCTTCCACTCCATGAATGTACAGATAGCGTGTGATCACAGGATGCAGATTCTACAAGTCTGTGCAAGGTACCCAGGCAGCTCCCACAATGCCTACATCCTCCGACACTCCCAGGTGCCGGGGCTCTTCAGTGCTCCAGCCCGGCTGGATGGATGGCTGCTGGGTGAAAAGGGCTATCCCCTCAAAAGGTGGCTCGTGACGCCTCTCCGCCATCCAAGAACAGAAGTTGAGCAGCGGTACAATAGGAGCCACGGCACCACAAGGGCTATGGTAGAGAGAACCATCGATCTTCTCAAGATGCACTTCTGATGCCTGGATCGCTCAGGGGGTGCACTTCAGTGCCCCCCAGATCGTGTGTCGCTGATAGTGGTTGCATGCTGCGCTCTCCACAACCTGGCGCTGGAAAGGGGGGACGCAGTGGACGAGGAAGACGTAGGCGCAGTTGCTCTGGATGCACACGATGAGTCCAGCAGTGAGTCTGAGGATGAGCACGCACAGGAGAACGCTGAGGGGGTAGACCGGGCATATTCCATGGAGGCACGGACACCTGGGAGGCTATAATCCAAAGAACCTTCAGCTAGCACACCACAGATGGACCTTCAACACACGCCAGGGCTGCAGGCTCCACACTCGATACCTGAATGCTAAATCTGCCTGGATACTAACATTAACTAAGGGCCTTGTCAATAAAGCTCAATGCCAAACAACTCAGTCATAACATCATGGCTTCCCGTCCACTTGCAGAAGTAAAGAATCACTCTGAGGCATGGCAACATGTCAAGATTTATTGAGGGAACAAATGTAACTTCACAAACTCAAAAAAAAGGTATTGGACATCACACCAAGTCTTCAATAAACTACAATGGGCCATTGAGGAATTCAATGCCATTACTCTACTCAGAGTTGCCATGGGGTGGGGGGGTGGTGGGGTGGTGGTTGGGGGGAAAGGGTGATGGCTGCATTAAGTGACCGGAGGCAACATGGTACTCACCCTTCCTGAGCGCAGGAGGTCGTTGAATCTTTTGCGGCACTGGACTCATGTGCGCTGCACCACATCATGGGAGCTGACACTCTCGGGCATCTCCTCCCATGCACGTTTGGTCAAGTGGGGAGGCCTCCGCCTCCCGTCCCTCGGAAGAAGGACTTCCTGCCACACTGCCACCTCCTCCGGGAGGGCAGCTAGACACTCGTCGGAGAAACAAGGGGCACATTGTCCTGCTGGCCTACCCTCCGGCCTGGCCTGCCCCGATGGCCTACCCTCCAGCCTGGCCTGCCCCTTTGGCCTACCCTCCGGACCTGCGTCATGCACATTGCCCCTCTGATGTGCTCTTCTGCCGGCCATTGTGAGCAGCCTTGCAAAGGCTGCCAGGCCTTCATTTAAACAAGCTGCTGGGTCGCCATTGGACCCGGTGGCCTGTGCACGCCCGCTGCTGCCCGTCCACTCCCGCTATCCTCGGGAGCTGTGAACTACGCTGGGTGGGCCTTAATTGTCCCGCCCACATAAAATGGTGGCGCGCACCTGATCGTGTGTGGTGATCAGGCCCACACCCGCCTGTGCCCACTCCCACACGGCCCACCCAACATGGGGAAAATTCTCCCCAAGTACCATAGAACGTGAGAACATAATTGAGAAAACTGACCACAGATCTAGGGCAAACCCAATTGTGCCTCTGGTAAAGCCTGAACAGAATGATTTGGAGACCATTTATGAAAGTGAAAGCATGAAGACTGGTATTAAAGAAACCCCTGATGACAATGTAGGGTGTAGCTTCAAAGAACAGCAACGGAAACTAATCAATTCAGAGGGTAGGAAATAACATAATGGGGAATTTTTCCATGATTCCAATTCATACCAGTCAGTATCCAGAAACTAAGTGGTTGCAAGCAATCTCCATTCATTATTCTTGACAAGTTTAATCAGACCAAATTAATGATACGACCTTTGGACCCATCATGAACACTATCCAGGGGCCTAGATCTCACACCATCCTATGCGAATTTGGAAGGGGTCACAAAGTGAGCGAGAAGGAATTCCTGATGGCCCTGGAATAAAATACATGAAAAGAATTCCAAACAATGAGAAGCCTCCCGAACAAATTTAAAGCACAGTTACAGTTAATGAAGCAGGTTCAGGGGTTGACAGTTGATGCTATGAAAGTAGCTGTTACAGCTCCTCAGAAAGCTTCAGATGTTTGATCCATTCCCAATTGTAACAAACCAACCCCCCTTCCCAGAACGTTGTTTGTACTCCTGACTCTCCATGAACTCTCCAGGATGGTCTCTGAAGAATGCTGCAAATTCTGATGGTGATGAAACTGACACCAAAAAATTACCATTTATTTGTCCCAATTTACCATTCTGAATCCCACTCGAAGGCCAATGAAACTTCCAAATCGCTTGGCCCTGTAGTTTAAGAGTGCTATGAACTTTTTTAAAATCATAATATTATGAGATACTGTTAATCAGGATCAGTCTTGGAGGTGATTGTTTTCATCTTATATTTGAGGGGAAGCATGTTATGCATGATATCTAACACCAGATGGCCCTCTGAGGGAGTAAGCAATGTGCCTTGTATTGTTTCTGTTATCCTTTGATGGAATATTCTAGAGGGTCTGGAATATAAAGCAGCTACTTATTATCACAAAACAATTTGAGCGTTTATTCACAAGGAGTTGCAGTTCAGCCTTTCAGAACAGCAAACGTAAGAGGTGCTCCTGATGGAAATGCCTCATCTATAGGATGAGAGTAACTAACCTACAATTTTCTGAGGAGAAGTGCGGGAACGTTTGTACTTCTCCAAAAAAGACTGTAACAGACATGCACAGTCTCTTACCAGAAGCCCTGCAGCAGACTCTCACAGATGGTCATGCATTGCATGTGGCAGTGGAAAGTGACCATTAGCATTAACACTTTTTTGGCCTGAGCTCACTGAAGGCTGTAACAGGTGACATTTGTCACATTTGTCAAATGCGTTCCATATCTGCATCCAGCAGGCCCCAAATGTTTTCATTGATCAGCCCACTGATAATAGCAGGCAGCAGAAAAGGGCTTTGCTGCAATAGCAGATTTCCCATAAGTGCAGGGCTATCATTGACTTCATGCATGTAGACACCTCAAATCAACAGAGGACGACTGCTAGGGGACAAGGGCTACCCTCCTTGAACAAATGTCTTTGTAATGATTGTCTGTAACCTGAGCAGACAGAAAGAGACAACAGAGTTAGTGAGTGGCCGCCTATGTTTGGAGCATTTTATATAATGTGCATGCTGAGAGGGAGAAGCAGTAAGTTGCGAGCAGTTGGGGAGGTGGTCAAGTGGGAACATGGCTGCAATTTACAATGAATGAAGCATGATTTTTAGCAGTTTTCACCAGGTAAAAGCAGTATGCCATTAATGCCTGTTATGAGGACAGCAAGCAATAGGTGGTGATGTAATCTAAATGAATGAAAGTTGAGTGCTCCCTTGTGGAGAAACACATGATGTGGGAAATGAAGTATTCAGAGTGCTGGGGGAAGGGGTGGTGTTGGGGAGGGGTTTACGAAAGTGCTGTTGACCAGGTGTCATGCAGAGAAATGGAGTTATATTGACCTCATGTTCACTTTTGCTGTTCCTCTCAGGCCATTGAAATGCTTCTGGCACAACATCCACGCACCAGGGTGATTTCAAAGGCATGCACAATGTCTGCCATCTCTTTCCAGACCTGCTCTAGCACTTATTTGGATACTTTTCTGTCATCTCCTTCCTGAGACATTTGGCAATTCCTAGTGGCAGCAAAGTGATTTCAGCTGAATGATGCCTTGCGTCAGCAGCAGCATTGAAACTTTAAATGGGCCTGCCAAAAATCCCATCCTCCAATTAGGCAGGCTGTCTCTCACTGCTGTCATCATTAGGTCAGCCCATCAATGAGATTCAAATGAGGCAACAGTCAAAGTGATCCATGCTTCAAACTGAAGGTGCAGGCACCTAAGCCACTTGCTTACCCACTCACTCCAACCACTGCCAGCCTCGTGGAGCTACTGGCTGCTCTTCCTTTCCCTTCGTCATGCAACATTATAAATATCTCCTCCCTCTCCTATTCTATGGGCTGCTAACATAGATAAAACTGAAATTTCTTCATCCAAAACTGATACCTTTACCTTGTCCTCTCCTTATATTGTGAGCAATTTTGGGCCCCGTACCTCAGGAAGGATGTTCTGGCCCTGGAGAGGGTCCAGAGGAGGTTCACGAGAACGATCCCAGGGATGAAAGGCTTAACATATGAGGAATGTTTGAGGGCTCTGGGTCTATACTCGATGGAGTTTAGAAGGATGAGGGGGGATCTGATTGAAACTTACAAAATACTGAAAGGCCTGGATAGAGTGGACGTGGGGAAGATGTTTCCATTAGTAGGAGAGACTAGGACCCGATGGCACAGCCTCAGAATAAAGGGAAGACCTTTTAGAACAGAGGTGAGGAGAAACTTCTTTAGCCAGAGAGTGGTGAACCTATGGAATTCATTGCCACAGAAGGCTGTGGAGGCCAGGTCATTGAATATATTTAAAACCGAAATAGATAGGTTCTTGATTGGTAAGGAGATCAAAGGTTATGGGGCGAAGGCGGGAGAATGGGGTTAAGAAACTTATCAGCCATGATTGAATGGCGGAGCAGACTCGATGGGCCGAATGGCCTAATTTCTGCTCCTATGTCTTATGGTCTTATTCTTCCTTCACTTCTCTTTTCCTTACCCACTTATTTTCTCTTTCATTCTCCTGACCCTCTGCTGGTTTATTTCCCTTTCGTTCTCCATGGATGTTTACTTATTCTTTCTCATCTCTTCTTACTTAGTCTTCTTCTTCCGTTTCCTACTCTTGTGTTGTGATCGCCTCAGTGATGTTTGTTTCGGTAACATTTGTCTTCCCATTGTTTCCTGCAGCTTTTGCATGTTCAGGTTGGGGGAGGGGGAGGGAGGAAATTGAGCCACTGAAAAAGAACAGGTATTGGGATGGTACAGGAGATGAAAAAGTGTGGAGAAATTATGGGGAGTGGGCTACAACAAAGCAAGGTCAGATCAGGGGAAGGGATAAGCCACTGAGAGAATACAAAACATGCTGAGATCAGAACAGAGCATCAATAAAAACAGATTTCTTTAAGCATCTATTGGAAGCATAATTGCATGATGACTCTGGGAATTTTAGCTTTATTAGGAGTGTGCGCCAGTATTTTTCTGCCTCTCTATCATAGTTAATGTGCTTGGGGAGAAGAAGGGAGGATGAACTGGAGTACAGGATATACTGAGTAAGGCTGTGTTTTATTTAGGGTGAATGCTATGTGATAAATTTTATTTTTAAGCGTTTATTGTTGAGTTTATAAGACTGATGTATTTTGGAGAATTGTTTTCTGCTTGAATGTGTCTTGTTTGGATTTAATTGTGTAGAATTTTTATTAGTGAAATCTGATTGGGTAGAAAATTGAAATTAGAGAAAAATAATTTGGTGTATTATGATTAGTGAATTGCAAAAGTAGAAAATTAGGAAGGAGAAAAAATTAAGGCTTGACTAGTTAACAAATGAGGAAGAAAATAAATTAGCTGACTGAATCAACATAGACCACAAAGTTGACAGTGTAATGGTTTTCATATGGAATGTAAACTTGATATACATGACAAACGCAGGTAATTTTATTAGAAGGATGTACAACAGAATGCCAAACAAAAATCTAGACAAATTTGGGCAACAAGAAATCAGATAAATAAAACACAAAACCTTCTCAACATTACTCTACCTTAAAGGAAAACCAATTACAGCCAAGCAGAGCCAATAAAAGCGATATGTCACAAACTGAACTATATCAAGGTCCCTTAATCCTCAGACTTTCATCATAAGTTGAGCTCTTAATAGTAAAAGAAATAAACAAGCAAAGCTACCAATGACAGAAAAAAATGGTGCATCATTATATGCAAACTTGTATTGTGAAACTAAACATTTTTCAGAGTCAAATTCTGTAAATAATGTGGTGAGCATGGATTTTCTGCAACAGTTCAAAAAGGAGATGGAACAGTTCCCTACTGTGGCTGAATTGGAACATTGAGTATGTACTTCATGGTCACTGTGAATTCCTGGAACTCATTTTTCACCTTCACTGGTCAGAGAAGAAGTTCGCAGTTCACATTCCCTGAATTGATTGAGGGTTTTGTTTGAGTCTTGTTGCCTCTCTCAGAGGATTACATGGGCCAGAATCTTCAGGTCAGCAAGCAGGGGCGGGGCCTGCTCGCCGACCTGTAAAATGATGCGCGGTGATGTCGGGTGCGCATCCCGATGTCACCGCGCGTCATTCAGATCTTGAGCTCAGCGGGCGCACACTGGAGTTGGCTGCGCGCCTGCCGAACTGTTAAAGACCTATTAAGTCAATTTAAATATCAATTAAACTAATAAACTGAGCTGCCCGTCCAACCTTAAGGTTGGTGGGCAGGTAAAGAGCCCAGGCAGCCTTTGCATTTATCATGAAACCTCATCCACAGGCAGGATGAGGTTATATGAAGGTTTTTAAAATTCAATAAATATTTTTGATAAAATTAATTGATATGTCCCAGCTCATGTGACACTGTCGCATGAGGGGACATGTCTTAAAAATTTTATTTTTCTTTATTAAAATTTTCAAATATCAAACTAATCTCCCTGGGGCAGCTCTGTGCCTCAGGGAGATTTCTGCACTCTTTCGTGTGCCTGCCCTAACTCAGCCTACTCCCCATCCCACACAGCTCAACGCTTCCACGCTGGGTGGGCTTTAATTGGCCCACCCGCGTAAAATGGTGGCGTGCAGCTGATCGTGGGCGGTGATCGGCTACGCGCCCGCCCGCTCCCGCTCAGCCCCCGCCCCCGACGGGGAGAAAATTCTCCCCTGATTACAAGTGGGAGAGTACACCAGAAGTCCTGAAGATTCATTGCATCATGACTGGTGCTGGGATTTTCTGTGCCTGCCGGAGTCGGGCGTGGTCGGTGGCACAATATGGCGGACAATATGGCACGATCGGTTTCATGACAGCGTGAAACCAGTTCACGATTGTCCGCTCAGCCCAGCGATGGGGGGCACGTTTCCCACCATCAGACTTTGGGAACCTCATTGTAATAGATCAGCATATCATTATTAGGCCTGCCCACCGGAATCATTTCCCCCCAGCTTGATCGTCCATCCATGTCGGCGGGAATGCATGCCGATGCAGAACACGTCTTGACAAGTTTGATGTGCAGAAGTCGAGACTAACCCACCAGGGCCTTGCTCACATCGCGGACAACCGAGGAGCGGAAGATGCTGGAGCCCGACAGCAATGGCACACTGGAGGAGCGCCCATGGTATGCTGTGTGGATTCTCATGGACATGGGTCTGCTGTGAAGCAGCACACGAAAGTTGGAGAGTCACCATTGATGCTCACAATGGGTGATGGTCAAGCGGGTGGGAGAGGAATGACTAGAATGAGCTGGGAGAGGAAGAGGCGTTAGGTAGGTGGGGTAGGGAGGAGGGAATGAAGGTGTCAAGATGGGGTGAGGTTGGGAGGGGGGAATGAAGCTGTTGGGGAGAGGGAGAACAGGGGGAGGAGGGGGTAATGGGGGAGAAGATCGCAACTGGGGAGGCAGTTGTAAGGGGGATGGAAGGTGCAAGGGAATGAATGCGGATAGGGGAGGGTGTCTGGGGGAAGAAGGGGTGTGGAGAGGGGTGGGTGTCTGGGGGGGGGGGTGCAGGAAAGTGTGCGGAGAGGGGAGGGAGCAAGGGTTGAGAAAGAAGTAAGTGTGGAGGAAGGGGTCAGAAGCGGGTGGAAGTAAGGCTGGAGGAAGAAGTGAGGCTTGAGGAAGAAGTAAGACTGGAGCAAGAGGTAAGGCTGGAGGAAGTAGTTGGGAGTGAGGAGGGACCAAGGGTGACTGAAGAGGTAAGGGTTGAGAAATGAGTTAAGAAAGGGGAGGGACTAAGTGGGGGGGAGTCCGGGGAGGGGGCGGAGGGAGGTGGTGTGGGAGGACTAGGGTGGAAGGCATTCCAGTGGAGGAAGGGGTTCAGAGTGGGGAAGGGGTTCCAGGGGGGAAGGGAAAGCTCGTCATCTGACTTGGACTCAGCAAATTTCTGGCCTCCAGCAGTCCTCAGAGTGCCGGGGGCCTGGGAAGTTCCTGCACATCAGTTCCCGATGTGTCCTCTTTCACAGGCCACTGCCATGCACTAATTATCTCTCCTTGCTTTCGCAGGCACATCTGGGAAACAGCCGATGGAGTCCACGACCGAGGGCCTCCAATCAAGCCCTGAAGAAGCCTCTGAAGAGGAGTCTGAAGGCACCCTCCCTGAAGTCCCGTCACAGCACTCACCCACACCTTCTACCAGCACAAAGACACACACTTCAGTGGGGCCTAGCTTTAGAGTAGCCTCAGGATCACAGTCTGGTGAGCACATCGCACTTCCTGATCCACAACGGTTGCTGCAGGAACTTCCCAGGTGTCTGGCACTCTGAGGACTGCTGGAGGCCAGAAGTTTGCTGAGTCCGAGTCAGATGAGGAGCCTCTGGACTCGATCATGTCACAGCTGCTGGAACTGCAAACACGAGCTCAGGAACATCAGGAAGGGATGTCCGCTGCACTCCGCAGATTGCAAGGCACAATGGAGGAGTCCATCCGCCTTCACTCTGAGGTGATAGCGTCGGCATGCCAGCGCACCAAGGTCGACACTGGTAGAATGGTGGCCACGATGGAAACCTTGCTCCTGCAGTGTTGCGCAGGCTGAAGTCCATCTCTGACACTGTAGTTGGCCTCCAACAGTGTGTTCACAAGAGGGGTGTGGGGCAGCTAAATCTCTCTCCAGCTTCCCTTTCTCCTCAAGGAGTCAGCCAGGGGCCCTTCGGCACCCATAGGGAGGAGGATCAGCAGGCGTGGCCCGAGGGCCATCCACCCAGGCGACTCTGGGAGTGTCCAGCCCATCCGAATCCCCTCTTCCTGTGGCCTCTGCAGCTCCAGCTCGACAGGCTGAGGAGGGTGCCACTGCCACGTAGCAGGACCCCGAAAGCAGGCTGGGGCCCTCCAGGTCTTGGCCCTCCAGAGGACACCCGCCATGGTCATCATAGATAGGGCACAGCAGTCAGCAGGCTGCCTCCACCTCCACTGTGGATGTCTGGGGGGCACCAAGATGTAGCGGCAGGTTTAGGAAGATTAAGAAGTTGTAGTTGCGCAGCCTGGGCACGGGTGTTAATCACTTGTACATAATGTTCACCATTGTAAATAAACTCCCAAGAATGTCTCCCTGCCTTTGGCCCCTTGTTTTAATGAATGGTGTTCGTGTCACTCAGATGTGAAACCTTTCTGCACAAGATAAAGGCAGGTGTCTCAGTCCAAGGCTTCTTCCCTGTGCTTTGTGCAGCCTTCAGATCAAAGTGATGGTCTGACTTCAAACTGCATCTCGTCATCATCCTCCTGGAACCTAGCGACTATTAGGGCCTCCGTTGCATCTCCATGACAGGAGCACTATCACAGAGTGTATATGCACTGCCATAAGCCAGACGGTTTTGACAAGGTGGACATGGAAAAAATGTTTCCTGTTGTGGGTGAGTCCAGAACGCGGGGCCACTGTTTTAAAACTATGGGTCACCATTTTAGGACAGAGATGAGGAGAAATTTTTTCTCTCAGAGGGTTATGTGATTTTGGAACTCCCTGCCTCAGAAAGTGGTGGAGGTGGGATTGTTGAATCTCTTTCAGAGGGAGGTAGGTAGGTTCTTGTTAGGCAAGGGAATCAAAGGTTATCAGGGGTAGATGGAAATATCAGATTCATAATACAAATAGATCAGCCATAATTTTATTGATGGAGCAGGCTCAACGGGCCAAAAGGTCTACAGCTGTTCCTATTTCGCATGTTCGTATATTTGCATCTCTTCCTCAGCCAGCCCGTCTCCCTGTTGCAGAATAAGGTTCTAAAGGGCGCACCAGGTGACAGTGATGCGGACTGCATTGCAGGACTCCACCAGACCGCTCCAGGCACCGGAACCTCATTTTCAGCATCCCAATGGTTTGTTCCACCAAGATGTGAGTTGCAGCATGAGCCTCGTTGTAACTTCTAAGATAAAAGCAAAATACTGCGGATTCTGGAAATCTGAAACAAAAACAAAAATAGCTGGAAAATCTCAGCAGGTCTAGACAGCATCTGCAGAGAGGAAGACAGCTAACATTTCGAGTCCGTATGACTCTTCATCAGAACTAAAGAAAAATAGAAATGAGGTGAAATATAAACTGTTTGGTGGGGGGTGGTGGGACAGGTAGAGCTGGATAGGGGGCCAATGATAGGTGGAGGCAAAGAAGAGATTGCCAAAGATGTCAAGACAAAAGGACAAAAGGGTGTTGACGGTGGTGAACTTCACTCTGCTGCAGTCTGAGGCCGCCGCACAGGTGTCATCAACCATGTCCTCTGCGAGTAGCCCTTGTCCCTGAAGAGCCATTTCTGCAGCCTCTCTGGACCCTGGAAGATGTCAGGGATCTGTGACCGACTGAGAATATAGGAGTCATGGACACTCTGTGGAAACTGTGCGCAGACCTGCAGGATGCATTTGTGGTGGTCACAGACCAGCTGCACATTCAGCAAATAGAAGCCCTTGTGATTGACATAGTTGACTGCTTGTTATGACGGAGATCTGAAAGCTACGTGAGTGCATTTGATGGCTCTCTGCACCAGGGAAACCTGAGATCTGGGCACATCTTTGGGTGAAATGCATATAGTTGTGTGCCCTTACGAAGATGGCATCCGTGACCTCATGGATGCATTTGTGGGTGGCGGGTTGTGAAATCCCACAGAGGTCACCTGTGGAACCCTGAAAGGAGCCACTGGTGTAGAAATTGAGCACCATGGTCACTTTCACAGCCACTGGCAGTGGATGCCCTCCAGGTCCACATGGCACCAAATCCTGCAGTAGCCAGCAGGTGTGACTGACCAGTTCCCTAGACATTTGCAGTCTTTGGCGACACTGGTTCTTGGCCATCTGCAGGAATTAAATGCAGTGTGTATAGACCCTGGGTCTGGCTAGGCACTGACCAGCAACAGCTTGCTGTGGCTCTTTGGTGGTGTATGCAGGAGCCCTTGTCAACCCTACTTCCAGGGGGTGCTGCTTCTCTCTCTGTGCAGCCAGGCCCGTCAGTTGCTCTCTTCTCAGTCGTCTTTGCTCTCTATACGCCACGAGGCATACAGCTAGTTCACCAGGTTTCATGATCCTGATGTACTCCTCCTGCAGGATGAAAGAGAGAAATGTGTGGGTTAGCTAGGGTGTACTAAGAACCTCTCTTGGTTAAGCCTGAAGGCCCCTCAACGCATCCGGACAGTGCTGGCCTCCACTTGGATGGTCAGAGTTTAGTGCGCTGCCTGGCTTTCCGGAACACCACCCTCCTGTGCCCCACTCCACTCGACCGGTTGGCAGCAGCTTTGTCCACTGGACTGCATGCCATGCTCTCAGCTCAGGTGCAGACATTCTCCTATCCCACACTGCAAGGCTGCATTGTTAGCTTGAACCATGGGGGAGACTGATCCAAACCGGGATGATGACATTGGAAGGGGCTGTGTGCGCCTCCACCAGTGACTGCTCCATGACCAGCTTTAGCAAGGAGATTGTACAATGTGCCCAGTCGTCCAATTGTTCTACAGTCCACTAAAATGCTCATTACTTTGCAGTCTGTGCCCGAGAGGTGAAAAGCTCTGGAGCACTTGGTGGCACTTTCATGCCTCTGCGTTGCTTGAGTGGGTAGATAAGCTAGAGACCTGACTCCATGCAGATCAATGTGGCTGTGCCTGAACTGTCTCAGCTGCAGAGGAATGGGCACTTTATACAAGGTGTCCCTAATGTGCGGTCACTTCCCTCCCCCCTGCCACCCCGCACATGCTTGTGCACTACCTTCAACCGCTGGGCAGCCCTTGCAACCCCCCCAAAGTCGCCTCTACCACAGGGCAGCCCTAGTGCCCCCCTCCCCTGACCAATAAGTCGCCTCAACCGCTGGACAGCTCTTGCCCCTGCCCCCCCAACCCTCCAACCTTGAAGTCCAACAGGCGACCCTGGCGAATGCTCTGCAACGTTACTGTGCATTCACCTCCGAGTCCCCCTCAAAGTGCATCTCACCAGGCTCACGTCTTATACCTGCTGTTGTAAAACATGTCCAATCCAGCCAGGGGGTGGGTGGGATGATCCTGGCGGGCTGGCCTTATAATGATATGCAGATGTGTTACAGTGAGGTTCCTGATGGCGGGAAACACGCCCCGCCATCAACGGGCTCAGTGGACAATTGCAAACTGGCTTCACGACATCATGAAACCAATTTTTGGCATTCTCGCCATACTGTCTGCTCAAGCCGCGGAACATGTCCGATGTCAGCGGGCCAGAAAATTCCGCCCTTATATTTTGTTTTCTTTGCACATTTTTCTTGCTTGATAAGATAACAATAAATCTTGGAAATGAGTCTAAAAATGAACCATGACAATCAAACAATAGTAATATAATTTGATTATTATAGAGGGATTTTTGTCATTAGCATCTTTCAAAAATATATACTTACAAATAATTAACTTCAACATCCATTTTCTTGATATTTTCATTGATTTTTTTTTCTGATGTTTGTTTAAAGAATTAGTACTGATGACTCCATTGGGGAAACATGCTCACCGGAATTTAAATATTACAGGTAAGTTTAATTAATTCTTTAATATTATAGGCACACTATTTAAATATATTCATTAATTCAAGAGTTTTCAACATATATTATATTTGACAAGTCATTAATCAGTCTGCAGTTTAATATTCATATAACATTTTAAAGAAATGAATAATTTAACAGAACATTTTTAATGAGAAACTCTTAATAAGTTCCCAATTTAATACTAAAAATACACATCTTAATTAGTGTAATCATTTCCAGGTCTTAACACCTGTCAGATTTGAACAATTCTTCCAGAATGCCAAATGCTGTGTTTTCAGGTCTGCAGATGTTTCATAAAAAATTCCAAATTAGCAAAGGTTCCTCGCCAATATATAAACAATACTTTGTTACTTATCACTGATGCTTCGGATCTTTTAGAAATATAAGTCTTGCCAATAGCCATTGCTTGAACTCTATCAATTGAAAACAAACCTTGAAAGGAGTGGTAATGTCACTGAACTAGTAATCCAGACTAATGCTCTGGGGATAGTGATTCAAATCACACCATAACAGCTGGTAAAATTTAAATTCAATTAATAAATCTGGAATATAAAGCCGGTGACCATGACAACTATCATTGCTTGTTGTTTTCAAACAAAAAATCTGGTTCATTAATGTCCCTAAGTCCCCTTCCTTCAAGGGAGGACATCTGCCATCATTACCTGTTCTGGCCTACATGTGACTCCAGACCCACAGCAATGTGGTTGACTCTTAACTGCCTAGCAAGTCACTCAGCTAAAGGGGAATTAGGGACTGTTCTGTTGAAGGGTCATGAGGACTCGAAACGTCAGCTCTTTTCTTCTCCACCGATGCTGCCAGACCTGCTGAGTTTTTCCAGGTAATTCTGTTTTTGTATGGGAAACAAGTGCTGGCCTTGCCAGCAACACCCACACCCCATGAAAACATTTTTGAAAATACACAATTTGACATAGATAATAAGATGGTCAATGGAGTAATAATATACAAGGAGGTTTCACAAGAATGGAGAGAGAGAACCAACGAAGAATGAGATAGATGGGGAAATACATGTTATATGCAGGCCAGTGAATTATTGTGGCAACTAAACGTTTCTGACATGCTCTAAACCGAGGTCTGCTCCCAATAAACAGCTCCCGCTCCCTACACACTGGAGCGCAACTCTACGCACAACATTACTCATTTATCAATCTTAAGAATCCAATAGAAAACTGTGTTGCTGTATTTGGCTTTCTATCTATGACACAAAATCTCCCGGGATCCCCTTGACGTCTGAAAATGTATAGCGACATAATATAAGAACAAGATTGAGCTCAGTTGTGGCACCTTCCATATAAAGGCTCCATTCACTGTGCAGGTTCACATGTTAAAAATGACTAGTTGGACGTAATACTTATTAGTATTGACAGAATCAGACCCCAGTATGAATCACTGTCTTCAGGAAAAGAGGAAAGAGAACTGAGGGGAAAAATTGAATTGATTTGGCTATCCAAGTTGTTTATATAACAGTTTATTAGCACATTCAATATGTTTATGTTTTGTGTCAGATGACATTTTTGGTGAGATTTATTGGCAGTCTTTGTGAGATTCACTGGCTGTCCTGGGATCAAGTCAGAGGCTGGTTTCTGCAGGAATAAGCACTGACATATGTCAAGCCAGCAAGTCAATTCTAGTAACAGTAAGCCTGAAATAAACAGGGACCTTTCATTAAAAGCTATAAAACAATTAAAGACGAAAATTTATTCAGGAACTCAGAAACAGAATGGGGGAAAAGCATTGGTGTAAATTTTCAACTGTGGGCAGCCCATTTCTGTCCTACAAAATGGGCAACCAGCATTTGAAATTCTGGCCGGGACTTTACACATCCAATCACACCTGCACCAGTTGTCCGGAACACTTTTAAATGAGCATCTAATGTTCATGTAATCAGTGGTTCAATGAACTTTACAGCACAGAAGGAGGCCATTTGGCCTATTGTTGCTGTGCTAGCTCTTTGAAAGAGCATTTGAGTTTAGTCCCAACCCCTGTTTTTTTGTCCCTAATCTTGTAAAGTTCCTCATCTTTAAATACCTGTCCAACTCCCTTTTAAAATTGGTTATGGAATCAGCTTCCATCACCTTCCAAAGGATGGCATTCTGGATCCTAACAACTCTCTGGCAAAAATAATTCTCCTCATCTCCTCTCTCGATCTTTTGCCAATAATTTTAAATCTATAAGTAGGTAGGTGATGGGAATTCTGCTGCAAAGAACTCACCTCCTGACTCCCCAAAGCCTGTCCACCATCAAAAGGTACAAGTCAGGAGTGTGATGGAATACTCTCCACTTGCCTGGATGATTGAGGCTCCAACAACACTCAGAAAGCTTGACACTATCCAGGACAAAGGAGCCCACTTGATTGGCACCCCATCCACCACTTTAAACATCCACTCCCTCCACCACGAGTGCACAATGGTAGCAGTGCTTACCATTTACAAGATTGTATTGCAGCAACTCACCAAGGCTCCATCAACAGCATCTTCCAAACACACGACCTCTATCAACCTAGACGGACAAGGGTAGCAGATGGATTGGAACACCACCACCTGCAAGTTCCCCTCCAAGTCAAACACCAGTCTGACTTGGAACTATATTGCAGTTCCTTAATTCACTGTTGTTGGGTCAAAATCCTGGCATTCTCTTCTTAACACCATTGTGGATGTACCTACACCACACGGACTGCAGCGGTTCAAAATAGCAGCTCACCACTACCTTTTCAAAGGTAATTAGAATCAGGCAATAAATGCTAGCCTTGCCAATGTTGCTCACATCCTGTGGGAGAGGGGTCGGGGGTGCTGGCAGAGTCCCCATCCTATTTTGCCAGTCTGTCACTCGGCGTAGTAAATCTGTTCAAGATTGGAGCAAACCTAACTAAAAAGAAATTTTTTAAATGATCTGTATTTGTCAGTATGTCATTCAAAAAGATTCATTCATATCTTCTGTCATGAGCTCCTTTGTACTTCCTGAGGTTCTAATGGTTAGTTTGCATCTTGATATTCTATATGTATTACACATTGTGCATTTTGCCATCAAGCACTCAATCAGAGTTAACATCAATGGCCTAAAATATAATTTCTCAGAAGTTTTGCATTTTTCCAGTCCTAATCACCTCAGGCAATTTCTAACGAGTCAAAGGTTTTAGAAGCTAATATAATTAACCTTTCTTAAACAATAGCTCATCTTGTTCATGATTAGCACCATTATAATTTACTAGTGACCTAACTTATTAACCAGTGCTTTTCCAGCATGTCAACGCTTCTTGTAGTTCCTGTAATTTCTAGTTAGCACTATGTTGTGTCGATCTCAATTTCCACTCTTTCTTATGAAATTTCATTCCCCTGATTCATATATACTCTGCTTAATGGACCTAATACAAATATGTCTTTTACAGCCTTAAATCTGACAGGGAATAATCAACTGTGAAAGGTGGTAGAGTTTAACTTGCACTGTGGGTAGAAAACATGGTGCTATGAATCGGCCTGATGATATACCCTGTCTGATTCAAGTTAATAGGAAGGGAAATTGGGTAGGTTGTACAACACTCAACTGATCCGCATTGTAGCATTTACCAGCCGGTGATGAAAGTTAAAATCTATCTTAAGATGTTCTGAGTTTATTTCCGTTCTCAGTACCAGAGAAAACTCTTAAAGGTAAGAGTTAATTGGTACTAAAATCTCCTCAACTCTGTACAATTTTCAGAGTATTTGCAGGTCATGGGAACCTTCCCTTTGTCCATCACCTCAGCTATATGCATGGAAACCATCTCCACTGCCTACACATGTTCCTAATTATAGAACTTTTGAAGACAGGGCCCTGCTTACCCAAGGGAGGTCATTTGTCCACCTACTTCAGTCTTCCTTTCTACTGTCCTGACCCTCATTCTCAATGGTGCTCCAGGTTTGACCCAGTGACAGCCTGTTTTAACTTAATAACTACGTCTCCTCATGTAAGTGTAGCAGTTAGTGCTTGTGTAAGTAACAGCTCATGATGCAATTGGTGCTGAAATGTTGAGGCAGTAGTTCCGGCAACTAATTTCTCAGTGGATGTGCCTTGGTGTCATCATCATGGCTGAAAGGCAACACCTATGATAAGAACATAAGGAATAGGAGCAAGAGTAGACTATATGGTGCCTTGAGCCTGCTCCACCATTCAATATGATCATGGCTGATCTTCTGTCTTAACCGCACTTTCTCATCTGCGCCCTCCTGCCCACCAAACCTCCATATCCCTTGATTCACTCAGGGAACAAAAATCTGTCTATCTCAGCCTGCATATATGCAATGATGGAGCGTTCACAAGATTCCAACCCTGTGAGTGAAGAAATTTCTCCTTATCTCATTCCTAAATAATTAACTCCTTATCCTGATGTGAATATCCTAATATCCTCCTATGATGTGAAACACAAAATAAATTGTTTAACTGTGCACGCAGTGACATACCCCTTGAAGAAATATTTGCTGAATACAAGGCCATCACAATCATTTCAGAAAGTACATAAAGCTGATACCATGCATAATATATACTTCTCAACTTTTACTAATCTTCCATTAGTCCCTCATCCTCAACATCGTCCTCTCCCATATATTCTGCTGTCTGCTCATCCATGATTTGCAGCACAACCTCCTCCTCTGTACTCAAGGCTCCAGGCGCTTTTGATTGTTCACCATTTATATCACTACAGCATTGGTTGTAGGCCACATATTCCTGTGGAGGGAGAGAATACAACATTAAATGCTTGAAATATCGATTGATATAGGCACATTTCTTCATAATGATGAGATGTGGAAGTGCTTGCTCTCTTTAAATCAACCATCTTTGAAGACTAGTTGCAACCCTTGTAGTAGACATTGTGAGCTGGAAGAGTGGTTTTGGATAAAGAAGATGCAGAAATATTATCAGAGATTGCCTTTTGCAGAAATGATTTTCCCTGAGATCCAGATGCTGAGAAAAAGTATGATGGACGAAGAGGTAATTTAAAACTGTCTGAATGGTAAAGGATGTATAATGGTTAGAATATGTAGACTTACCTTGGCTACCGTTCTGAGGTCACTGATTCTTGTGCAGCATTACACGACAATTCCTGAGGTGATGGAGATATTACTGACAGTCTGTTGCCTCTCTCCAGAACATACAAACATATGAAATAGGAGCAGAAGTAGGCCATTCAGCCCTTCGAGCCTGCTCTGCCACTCAATAAGATCATGGCTGATCTGTTTGTGTTTCGAGTTCACATTCGCATCTACCCCCGATAACCTTTGATTCCCTTGCCTAACAAGAATCTATCTACCTCTTCCTTAAAAATATTCAGTGACCCCACCTCCACCACCTTCTGAGGCAGAGTGTTCCAAAGTTACACAACCCTCTGAGAAAAAATTTCTCCTATATGTCCTATAAGGGTGACCCTTAATTTTAAAACAGTGCCCCCTAGTTCTGGACTCACCCACAAGAGAAATCATCCTTTCCACATCTACCTTGTCGAGACCATTCAGGATCTTATATACTTCAATCAAATCCCCCCTCACTCTTCTAAACTCCAGTGGAAACAAAAAGATAAAAGCAAAATACCGTGGATGCTGGAAATCTGAAACAGTGGAAACAAGCTCAGCCTATCCAACCTTTCCTCATAAGACAACCCACTCATTCCAGGTATCAATCTAGTAAACCTCCTCTGAACTGCCTCCAGTGCATTTACATCCTTCCTTAAATAAAGAGACCAAACCTGCACGAAGTATTCAAGATATGGACTCACCAATGCTGTGTATAACTGAAGCATAACATCCTAACTTTTTTGTTCAATTCCTCTCCTAATAAAGGATAGCATTCCATTAGCCTTCTTAATTACTTGCTGTACCCGCATATTAACTTTTTGTGACTTATGCACGAGAACACCTAGATCTCTCTGTACCTTGGAATTTTGCAGTCGTTCTCCATTTAAGTAATACTCTGCTTTTTTATTCTTCCTGACAAAATGAACAACTTCACATTTTCCCACATTATACTCCTTCTGCCAGATTTTTGCCCACTCACTCAACTTATTTATATCCATCTGCAAACTCCTCATGCCTTCTTCACAACATACTTTCCTGCCTACCTTTGTGTCATCAGCAAATTTAGCTACCATGCTTTTGCTCCCCTCATCTAAGTCATTGATGTCAATTGTAAAAAGCTAAGGCCCCAACTATAAAGTGTTTTGGGATGCCCTGAGCCCAAGGAAAGTGTGATATAAATGCAAGACTTTCCTTCATTCTATTAATTAACCCATGTTTTTGCATGTGGCAATTAATTTTGTCTTGGATTACTCCCTCTAAAAATTTCCCCATCCACAACTTCTATCCTCTCCTTTTTTTTGAATAGGGGTGTAACTTTTGCAATCTTTCAGTCCTCTGGTGCCACTCCCATTTATAAAGGCGGATTGGAAAATGCAGCCAGATCCTCTGCTATCTCTACCCTTATTTCCCTCAGCAAACTAGGATCTACTTCAACCAGGCCAGGTGGCTTCTCAACTTTGAGTGCTGACACCCTTTTAAGTATTGTCATTATCTACTCTTAATCTCTCCAATTTCTCTACTACCTTGTAATTTACTGTGACATACATGACATTTTTCCTTTAGTGAAAGCAAATATAAAGTATTCATTTACTATCTCAGCCATGCCCTCTGCCTCCATTAGAAGTGCTACAAATTGGTCCCTGATCAGCTTCACTTTTCCTTTGACTCTTTTGCTATTTATATCTTTATATGAAAAAGGAACTTTCGGGTTCTCTTTAATGTTACCCATAATGAGTTGAACTCAGACAAGAAAAATAGTTTTAGTTCAATTTTTTCTAACCATTTTGATCTTTTTTGCTCCATGAATAGATTCTCACAGCATTTGCAACACTTTGCTAAACTGAAGGCATAGAATATGTAAATCATATTTGCATATCAGTTGCATTCCAACACTTTTAACATGTTTTAAATCTAGAATTCTCTGCTGAAAAACTGGAAATTGAAAACCATTTAGTCGAAGAACAGATGTTAGTTGAAAATATTTCTTTCCCCTAGGCATCTTCAGAATCTTAGTTTAGGGATTTCTTTTGCAAAAATTATCTACACTATTTGATGAGAAATTCTCTCTAATGAAATGTCCTGCTACCCATTGTAATTATATCTTATTCTGCCACCATTTATGCTATGATTCCTTTCTCTTTAGTATATTCAAAAAAGCATACGGCCTACCTTATATTACACAGAACTGCTTTCAATGTATGTGCCAAATCCCATTGCCCTGGGATGCCCCCATGTACATTATAGGCACATTTATATTACCTTAATTTGTTGTTGTGGTATGGAAAAAGAAATGTCCACACATAACACCACCCCCACCCCCCATCCCTGTCCATTAGTACTCCCACTTTGTTCCTAGACTCCATATAGTTCCATTGGAGACAGGTTCAATTGCAAGCTTGGGAACATTTTAGGTTTCACAACCTCCTTTGCAAATCCTGCAGAATGCAATAAATTGTGTTGGATCCTCCTGTCGTCAATCCCACAGCGATTGCCACTCCACTGAAGTTCTGGCCCATTATATTGGATACATTGAGCCTAGAGTGACTCATGTCACTTGTGGCAGACATTTATTTTTATTGCTACAGAGACTTTGCATCTGGCAGCGTGGGGATAGAACTCAAAGCAACATCTGTACCTGGGTTAGATATCTAATGCTGCATGTGTTGCAGCTGGAGTTGGTGTAACATAATAGAAAATGTCCATTTCCAGGCTCTGATATTGACCCCTGTAATTTCAAAAAATCAAAATTTAAGGGTTGAATTTTCGGGGTCTCCTGAAGACTAGAATGGAGGCAGGGAGCCAATCCCCACACCGGCAATAATCAGCAGTGAAGTGGGAGGGCAGGGCAGGAATCCCACTCTCCCTCTAATTCATCCCAGTTAAGATAGTTTCGAGCTTTTAAGGAGTTGCAGTTCTGATTTTTAAAGTGCTGGACAGGTTACCTGCACCTTCAGAAATTGGCCAGCTGAAGGCAGGCGGGTACTGAGTGGAGAACCAGTCATGGCTACAGTATAAGGGTGTTCAGGTTAGTAAGGGTTAATGCAAGATTTGGGAAACAGTACTACCCACATTATGATGCAGACAGTCACATGATGGTAGGCTGTGTGTAGGGAGAGTCTACAGAAGTCGGCATGAAGATGGCACCTAGTTAGGGCAATAGCTTGGAGGTATATATATATAGTTGTGTGTTAACAATAAACATTTTATGTTCAAACACACAAGCCTCCAAACCTCTTAGTGAGTCACCAAACAACCTTACAACAATGGCTGCCCCAGGGCATCATTTTGGCCCCATAAGTGGATCAAGGGGCAAAGGAGTTCTGGACACTCAGTAAGGGGGTCCCTTGGTGCTGCACAGGTTATAGAGAGAGAATTAAATCTCAATGTCTGGGTTTTAAATGTGGTAGGCACCTACTGGCATCATGGAGGCAAGGTTGCCAATGACAATGGGGCAGCCTCCTGCCTGGAATGAAGGTTTCATTTGGCAGTGGGGTATGACCACCAAAAATCTGAACTTTAATCTGTTTCCTAGCGGAGGCAGGTCTCTGAGCCAAAGCAGACCTGGCTCCTGTTTCCTGCCTCCATGATGAAAATTCAGCCCTATTGAGAAGCAGTTTTGTGGTAAAGTGGAGTGCTATGTACCTTTAAGAAAATGTAGTTAGTTGACCATGTGTATTGCCCAATCACTACACAGCAAGGGCTTCTTGGGTAACTGGAAGTCTAAAGCTGGAGGTGATTGAAGAAGCACACATGGTGTTAGTGCTCTGTTCTTAGTTCCAATGAACTAAGTTGTGCTTCAGTTAATCGGTCCCTCTGTCTGTATTGTTTCAAGCACCAACTAATGTGTTAATATCAAGTGCGCAGCCAGAATTTGCCGGACAAAGTGAATCTGATAACCAAAAACTTAAAAAGTATGGAGACTGTTCCCAAGAAATTGAAAATAAGAATTTCTCTACTGGCAAATAAGGAAATAAAAATAACTTTTTTGGCCACATTAATTGGAATTATTTTTAAAAGACATGAATTATAAAGCATCTTTCCACTAAATTTCACCATTGTTGTTTTACTTTCTTTCTTCAGTGGAGAATTTTTTTTAGGTTTTCTTTTCTCTTTCTTCATCTGCATGGCCTATCACTTTAAAGTCATACACTTCTTTGTGTTGCTTCTCCTAAGTGTCTCTTTCCCAAGTGTTCCCCAGCATCAGTGGATGTCTTCTCAGGTAGATGGCCAGCATCAAATTCATAAAGCCTGTTGCCTCTATCTTCATCATTTTCTGATGTACCTATATTGGCTCCAGAGGACCCTATGTTTCAACCACTATAAGTTCTGTGCTTTTGGGTACAGTACTTGTGCAAGGCTATGTAATGGTATGTAACTGCCCCTAAGATGCATGCTACTGTACAGATGCATACACGCCACTGCTAGATAGCATGTCCTTGCAAGATCCTCGGTTCATTCTTTGCCAAGAACAGTTACTTCTCTGAATCTGTTGTATATGGTTGCCTTTATGAATTTGCCTATCAAGCTGAAGTCAGCCATGACTGCTTGAGGCAATGTATCCACACCATGTTCCACTGCTATAAATATTAATCAAAAGCAGGCAAGTGGCTGAACCAGGTAATCGTGAACTGGGAAAAGAGTAGTATTGCAGCTGCACCTTGAATAACTGATTTACTGTCATTCCTGTTGTATAAGGGTGTTTGGCAGAGCAAGGGTTAATGTGGGGCTGGGGAACAGTACCGCCCACGGCATGATGTAGAGAGCCACATGATGGTGCACTGTGTGTAGTAGAGTTTGGAAGGAGCCTGCATGGAGACAGCACCCATGCAGGGCTGTACCTTGGAGATGTACATGGTTATGAGTTGTTAATAAATCAGTTTACATTCAACCCTACAAGCCTACAGACCTTTTAGTGAGACACCAAATAACCTTACAATAATTCCCAATAATGAATTTATTTTTCTTGAATTTAATGGCAAGAAAATTACTGCTAACCACCATTTAGATTTGTTAGTATCTAATAGGTTCAGTTGATGAATGTTAAGTACCTAGTAGGTTAATGTAACAAGATTAACCGGCATTGGGTATTGATTAATTAATTACACTCAGATGTGTATATAAAGAAGAGTCAGCCAGCACTGGGACGATTGTGTTAGAGTGGAGAAGTAAGCTCTGTTCTAAACAGTCTCTACTAAAGCATCCTAGTCTCGGTGTCTTCTTCAGAACCAGGTTTGGGATTTTCTAAAAAAAGAATGGCTGTGTTAATCTAAGGAAACAAATTAAGTTGTTTTCTGCCCAAAAGACAAAAGCACCCAAAAATACTGATTCAAAGAGAAGTTGATAGGGTTGTTGGATGATTTAGAGCAGCAGGCACACTGCAAATTTAATCTGAAATCGATATTCCAGGATGTGGATCGTTGATATAAACTTTATTTCACTGGAAGATACAAGGAATAACAATATTGTGCTGAGGTCTTAGGGTAGTATTGCTATACCATTGCAATTTTACTTGGCAGTGGATCTTGATCATTTTCTTCTAATATATATTAATATTATTAGATGATATGTTTTTGGGCAGTATTTCATCACAGGCTTCAACTGAAAATGGCTTCACCTGGTAAAAAAGGTTATTTTCCCACAGGATGAAGATGAGATAGAGCAGAAACATTACTGTTTTTTTTAATAGGCACTCAGGCTATTTGGAACTCCTGATGCATAGGCAAATATTTCCATTAAATTTAATCAAGATCTCTATTTGTTACTTGTTTTCTGCTCAAAGGCCTCACTGTAGCTGTAGCAAATGCAGCATCTAAAATAGTACAAGATTTCCTATGGCAGCACCCCAGGGGTTTTAATACTGTCTCTACCCAGTGCTGTGGCAATGTACTG
The DNA here is from genome assembly GCF_964194155.1 of Cetorhinus maximus. NCBI lineage: Eukaryota > Metazoa > Chordata > Chondrichthyes > Lamniformes > Cetorhinidae > Cetorhinus > Cetorhinus maximus. The sequence continues at coordinate 66,900,032 of NC_135894.1, forward strand.
CAAACTTAATGGAGCATGGCAAATTTGAAAGAGCAGCAGAATATGATGTAGGATATGTACATTGTAACACAAAATTCAAAGCAAACATAGTTTTGGCATGGTACACGTGAAATAGAATTCAGTAAATTAGTTAGATGATACACAGCCATCAGCAGCAATCACATTTTGGGCTAGAAGTGAAACCTGATCAGATAGCAAATGAATTTATACATTTAGTGCATCCATTTCTTTGAAATTCCTGTAAATAATGAGGTTTTAACAGAAGTATACTTCGGTCAAAGCGTTCCTATAATTTATTGAAATTTTAGATTTTTGCAATAATCTCCTACCCATTTTATTGTAGTGAATATGCTCTGTACCTTGCAAAACAAAAACATTGAGGATGTGACAAGAGTGCAGTGTGATAACACATTTAAACAAGTAGCCATGACCACTTTATATAGAAGCATAAAAGACACTTACGCAGTGTGTCGTGGCTTGGTCCAAAAGCTGTTTAAATACAAAATTACAATGGCATCCATGTGAGTCATGATGAGTAAATATTTTATATCTTCTTAAGTTGATTGATATAAAGAACAATGAAAAAGTGAAGTCCTATTATGGAACTATAAACATTACCCAAAAAAAGAAGTCCCGCCTCAGAGGTCTGCAGGATATTTGATTGACCAGCGGCTCTGTAGTCCCAGCAGCGCCACCAGGAACAGTGGCTGGGACCGGAGATACATTCAGTCTCAGGAAAGAAGAGCCAGGTCTGGAGAGAAGGGGAGTGCTGGGGGGTCTTTTGGCTTGGGCAGAGCAGGAGGCCTTGGGGGAGGGGCAGGGAGTTGGGGGGCTTGACTGGGAGGCTGGGGGGACAGTGAGCACCCACTGGGGGTGGAGAGGCAGCCTTATGGGGATGCCCAATCAGGAAAGGAAGCTTGTAAAGGAGGAACACCTCCTTCCCACCTGAAGCCCAAGCTGGCCAACCTGCTGGACTTGCCCACACCCCCATCCCTGACTTCCCACTGTCCTCAAAATTAAGGCTGGGAAGTAGGTGGCCCTTAAGTGTCCATTAATTGGCCAGTTAAGGGCCTCAACTTGGGCAAGGGTAGGCAGGCTGCCCTAGGCCTGGGCGTTCCCCCGACCTATAAAATAGTGGACAGTTCAGGGCGGGCAGGGAGACCACCCAATGAATTTTATGGAACCCCTTCCTGAAAACCCGCCGACAGGGGCCAGTAAAATTCTGCTCAAGATGTTTGGCAAGCAATCTGATGATTTAGAGGCGGTGAAGAGGACTAGTGAGGTGATGGTAAAGTAAAGCTGGGTATTGTCATGTGGAAACTGATATGTTTCTGGATGATGTTGCCAAGGAGCAGCATGTAGATGAGAAACAGGAATGGGTCAAGGGTAGATTTTTGTGGACACCAGAGGTAATGGCACGGGAGCAGGAAGAGAAGTCATACGAACATACGAACAAGGAGCAGGAGTAGGCGATTCAGCCCCTCGAGCCTGCTCCACCACTTAATAAGATCATGGCTGATCTGATAGTAACCTGATTGCATCCCACCTACCCCCGATAACCTATCACCCCCCTTGCTTACCAAGAATCTAGCCGCCTCGGCCTTAAAAATATTCAAAGACTCTGCTTCCACCACCTTTTCAGGAAGAAAGTTCCAAAGACTCACAACCCTCTGAGTGAAAAAATTTCGCCTCATCTCTGTTTTAAATGGGCGACCCCTTATTTGTAAACAATGGCCCCTAGTTCTAGATTCTTCCACAAGAGGAACATCTGCTCCACATCCACCCTGTCAAGGCCCCTCAGGATCTTACATGTTTCAATCAATTCGCCTCTTACTCTTCTAAACTCCAGCATATACAAGCCTAGTCTGTCCAACCTTTCCTCATAAGACAACCCACCCATTCCAGGTGTTAGTCTGGTAAATCTTCTCTGAACTGCTTCCAACGCATTTACATCCTTCCTTAAATAAGGTGACCAATACTGTACACAGTACTCCAAATGTGGCCTCACTAGTGCCCTGTACAACTGAAGCATAACCTCCCTACTTTTGTATTCAATTCCCCTCACAATAAGTTATAATATTCTATTAACTTTCCTAATTACTTGCTGTACCTGCATACTAGTCTTTTGTGATTCATGCACTAGGACACCCAAATCCCTCTGCACCTCAGAGCTCTGCAATCCCTCACCATCCAAATAATATGCTTCTCTTTTATTCTTCCTGTCAAAATGGACAATTTCACATTTGCTTATACCATTTGCCAGAACTTTGCCCACTCACTTAATCTATCTATATATTTTTGTGGCCATTGTTTGTCATTGTGATTCTCTGGCTACATAAGAGCCCCCCTCACCTCACCCTAACACGTTTACATCTTTCTTACTATTTGCATGGCTGAAGAAACCTACTTTAGCCCCATCACAATCAATTTTCTGCCCATCCCCATCAGTTTTTATGTCTTTCATCCAATCATAATGGGACGCCCATTGCATCTCCTGTTTATATTCACATCCTCAAGACCTACTGCTTCTCTCATAACCCTTGGACATATTTTCTGCTGCTACCTCTCATGATGCACAATATGCTAAGCTGCCACAAATAATTTCCACACCCTTCAGCAGATCTTGCAGTAGAAGCTAGCGTAAAACAGGAGGGCAAGTACAAGCACAGGAGGCCCTGGGTCTATAAATAGACCAAGCTGCCAGCAATATATTTGGTGGGAGAGAGGGTGCACAGCATTGAACATGACCAGGCCGGAAGCCACACACAACAGGGCATCTGACATCTTCTCATATTTTCTTTTTCTATTTAACTCTCACCCACACACTCAGCATGATAACCTAGTGGTGCATTGCACAGCCACTCTTCCAGTAATGCACAGCACAGAAATCAGTACTCTGCATAATATAGATAGTGAGTTAGAGGGATTAACACTGGGTGATTCATAAAGCACAAGTGAGCAGAAGCAGATGTAGGTGGAAAAGGCAGCCTCAGTGGAAGACCCGATCATATCGAACCATAGCTGAGGATAGATAAGCAGACATTCGGAATACAGCCTTTAAAAGAAAGACAAAATCATGTGATTTGCTCAATGCATTGCACAGTCTGACAGCTGGGAGCTTCAAAATTTGTCAGAGTGTGTATAGGAGTCTACTAGCTACTTGTGTGAGGATTGGTATGTGGCATTGAAACTCTGCAGTCAACTGTGAAGTGTCTAGTCACTTCAGTGAATGCAGTGGCTGAGCTCTCCAGGCTAGAGTCTGTAGCACCAGTAACAGCATTTCTCTGTGCTCAACTGTCTCCCCTGCCAGTGACATGTTGGGAGACCAAATGTTAAAGGGCTCCAATCAGATCACAGATGTCCTACAATCTGCTCTCCCACGGATCAGCAGAAATGCTGAGCCACAGCCCAGTAATAGGGGCAATAATTGGGAACGTTATGCTATCTCTCAGGATGGCCGTATGTCTGCACTCTTGATGCCCTGAGCCAATTAGTGCCAGAAAACCAGCTGGGCCAGACTCCCCCAGCAGCCATCAAGTTAGTGCAGTCAGCAGTTAAGCTGCCTCTGCACCAAGCTTCTTAAAGACACAGACCATCAGCATCTCATAAGCCTTGGCATAAGATACTGGCTGAACAGAAACATGGGGAGTGGGGAGTAATTGTAATTTAATTCACCCATTAGAAAACTGATGAGTCTAGTTTGACATGCTCCCAATTGTACTTCCCATCAGCCAACGTGTAAGACATGCGGTCATTCTGATCATGTCAGGTTGCTGCCGGGAATGTTAGGCTAAAATTACTCCGAGAGACTGAGGAAACAAAAATTGAGAGACAGCCAAGCAATTTGTTTCCAAGACAGTGTATCAACCATCTTTCTTTCCAAGGACAATCACACAATGGAACAAGCTGCCAAAGGAAATAGTCACAGCTTCATCACTTGATATCTTCAAGACCCATCTTTAGATTATTTCCATTTAAAAGTTTTCATTATCAGGACTACCATCCCAGCAGGTCATGCCTGCTTTAGCCAGCACTGTGCATGTTAGTGGAAAACAGATACTAGTCTGTGATGTTGACACAACTAAAGCAGAAGCAGAGGCAAATGTTTCATTTTCAACAAGCTATCTTCTAAAAAATTCTAATTCTGCATAGCATAGAGTTGGAATAAAGAAATGCAGGAGATCTTGGATTTTTAAGATGGATTTTACATTCTGAATAATAAAACAAAAATGACTTTATTATTGTTTTGCTGCACCTAAAACCTATCTTAACCCTTAATGGCTAAGAAAATCTGGAGTTCGTTATATGACATTCTCATGCCAGAGTCACATCTTGGCTGAAAGGGTAGCAGGCATTACCTAAGCAAAGAATTATAGTGTTAAGTGCTACATGTTTCACATGTCTCTGCTTCAACATTCCTTCAGGTCACAGCAGACTATTTTGGCCTATCAAAAAAAATTTATATGCTACGCAAGTGTTGTCCTTACCAACCATAGTACATGTGCCAGCTATGCAAATTAAACTAAATGAGCCAGCTGTTCCAGAAGTGCCAACAGGGAAAAACAGATTCTCTGGTCATGGAGCCAGACAGCTCGTTTGTTAAATGAGGTCCAGAGACGCACAAAGCTCATTTGTTTGGTCTGGTCTAGAGACCCAAACAGCGGATTTTTTTGCTTTATTACTTATTTTTTCTATAAAATTCATGCATTGTAACACTATACTCTCCACAATTTGCAATCTGAATCAATGCAGCAACTAGGGTTGCCAGCATTCCTGGATTGTCCTAGACTTTCAGGAATTAAAAATTAATCACTTGGACAGCGCCTCCACAATCCTGGCAGAATGATCATAGAGAGTTCTCCAAATAAACCCCATGCGGCCACTTGAAGTTGAGAAAGGGTGAATAAATCAGTGAGTTTCTGCTCTCAATGACTCAAGTCAGAATTTGGAATCTTCCTGTTTGCTTCCCAGAGCTGAGCAGCAAGCACCTGTAATGAGCTAAAACAATTTAAAAACACATTTTTTGGGCTATTTTTCCTTTTAATTAGAGAATAAGCATTTTTGCTGTGTTTAAGCTCTTAGGATGTGTGATCCAGTTCAAAATCATTTCCTGTGCTACTGACACACTGGGCAGAAATTTTCGCGCGGCAGGCAGGCGCGCGCCCAACCCACGTGAGCGTGAAATGACGTCCATTGACGTCGGCCGAGCGTGCCAACATCAACGCGCAGTCGCGCAATAGTTCAGTCGGTGGGCACGCGCCAGAGCCGGCAGCGTGCCGACTGACAATTAAAAGGCCTGTTAAGGCCATTAAGTTGTCAATTAACTTATAATTTTTCACTGCCTGTCCAACTTAACAGTTGGCGGGGCAGGCGAAAAGGCCAGGCGGCCTTTGCATTTTTTTGGAAACCTCATCCACAGGTGGGATGAGGTTTCCAAAAGCAAATAAAAATAAAAGCTTTAATTTTTCATTAATAACATGTCCCTGCTCATGTGACAGAGTCTTCTTAACCGCCCCTGCCCACCCCTGCCAAGCCCGCCTGCTGGGCAAAATTCTGCCCACTGTAGACTAGGTGGTGTCTATCTCCAATTATAGGGAATTTCAACTGCATGTATTTTTACCTCACCATCAACAGTTAAATTATTTCACTTACTAAACTGTAAACTGATCTCCCAATCCAATCACTAAGTGTTTTAAGTCGTGTCTCCATCTTGACCATAAACTCCGCTTCTTATCCCTCTACCTGGCAACTGTCTGATGCAGACCAGACTACAGTATTTGCAATGTCAGTGTCACATATATCCGGAGATGAACTTCTGACCACATATCCATGCCATCACTAAGACTGCTTAATACCCAGCTCCACTTATCTCAGCTCATCTGCTGCTGAAACCCTCATCTATGCCATTGTTATCTTTAGACTTGAATATTCCAACACACTTCTGGCTGGTCTCCCAAGTTATACCCTCCATAAACTTGAGGCCATTCAAAACTTTGCTGTCCATATCATAACTCGTACCGACTGCCATTCATCTATTAACCTCTTTGCTCACCCACATACATTTTCTCCTAATTAAGCAATGCCTTGATCTTAAAGTTCTCATCCTTGTTTTTAAATCCCTCCATGTTCTCTTCCATCCTTATCTCAATAATCTCCTCCAACCCTAAGTCTTCTGAGATAACTGCACTCCTCCAATTCTGACATCTCGAGCATTCCTGATTTTAATCCCTCCACCTTTGGCGACTGTAGCTTCAGCTGCCAAAGCCCCAAGTTCTGGATATCACTCCCTCACCTTCTCCTCCTCTCTACCTCTCTTCCTCCTTTAAGATGCTCCTTAAAATCTTCCTTTTTGACTAAATGTTTAGTCATTTCCTTTAATATAAGCTCAGTGTCAAATTTTGTTTGATAACATTCCAATGATGTGCCTGGTGATGTTTTAGGCACTATATAAATACAAGTTGCTGTTGTTTTTCTTGGTATGGTATGTCCCTTTAACAACCAGTGTTTTCATGCCAATTGATGATGTTGCATGAGACTTGTGGTGATGTCCATGCGCAATGGTGCATGTAGTGTTCATTGATTTGATTGACCTGTATTTGATTAAGTTAGCCTCTTCCTTATCTATGTAACTGTACTTGATTGCTTAAGCCTGTGGGTTGAGCTAGAGAGCTAACTGAACAGAGAAACTTCTAGAGAAATGACCTGCGTTCTGGCTGAGACGAGGGGCGGAATCTTATGTTCTCGCTGGTGGTGAGCTTGGAGGTGGGAAGGGCATATAATTAGGTGGGAAGGTGGCATACAAGAACCCCGCTGCCTTACAGCCCCTGACAGAATTAAGCTCTAGGCGGGAAGGTCATGGTTGACCTTGATGCCCCACTGTATATTGAGACTCTTAAGTGGCCAATTAATGAACATTTAAGGGCCTCATCCCAACACCCAGTGGCGGGTGGGCCTGTCAACATACGGTGCCCCTGGCAGGTAAAAGTGTGTGGCCAGTTTGTCATCTGCAGGCGGGCAGGGAGAGGGGTTACTTTGATCAAAGGTACTCAATACCAGATCGCGGACTCAACATCAGGAAGCGGGGACCCACTAAGATTCATCCCTCACCCTTGCTGCTGAACCCCTAACACCCCTCTTCCCGCAATCCTCACCCCGTGAAACCACCCCCGATCCCATCACATTACTTACCCATGGCCTGGGTTGCTCCACGATCTTGGGACTCCGGTTGATGTTTTTCCCTCAGTAGCCACCACCTCCCTTGTGACACTGCTGAGCACATGAGCTTCTGGCTACTGATTGGCCAGTAGCTTTCGGTAGACGAGACTTCTGCCCCCGGGATCTTGACTCCAGAGGAAGGCCTGCCACTGGCCTAGCCACTGCCAGATTAGCTTGTGATTTGGCGGGCCTTCTTGAAAAGAGACAGCATGGGTCTCTCTGGGTCTCCAAACAGTAGGAGAGACCCTCGATGCCTCAACAAGTCTCTGCCCCATGTGTGTGGAAAATCATGTAAGTTCTGAGGTGGTTTAAAGTATTGTAAATATACCTGTTTTAGATGTGGTACTGATATCATTTCTGCACTGCTCTGAGATAAATCAGACATATAAGGAATACAGCAACCCAGAGAATACACAATAGTGCAAAGGCCAACTTCATAGTCATAATTTTTTTTTGCGAAAAGAGTAAGTTCTGATCAGATCCACCCATATTACTCAGGGCCAGGTGGGAGATGGGGGCTGGAGGGTAAGAAAAGTTGGTATTTTGCATGGAAGTAAGGGCCAATGCAAAGGAAATATTCTTGTGAATTGTCCTGATGAGTGCAAGATGAAAAGCTTTGACAAAAAAGTCTCTTTTTTCAGCAATACTCAAGTTCTGTACTATCAAATTACTATATAATTAAGAATGGCACATTGTGTGTACTTAAAGGTTGACCTTCTGATGATAATGCTTGTGCTAAATTATTATAGAGGCATTCCACTCAGTTCAGTGTGCTACTTATCCATTTCTGCAATTTTTTTCAAGATTGTTTATTTAAATTTGAGTTTTGTGTGTACATGAAAAATCTTGTTACATGCACACTGGTTCTTATTTTCCATTGAGGCTAAATTGCAGGAAAACTGCCTGCTCCAGATGAATTTTGAGTAAATTTTGAGTTCTTGAATTATTCCATTCTGTATCTCTCGGAGTACACCCAGTACTCAACCAGTACTCAACCAGTATTTGCAGCAACTATATTTTAAGATGATTTATAAGAATGGGAATGGGTAGAATTATGTTAAGATATTCTTCTTTTACCTTAGAGACATGGGTACAGATGTAATACATTGTGAGAGGTTAAAGGTGTCTCGCTGATTGATGTGAAACACTCCACATGAAATAATTTTGCTCAGTTCACATTAGATCGTTGGCCTTGGGATAAGGGTGAAAAAATTACAATGAGGTTAACTTGACTACAACTTGATGTTTTTCGCCTCTGTTTCAATTGGGAAAGTTAGGCAAAAGGTAGGAAAGCACAAAGTGAGAAAGAAGACAAGGAACAGCAAAAAATGGCGATAAATTAATGCCCTATTAAGTTTTAAAAGAATAAATTGCAAGAAGGGAAGACTGAGTGGGATGGTGATAAACTTACTTTGATTTTTCAAAACAACATGAACTTTCTGTGGTTCTCATTCAAGAGTGCAAACCAAATGTAATGCCTTCTGACAGCCTGCTGATGATGACTCTGCAAATTTATACACTCTACAAATGAGACATGAGTCTGAGCTTTTAGTGTGATGTGGCAGTGTGATTGGCGGGCCTGGAAGCAGATATGAAATCCGCTTCTGCGCATGATCGGCTCTGACCTCGATTTCATGCTGGCTGGTCAATTAACTGCTGGCCAGCGTGAAATGTGCACAGAGACACGCTCAGAAAAGGTTGGGCACTGGGACCAAGCGGGTGTAAGAAGGGGGTTTAAAAGTTGCCTGGGGGCTCCCTGAAGGCTGGCAATAGGTATTCAGGAGCCTCAGGGAGCTGCACTGACATTCTGTGGTTTCACTGCATCAGGAAGGCATTCTGGTATTACTGTCAGCATTATGGCATCTGGACCTGTAGCCCATGACAGGCTACAGGATGAAAATGCCCATAGCCAGTCTGCCTCCCAGTTTCCAGATGATTGCCTGCGGGTACTTCTGGAGACAGTGAGATTCTGCTGCAGCGAGACGGTAAGTGGCAGCCACCTCACCTAATCAAGAAAGCCTGGATGGAGGTGGCAGCCAGGTGAGCAGGCATAAAGTTGTTTGCTGGACATGGATCCAGTGCAGAAAAAGGTTCAATGATCTTCTGCGCTCTGCCAGGGTTAGTACTGACTCCATTTGCAACTGTGGATAGATGTCTTTGTGGGTGGCAGGATCTGTTGGTGCTCATAGGTGTGAAATGCAGAACCTAAAATGGCACATAACCCTGTGCCTTGAAAGACTAAATAATTAGACTGGATGGCTAGCATTGTGTAAGAGTGAGGTGGGGCAATGTGTTGGGCACCTGAACCTGTGTCTCTTGTGGGAGGCTGGTATGTCTGGCATGTAGAGGGGTGGGGGGTGTCTTATGAAAACACTTTTGTCCGTACATGAGAAGAGGAGTTATAATGCACAGGCGCGAGGACGAATGGGTGGCCAGTGGTCATGGAGAGGCAAGAGTCTCGGAGGAGGGCAAGATTCCAGATGACAGTGAGAAACTGGTGGATGGTACAAGAGATGTAGTGCAGTGGCTGCTAGACTGAGATGTGTAAACCAATAGTCCCCTATTGCTCGTCTATTCAGAATGCCTTTCTGAGGCATAAGCCCATTGTGTGAAACAACCAGAGTGCATGCACTGTGGCTTCGACATGATGCTTGCGACTGGCATTCTCTCTTCCTCTCTCAGATGTACCATCCTTACACCGTCACAGAGATCTCAATGACCCTCAATTGACCCCTGAGGACGAGCACATGCCAGATGCACTGCATCATATCCTCCGTCAGCACCAAGCATCAGCGCAGATACAGGCATGTTGGTGGGCATATGCACCTCAGATCAGAGGGTACTGCACAGTGGTGAAGGCACATTATACTCACCTGAGGAGCTGGTGGAGGCAGAGAGTCCACAGGGCACCAGTGGTCGGAGAATTGCTAGAGACCAGGACGACGCTGAGTCTGAGGCAGATGATGAGCTTCTGGAGTTGTCTATCAGGCAGCGGATGCTGGATGTCCAGTGGGATTTTTCTTTTATTCATTTATGGGATGTGGGCGTCGCTGGCTAGGCAAGCATTTATTGCACATCCCTAATTGCCCAGGAGAAGGTGCTGGTGAGCTGCTTTCTTGAACTGCTGCTGTCCATGTGGTGTAGGTACACCCACAGTGCTGTTAGGGAAGGAGTTCCAGGATTTTGACCCAATGACAGTGAAAGAATGGCGATATATTTCCAAGTCAGGATGGTGAGTGGCTTGGAGGGGAACTTCCAGGTGGTGGTGTTCCCATGTGTCTGCTTCTCTTGTTCTTCTAGATGGTAGCGGTCGTGGCCTTGGAAGGTGTTGTCTAAGGAGCCTTGGTGAGTTCCTGCAGTGCATCTTGTAGATGGTACACACTGTGGCTACTGTGCATCAGTGGTGGAGGGAGTGAATGTTTGTGTATGGGGTGCCAATCAAGTGGGCTGTTTTGTCCTAGATGGTGTAAAGCTTCTTGAGTATTGTTGGAGTTGCACACATCCAGGCAAGTGGGGAGTATTCCATCACACTTCCGACTTGTGCTGTGTACATGGTGGACTGGCTTTGGGGAGTCAGGAGGTGAGTTACTCGCCACAGGATTCCTAGCCTCTGACCTGCTCTTGTAACCACAGTATTTATATGGCTGGTGCAGTTCAGTTTCTGGCCAATGGTAACCCCAGGTTGTTGATAGTCGGGGATTCAGCAATGTTAATATCATTGAATGTCAAGAGGTGATGGTTATATTCTCTCTTTTTGGAGATGGTCATTGCCTGGCACTTGTGTGGCACAAATGTTACTTGCCACTTGTCAGCCCAAGCCTGGATATTGTCCAGGTCTTAGTGCATTTGGACATGGGTTGCTTCATTGTCTGAGGAGACATGAATGATTACGAACATTGTGCAAGCATCAGCAAACATCCCCACTTCTGACCTTATGATGGGAGGAAGGTCATTGATGAAGCAGCTGAAGGTGGTTGGGCCGAGGACACTACCCTGAGGAACTACTGCAGTGATGTCCTGGAGCTGAGTTGACTGACCTCCAACAACCACAACCACCTTCCTTTGTGCTAGGCATGACATCAACCAGCGGAGAGTTTCCCCCTGATTCCCATTGACTCCAGTTTTGCTCAGGCTCCTTAATACCACACTTGGTCAAATGCTGCCTTGGTGTCAAGGGCAGTCACTCTCACCTCACCTCTGGAGTTCAGCTCTTTTGTCCATGTTTGAACGAAGGCTGGAATGGGGTCAGGTGCTGAGTGACACTGGCGGTACCCAAACTGAGCGACAATGAGCAGGTTATTACTAAGCAAGCGCTGCCTGACAGCATTGTTGTTGACCCCCTCCATCACTTTACGGATGATTGAGAGAAGACTTAATAGGTGGCAATTGGCCAGGTTGGAATTATCCTGCTTTTTGTGTACAGGACATACATGAGCAATTTTCCACATTGCTGGGTAGATGCCAGTGTTGTAGTTGTACTGGAACAGCTTGGCTAGGGACATGGCAAGTTCTACAGCACAAGTCTTTAGTACTATGGCTGAAATATTATCAGGGTCCATAGCCTTTACAGTGTCCAGTGCCTTAGCCATTTCTTGATATCACATGAAGTGAATTGAATTGGCTGAAGACTGGCATCTGTGATGCTGGGAACCTCCCAAGGAGGCCGAGATGGATCATCCACCTGCAATTCTGGCTGAAGATTATTGCAAATGATTCAGCCTTATATTTTGTGCTGGGCTCCCCCATAATTGAGGATGGGGTTATTTGTGTAGCCTCCTCCTCCAGTGAGTTGGATGTGTGGGAAGATCTGGTAGAGATCCCTGAGGGTTTGCCTGCCATGGTCTCTGTCTTGCAGGAGACCATGCGGAGCATGAGCACTGTGTTGACCTGGAGCTCTGAATGCACAGCCTCCTCCATAGAGAGTGGTGACCCTCATGGAGAGGCAGTTCCAGGAACTCAATCAAGGTTTTCTGGGGTTGCATTCAGACCTGCTAGACTACACACTGGCAGTAACCTCAGCAGGTCACTGCCAGTATGGGAGATGGATGAGGCACATAGTAACTCTGCTTGCTGCCCTTCCATCGAGGGTGAGCAGTGAGATTCAAACCAACCTCATGTTGGTGGACAAACTGCAGCTCGCATCTGCAATCTCCTCTCAGGGTGATGTGGATGATGGCAGCAGCTGCCTCGCCCCTCTGCCTGTGACCGTTGCATTTGATGACACCGTGATGACTGAGCAGTGCCCAGACATGGCACTAGAATCTCCCACCCAGATGGGGCCTGCACACACTCCACCGACTAGAAGATGGCCGCCAAGGTCATCAAGGCTGACAGAGCATCAGAGTTAGCAGGCTGCCTCCAATCCAGCTGCCAGCGAAGTGGCAGGGGGGGAGGGGGTGGTGGGCACCAAGACGTAGCGCTCACAAATGGAAGTTTAAGTCACTTTGATCACAAAAGGGGTGTCACAGGTGATTCATGTTTTGTTGGCATGTGTGCACTGGTTAATTTGTATATTTGGCTTCATTATAAACATGTCTCATTATGTGCTTCATGCTTTCGATAGGGTATAGGCCTGGGAGTCGCATGTGACACAGAGGAAGGGCTACAAAGTTTATTTCAGAGTTCGGGCCTTGACTTAAGGGTGACAGGGTTGCCTCATCAGGAAAGATCATTAAGGTGCATACCCCTGGCCATCACCTTGACTGCTTGATTTGGATGTCTATCTGGAAGTCCTCTGAACCAAGGCCTCCCTGGTCTCCCTGCCGCCCATAAGGATCCTCACATCGGGATCTTACTCCTCGCGCTGGGGCTGCTCCAGCTCCTCCTCAGACACAGCGTAGCAGCATTGCTGTCTTCATCCTCCAATGGGTCCCCCTTGACAGAGCCAGGTTGATGTTGTTAGCTGCGTACTGCACAATGAGGGAAACACGCTCAGGAGGATATTGAAGTGATCCCCCTGAGCGGTCCAGGCAGCAGAACCTCATCTTGAGTAGACCTGCGGAGTACTGCCCTTGTGGAGGCATGACTGCGCTTATAGCTCTCCTTGGCTTCTGTCCTTGGATGTCTCAGTGGGGTCATGAGCCATCTTTATCCCCCCAAGAGCCAACCATCCAAACGAACTGGAGCAATGAAAGATTTGGGCCAGGATTTTATGACCCCAACCATCAGGTGGGATAGTATGGTCCCGCCGAACTGAATGGAGATTTAAATGGTTCACCGCATCAACCCGGGGAAACGGGCCGCGGCAGAGCCATAAAATCCTGGCCTTGGTACCTGGGAGTTATGGAGGATGTAGGCATCATGACAGCTTCCCAGATACCTGGCACAAACCTGCAAAATCTGACTGTTGTGGTCACACACAACCTACATGTTAAGGGACTGGTAGCCCCTTCTATTGGCAAAGGCACCCGGCTGGCCTACTGACGTCTATGTGGGCACATGCATGCAGTCAATGGCTCTCTGCACGTGGGGAAATCCTGCAATTGCAGCAAAGCCTCTGGCTCGCTCAGCCTGTCTGGCCTCGTCAGTCTTGAAGTGAATGAAGGTACTGACCCTTTGGAGCACAGCATCAGGGGCCAGCTTGACGCAGCTGTGGGCAGCCCATTGTGACACACCACATAGATCTCCTACTGACCCCTGGAAAGAACCTGAGGCATAAACATTCGGGGCCACTGAAACCTTAAGAGCCACTGGCATATGGTGGCCACCTATGCAGTTGGAGTCGATCTCTGGACCAATCATCCCACATATGGAGATGACAGTCTCCCTGGAGAGGCGGAACCTCCTTTGGCACTGAAACTCAGACATGTCCAGGTAGCAGGAGCGCTGCCTGTAGACTCTGCCTGCTGGATAATGGCGCCTTCTCTGGACCATTCTGCCTTGCACTTCCTGCCGACCCTGCATCCCTTCCTGCTGCGCATCCTGATCCATGGGTCCCACTCTGGGATGCTGCCTGCTGCCAACTGGCCTCCTGTCCCTTCTGGCCCTCTCCTCCCTCTTCTGAGGAGGTCCCTCCAGCAGAGTAGACAATCCACCTTTTTTTATAGATGATTGCACAGGATTGTGCACTCAAGGGGCCTCTCAACAGAAAACCTCTGCAAATGCTGAGAAATCAAAGAGCTCTCCAGAACACCAAAGAAATGAGAGAAGCTATCTGTAAACCAACTTCAACTAACGCACATCAAAACTCCCACCTATTCACCTTGCCAAGATCCTATGTGCCTTTTAACCTGCCCTAGATATATAAATCATGAAAAATGTGAAGGCCATCTGGCCCATGTGCGCTCACCTCGGGAGAAAATCAGGATTTTCTTTCCGGGGTGATGGGGTGGGGAGGGCAGCTGCATGCTGGATTTGGGCCCGTCACCCCCAGAAACAGTTTGGAGGCAGCCACAGGGTCTGCCAAGTACGGAGGCGGGTTGCTTAAAAACCCACCTCGATGCTTTGGGGCTTGATCCCAGTTATAATAAAAACAGAAAAGCCCTCTAGCTCTCATCCCTTATACCCCCTCAACCCCACATACTCCTCACGTCCCATTCATGCCACCTCATGCCCACCACCCACCGCCATGACCCATCATTCCATCCATGCCAAGCCCTGCCTCTCCACCTAACCCCCATGGCCCCTCATTCCCCCAAGCCACACTATGACTCTCCATGACCCCTCATGCCCTGCAAACCAAGCTATGGCGCTTCCATGCCCATTCACCCGCTATACACTCTATATAGGCCCAATGAACCCTATAGTGACAATAAGATGTGTCTAAAAAGCCTTTAAAAACATTATTCATTCATTAAATTGCTTTTACTACAGCCCAATAAAAGCATCAATCATGATTTTTTTTTCTAAATGGAGGTATAAACAAAACTTGCTGAGCAAAAATAAAACAATGTCAAAGAATAAATTGATATTTAAAAGAAGAGCGATTAAACAAGATGACCATCAGAGTGTGAGAAGGTGAGAGTCTGTGTATCCGGCTCACTCCCAGCCTCAGAGTGCTCACTCACTCACCCTCGCCCACTGAGGGAGTGGATGACTGTGTGTTGGTGTGTGGGGATAAGGGTGAATGAGAATCCTGAGACTGGTAGTGAGTCAGACACACACACACATACACACTCTCTCTCTCTCTCATAAACAAACTCACTCTCACTTTCTCTCACACACACTCTCTCTCTCTGTCTCTCTCTCTCACATACACAAATGCTGTGTCCCTAGCCAAGCTGTCCCAGTACAGCTGCAACATTGGCATCTACCCAGCTATGTGGAAAATTGCCCAGGTACGTCCTGTACACAAAAAGCAGGATAATTCCAACCTGGCCAATTACCACCTTATCAGGCTACTCTCAATCATCAGTAAAGTGATGGAAAGGTCATCAACAGTGCTGTCAGGTGGCACTTGTTTGTAATAACTTGCTCACTGATGCTCAGTTTGGGTTCCACCAGGATCACTCAGCTCCTGACCTCATTACAGCCTTGGTTCAAACATGGACAAAAGAGCTGAACTCCAGAGGTGAGGTGAGAGTGACTGCTCTTGACATCAAGGCAGCATTTGACCAAATTTGGGGTCAAGGAGCCCTAGCAAAACTGGAGTCAATGCAAATCAAGGAGAAAACTGTCCGCTGGTTGATGTCATGCCTAG